>NW_016107442.1:3500620-3623581 GCF_001604975.1 Cebus imitator
CATGTTGACCAGGATGGTCTCGATCTCTTGACCTCGTGATCCACCCGCCTCGGCCTCCCAAAGTGCTGGGAGTACAGGCTTGAGCCACCGCGCCCGGCCCGCACTTATTTATTTCTGTGCGTTATCCTGTAATGGCCCCACAGAGATGATCTTCTTTCAGCACCATCTGCTACTAGGAAAAACAAGAACGTACACTACACCTGTTACAAGCTTCTCTGCATTCTAAGTCTTTTCTCTAGACAAAATGGTAAATTGTGTAAGTAATAAACAGGAATCCACCAGCCAATAGAAATCTACAGGTCCTGATGCTGGCACAGTTTATTCAATTGTAATTTTACCAGGCAATCTATAGAACAGGTCGGTGCTTAACATCAGAACACAGCCAATTGGTTATCCATAGATTGTCTTAGGTCTTTACATTCGGTAGATGTAATTTCCTCCAGAAGTACTGTATGACATAAATATGTATGATCAATAGTCTAAGAAATCACAAAACTTGCTTGACATCAGCACTGGTAAAGTATATCAATATTAATTTAATAAATATTTATTGCATCTATACTAGGGCCAGGCACCACACCAGATACTGAGGAAAACGGTCTTTTTGCACCAGGGCAGAGGAGTCCTTTCGCCTTTCACTCACTTTAGCTTTGCTTCCTTCAGCCCTTGGCATTCATCAGCTTCTCCCTGCAGAGGACAACCCAGAGGCAATGTTGACTGCAAGCCAGCTTTTTAAGAGCTCTTCGGAGACAGATCTTTTCTAAACTCCCCCAAAGGCCACTCCTGCACGTGTAGCTTCATAAAAACTATGGTGATGAAAAACTTCCTGTTCTAGTCAAAAAATTACCTGGTGCAAAACATGTTCCAATTTTTTAAAGTCTAGTATTTTATCACAGTCTACTGTCTTTACTTAATTAGCTATGAATACGCAGAAATATTTATTGACATCAGTTATAGCCCCAGAATTATAATCAATGCTTATGAAAACTACAAAAGGTGTTACTGATATGATTTGGCTCTCTGTGTCTCCACTCAAATCTCATCTTGAATTTAAACCCTACATGCTAAGGGACGGACCTAGTGGGAGGTGATTGGATCATGGGGGCTGTTTCCCCCATGCTGTTCTTGTGATAGTGAGTCAGTTCTAGTGAGAGCTGATGGTTTAAAAGTGTGACACTTTCTCCATCTCTCTCTCTCCTGCCGTCATGTAAGACGTGCCTTCCTTCCTCTTCGCCTTCCACCACGATTGTAATTTCCTGAGGCTTCCCAGCCATGCGAAATTGTGAGTCAATTAAACCTCCTTTCTTTATAAATTACCCAGTCTCAGGTAGTTCTTTGTAGCAGTCAGAAAATGAAATAATACAGTTACTATTTCATATTGGAAGCAACTAAAATTTTTGGAGACCTACTCTATTCTAGGCACTGTCAGATCTGTCTCATCAGAGTTCCTCATGGATTCCTAATCTTTTCTGGACAACTTCACCTAAGCAGTTAGATAACAACTATTGTCTCAAGTGGTAAGTTGTTGACCATGAATCCTATGTGAATCAAAACAAGAAAGAAAATAGAGTGGTCTAATCAGAGCAGGGTTTGTAAAGGTTGTGGGATTTGATCCAGGCTTTAAAAAAGGGAAAGAATCTCTAAGGAGACAGAGGATGGAAAAATATTCCAAAAAGAGATGATTACAGCTACCAGAAAAAAAAAAGATACAGAAAAATCAGTAAAACTCTATTAGCAGGGGTAGAAAAAAATCACCTACTCTTTAAATTTGGGTCAAATGAGTGTGTACACATGCGTTATAATTTAAGGAATGTACATGTGCTAAATGTGTGCAAAAGAAAAAAAAGAAAAACAGAGACTATTTGATTCATCAAAATACCTCCATATATAATGGCTTTGAGGAATAATAACATCTCAGATTGCCACATCATGCTTATATACATTATAAAGAAATATCAATAAAATTCCTAGCTCACAATTAGAATTGTATCTTGTACAATGAGTATCTCCCATTTGAATAAGTCAGCCTTAGAAACAAATGAATCTTGTCTATTAATTAAATGTGTTAATCTTTCACATTGAAATTTCAATAGAAGAACTTCAGAGAGAAGAGAGCAGAATGCTCTTATATCTAAATTTACAGCCACCTCACAGGAAACAGATGCAGCATTGTTATGGATCACCCAATACAGACATTTGCTGAAGGCATGGCCACGATCAAAAGAGTTCATAAATTATGCTGTATTAAGAAGTAAATAGGGATGAGAAACAATGCCATACGGCTGTAACCAGTGCGGCATCCTCCCTTTTCTGTGTAATAGATTCCGCTCTTAACACTTGACTGCCAAAAACTAATACCTTGGGAGGTGGCAGGACATGCAAAGTTCCAATTGCATGTCCTGTCACCAACTGCAATGGCTGAGTTCCCTTCTCCAATCATCAAGAAAAGGCTGAGGTTCCCTGTACTGTACTTCTGCAGTTTTGTTTTGCTTTGCTTTGCTTTGTTGCTGACTAAGGCAAGAGACAGTTAATCTCTGGGAATAGAAGCTTCTAAAGGTCAAGGCCCTTATCTGATTTGTTGCCTGCTATATCTCCCAGTGCCTAAAACAGAACCTGGCACATAGATGCTCAGAATGCAGTTATTCAATGTGAATGATAAATCTATGTATTCCTTTAGTAGTGTATGATACATGTGAACACTAATCATTACATAAGACAGAAATGTGTGCTTGTTGGGAAGGGAAAGAAATTGAAAACCACTATGTTTTGGAGTGTCTGCAAATCCTTTTGAGGTAGCATCAGCAGTCTTAGCCAGAAAAGAGGGAGAGAGAAGATGGTTAGATGGCCCTCAGCTTTCCAAATGAATCAAATTGTACGTAGCTTTCTGGAAGCTTACAGGAAACAAAAAAATAAAATATCTGCTCTGTATCAGACACCCAGTAATAAGTTATTTCAGAAAATTGTCATGTTTAAATTGGAGATCTCAGAGAACTTCTCAGGTGGGCACTGGTGTAAGAGGTGGGACTTTAGGGAGCATTCAGGAAAAGTGGAGAGAAGCAGTGGAGGCCTCCAAATTTCCCAGAGGGAAGGACTTAGGGGCAGCATTCTTAGGTGAGACTACAAAATATGGCTCCAATTTGTGTAAAAGTTCAGTTTTTTTTTAAATCATTTGTTGATTTGGAATGGGGTTGCAGACAGAGGTTATAGGGGAATCAGCTTACAGCTGCCCCTCCCTACTACAAGTATCCCTTGGCTCTGTTCTTCAAAAGCAGACTTTTGGTTACCATGAAAAGCAAATCTTCTGTGGGGCAAAACATGGCCACAGAAGTGTGGCATCTGATGGGGGTTCAACACAATTCCTAGTCTAAGGGGCATTTTGGAACCCAGTCACTCTCTAATATAATCATTTGCTAAACTAGTCACCCTCTGTGACAGACTGAATGCTTGCATATCCTCAAAATTCATATGCAGAAATCCACCGCCCCAAAGTCATGGTGCTAGGAGTTGGGGCCTTTGGGAGGTGATTAGGTCATGTGGGCAGAGCCCTCATGAATGTGATGGGTACTCTTATAAAGGAGGCCTGAAGGAGCTGCCCGCCCCTGCCCTCTTGTGAGGAAGCAGTGAGAAAACGGCCTTCTAGGAACCAAGAAGCAGGCCCCTGCCAAACATCAAATCTGCCTATGCCTTGATCTAGGACAACGGCAGCCTCAATAACTGTGAGCAATTCATGTTTGTTGGTTAAGTCACTCGTCTGTGGTATTTTTGTTATAGCAGCCAATCATGGCTGCCACGCGCTGAGCACCAGTAGACTAGCATTTCCCTGCCTGAGTGACAACAGTGGTGGTTGAGCTGGGCTCTGATTGGCTGTTTGAGAAGGACTTTTCCAATCAGAAAAAAATGTGTTCCCACGCCGACGAGAAACACACCCACCCTCAGTCCCTCACCTTCAGAGGGGCCTGTTGGAAAGACGGAAACAAAGCCTGCCGTGGCTGGCTTGATTTTTCGGCACTGGCCTAACTCAACTTTTCACCACTTGCTTGCCTGTCTCTCTCCTAATCGCATTTGGCCTTTTGTCCTGGATAAAAGAACATTTGTGAAAATAGAGGGAACCAGCACTGTGTGAGGCTTTTGTAGGTGTGGGCATTTTATATAAGCATTGAAACAACCCTATAAAGAGATGTCCTATTTTTATAATTGAGGACCAGAAACATTACGCAAATTGCCCAGTTACAAACTTGGATGTCACAAAACTGAACTAAAACATTGTTCATATGAGCGCAAAGCCGGGGTTCCTCCAAGGACAGGCTGTGCTTACATGCTTTGTCAGCCAGCAACTCTAGCATCTGTATTCATTGGGGTACCACACAGACAAGACACTTAACTATAGGAGGATTTGAAAACTGTACAAAGAGACTTTTCATAAAAGTGTGGGTGTATGGGAACCATAGGGATAGTACAACAACCTGAAACTAACTGCAGCAGCAATTACTATCCCTAGGCCAAAAGAGATCAAGGGAAGGGTTGGTCACCCAAATCTTCAGAAGAAGGGGATCACCCATTCATAAGATGTAGTGACCTTCAGCCCAAGGCACAAGGCTAAAGTATTCCAACCTTACTCTCCTCTCTCCCTTCCAACTCCTGTCAGGGACCCATTAGGCAGCCCAACTAGAAGCCAGGAGTCTCTGTTGATACAGGCCATAGAAGACAACCTCCAGGGGCACAGAACTGGGAAAAGAGAATGGAGAGGGGGTCAGGAGAAGCTAATGGAAGATATCCAGCATTGCCCTGGGTTTTTAGTTTTGTTTTTTTCAAAGACAAAATTGAGAAAGACAACCTTTGTCTTCTTCCTGGTTTTCCCTAAGACAAACCCAGTTCCTCAGGTTTACCAGATATGCTGGTTTCCAAGCTCCTTGGAGAGCCATCTAGGTGTCACTGGAGCATAGGACCTGCTCCTTGTAGTGGTCATGTTTGTAGCACATGTAAGGGTAAGCTCTAGTCCAAGACCACAATGGTCCATGTGGCCACCAGCTCACAATCATACAGGATGAGAAAGTGAAAGGAAGAGGAGAGAAAAGCACATGAGGGTGTGGATGCTGGCCAATCATGGCTCCCACTTCCACACTTCCATGCAAGCTCAGCCTCCACTCCTGGACAGGTGGTCCAGCCCAGGAAACAGTAATCTCAAACAAACATGAAAGATGATGATGCTAAGCAAGGAAGAAAATAGCCCTGGGGCTGACACTCAAAAATGTCAAGATAGATTCAAATTGTTAAAATTGTTAACCTTTTTACTTCTCCATTTTAAAGAAAGTGTTTTTGTCAAGCCATTTAAATGCTGTCTACCTGCCTCTCTGAAAATGTGCTCTAAAAATTCATTATGTCTCCATTTGAAAAAAAATAAGAAAGCTTTTTCTCTTGTGATCTCAAATGTGTAGTCCTTTTCCAAGAGCCTCTGGTTCTTTCCTTCTAGGAATGACAAAGAAAGACTGCACAGTTAGCCTTCTTTTGTACTTTTGTTATCTTATTCTTTTGTTCATCTCTTCACCCACTAAGAGTTTTATCAAATGCCTGCTAGATATGACAACAAAAAACATGTTGTGCTTTACAAAATTCTTATATTTCATTTTAGCTGATATTCACAACAAATTTTATGCACTCAGTTTGACAAATATTCACATCTCCCTTTTACAGGCAGGGAAATAGCCCCAAAAAGACTGAACTTCTTGTCCATGGTGACAGGGCACAACACAGCCCACTCTGCCTCCCAGGCTGTCCATGACCCCACTGGAGCTGTCTCTCCAGCCCCATCTCACACCATTCATTCCTCTCCCACTGAGCTCTAGTCTCTCTGCTTGTATTTCTTCACAGCACTAGTTATCATCTGATATCATCTAATGCCTTCATTTTTTTGTTTCTTGTTTATCATCTTTCTCATCCCCTAAATTATTAGCTCCATGAAAGCAGAGCTCTTCTCTCCCAGCTTGCTTCTGTATCCCAGGACCTAGAACATACACTTTCCAACATTTCAAATTGCACGTTTATGTAGTTTTTTTAAATAAAACTTACTTATCCTCTATCCTGTAAGGTACGTGAGAGAAGGAACCATGACTGTCTAGTTTACTGCTATGCAACACACATTAGGCACTTAATACATATTTTATTCAAGGAAGGAAGGAAAGGAGAAAGGCAAAAAGAAGAGAGGAGGGAAGGAAAGAAGGAATGAAGAAAGAAAAGAAAAATGAGCTCATTTATTTTGCCCTTAATATGAGCCAGGCATTCTGCCGTGCCATTTATATTCTTGTCTCATTTTGTCCCCAATTACCTGCAAATACAGATGCTTCTTGACTTGTGATGTGGTTACAGCCCCATAAACTCACTGTTAAGTTGAAAATATTTTCAGTGGAAAAATAGGTGTTATGTAGACATGAAGGTATTCAAAAACACAAAAGACAATATCCAAAAAAAACGCTGGTATCACAGACATGGTAGAGTGTCAGCTGTTTATGCTCGTGATCACCCGGCTGACTGAGAGTTGAGGCTCATTCTCACTGCCCTGCATCGTAAGAGGCTATTGTGCCACGTGTTGCTAGCCAAGTAAAAGGTCAAGATTCAAAATTCGAAGTGTAGTTTCTACTGAACGCATCTCAGTTTCGCACCATAGTAAAGTAGAAAAATCTCAAGTCAACTCATAAGCTGGGGACCATCTGTAGACATATCTCTAGTTTTGCAAGAAACTGAGGCAAGAGGAGATTAAATAATTTAAGCAGTTCTCACAAGAAGCAAGTATAGAGCAATGTCTTCATGCCCCAGGCCATATTCTCTGTAACCACACCACACTACTTCTGAGCACACTTAGCTTCAGACTCCCAGGGAGGAGCAGCAGGGGGAGGAAACTACAGGAGGATGGTTTTAGTTCAATGTAAGAAAAAATCTCTTCTTGGTACGGACTGTTCTGGGCTATAAGAAGGTGTTTCAAGAAGGAACAAATAGGCTTCCAGGTAGAGAATGGTGAGCTGGCAGGCAAGGGTGGGACCTTCACAAGGCAGGTGGTCAAATGGGAAGATAAGCAGATCAGGAAATTGGTACCCCATGAAGGGAGTGAACAAATGCATATATATGATGAGGGTAGTGGAGACGGGTTTTTTGTGTTTTTTTTTTTACCATCAGAGAAGGGAGTTACAAATACAAAAAGAGGGGAAGCTGGAATAAATCCTATGGTTTTGGGCACACCTGTCACATGTCTTTTAAATTATGAATACCATTCTCCACTAAAGAAACCAGGGTTCTTTGTACTACTGACATATTTCAGTAAGTGTGAAATTATTTCTAAATAAAAAGTAAAGAAAAAAGGTAGCAAATTACATTTTTAGTGGATACAGATGCATAGGCTAGTCTAGTGTTTCCCAAACTTTAAAGTCCATACAAATCTCACCTGGGGATCTGGTTCAAATGCAGATTCTGATTCCATAGGTCTGGGGCCAGCCAAAGTTCCTGTGTTTCTAACAAGCTTTCAGGTGAAGCTGATGCTGCTGGCTCACAGACCAAACTCTGACTAGAAAGGAAAAAGTGAACTAGGCACATGAATACTAATAACAATCTAATTGTCATTTAGGAAACTCCTCATATTATCAGGCATTCTACTAGGTGCTTAATGTGCATCAACTCTAATCCTTAACCACATTTGATGAATGTGGCCCAGAAGGCAATGAGAATGAAAATAAGTTGCCCAAAGCGAACAAGACAAGAGTAGCAGTATGCATTGGGCATGAGAGTCAGATAGATTTTGATTAGAATTCCAGATCAGTTAGTTACTTTACATAACCCTGCCAAGATATTTAATCTTTCTGTGCTTTACTTTTCTCCTATTGGATTGCTAGTAAGGAATTAATGAGATAGTGACTATTCATGACTCAATGAAGTGCCTGAACTATATAGCTAATATTGCTGAGTGGAACTCATGCTCCAAAGGCTGTGCTCTTTCACTGTACTATGCAATGAACAGTTCATTCCAGTAGATAATCTTTGAGATCTCTCCCTCCCAAGCAGGAGCTCTGTCATTCCAGAATGGAGGTGTTTTATAGGTGTCTCCAAAAGAGAAAACCCACAGAAAAATTATATACACAGATCGGCCAAAATTGAAGAAAACGAGAAAGACCATCAGCCAAGATACACTGACCAGAATCAAGCAGACTGGTGCCGGTGGTGGTGAGGAGACCATCCTAGTTACAGCAAAGGGATCATGTAGCTCAAAGAAACCAGCAACACATGTGCAAGGGTAGGTGCGAGACAGCCAGTTGCTAGAATTTTTCAAAGGCAAGTCTGAGGAGTGTAACTTGCTTTCTTCTGTAGGTGGCCCAGACAGTCTTGTTGCAAGACAAATCTCTGCTTATTGAGCAAATCCTCTTAAACTGTCTGAACATCAACAGACTGCAGCTTTGAAATCCAGATTACAAATCGTAACACTCACTGGGAGTATCTTTGATGACTGAATTAATCTGTGAACAGAATTTTTTACGAACAATGTGATGTTGCTAACATAAGGACTTATCAACAAACAAGAGATAGCTAGTTAATTAAACACACCTGGCCCGCTTTAGTTGCTCAACTTCTGGTGTCTTTAACTTCACAGGTTTTAATTACCCTCTTACCCATTTCATAGTGGAATTCATTTTCTTTCAAAGCATCCACATTCATTCCTACACCCATCAGAATGGGGTGATTTATTGTCTGCAGAGATGGATAGGTGCATCCCCTGTTGCTCTTTGGGTCAAACACTTCCCATCCTGTTTATATTTCCCCAATATTATTTAATTTCTACTTTCCAACTCTTCACTATGGAGAGCCTTACTATCACTCACTCAGATTTAAATTTCTGTGTCCTTTATGCATTACATCTTCCCACCTGCTCTCCTTGGATGTAAATTGGCTGAATGTCGAGAGAAAAATCATTCTTTGTTGCTCTGGTTCATCCTTCAGTGAACATACCCGAAGAACACTTGCTCCTAAACTATTTCTGTTTGCCAAGCAGCAGCCAGCCAGCAACCCACCCACCCACCTGATGGTTGGAGAAAGATGACAGAAGGGAGAAGAAAAGAAACTGGGGGAGGGGGCGGGGGGGGAAGAGAGAGAATCCAATGACCAATATCCTGGCCCTATTCCAACCTGGGTAATTAGAGTCTGCCGCTATTTCGAACGTTTTTCCCATTTGCTGTGTGTGTGCATGTGTGTGTATGTTGGGTGGGGGAAGGGAACTCCATAAAGAAATTATTTTTTTCTGTTTCTTCTCAATCATGGCCCATTGGAAACAACCTTAAAAGGATAAATATAATCCTGGGGAGAGAATCAAATGCCTCTGGGTTCCACCACAAAAGAGTTCAGAGATAGATAAACATGCAGTTTCCAAAGGTCTCAGACAGCATTTGCAATATCACAAAGCACCCTCCAAAAGCACAAAAAAGAAAAGTTAAAATCAGCACACACCCTCCGCCCATTTTCTGGAACAGTATTAGAAGACAAGGAAGAGCTGTTGCCCGCTGCTGATGGCTCCTGCCTGACTCATCCACCTTTTGTCCTTGGCCTGCCCCTGCCTTGCTCTTCCAAACACCATCTCTCCAGGTGACATCCGGGGCACAGATGGGACTTGGAGGATGGAAACATGAATTCTTGTAGCACAGCCAGCTCCCTCTTTTAGACAGATTGAGATTTAGCCATTTGATAAAATAGAGGATTTAATTCAAGTGGGAGCAGAGAATTAAATCTTAATACACAGCCAAGCAGTTTAAAATAATTTCCTTACCCAGCTTTTCTGCAAGACATCCACTACGTATACCTAATAGCAGAAAAGCACCAGCAGGTACCCTCAGGGGCTGGAGGGAGAGGCTTAAATAGTTCACTTCAAGCTTAATATTTTAATCATGGGCATTACCTTGAAATTCAAAGAAAACTTTTTGCTGCATATACACACATACCTACAAAGCATGTGCTTTAATATAAAGGTTTAGATTACTTATCAGTAAGATTGTTCATTTCTTTTGTTGACTTCATTCTTTCCTTTCCTTTTGTAGTGCATTTCTGGGAGCCCAAGAGGTACTAATGTCCCTGTTGGAGAAAGCCATCCCTGCCCCATGTCAGACTATTTCATGACCCTGTGCCCCTTTTACATGTGAAGAGATAAAATTCTGGGAGAATGAATGAAGTTTACCTTTCCCTTAATCTTCAGGTTGCCCCGTAGATTCAAAAGCTTTGCTAAGAGGGCAAATAAGAGCCCTCCTAGCAATATGAGCTAAGAGCCAGGAATGAGTCTCTGAATGGAGTTTTTAAAATTCGGAGCTAGGGAAATTATTTTGAAAGCCGAAGGTTTCTATGTTAAAGTCAGACTTTTAGAGAAAGAAAATGGAGTTTGAAACCTAAAAAACTAATGGCTTGGGAGACTCGGAGAAGAAAATTTATAACATCAACTATAAAATAGAATATATAATGAATTATATCTCACAATCCATTCCTTTTTTTCTCAACCAAAAGCTATTAAATTTCAAAAAGCTAGTAAAGGAAAGAAGTCAAAGAAATAAGACTTAGTTTTAGGAAGTGGCTGTGTAAAGGACCCTTCTGCCCATATCCAGCCAGGGCTTGGGCTCAAGAAAAACTGATAAAACCTTCACGTAGGCTTAGGTGTTTCCTGAGAAGAGGCAATTTGTAAGTCTTTTCCAGATAAAGCCCACTTTCTGATCTATCGCATGCTCCAACATCAAGTAGCCATAGACAAGCCGAAAAGCCATGTTGAGACAAGGAAAGCTTAAGCACTCCAATTCTCCCTCCAAGCACTCAAGACCCAAGAAGAGCATGGGACAGAGATGTCTCAACAACACAATCAGATATGTTCCATGTTGATAAGTGTGTCTGGTGATGTGTCCCTCCCTGTGCACACGCTATGCGTTACCAATGTTGCTCGTAAATCACAAAATGCACACAGAGGAATGGATACAGCCCAGGTAAAGGAGAAGGGACAGGAAGCAGGAAAGAGCATATCACAGTCTTGAATGATCAAGTATTGGAATTAGTGACATTTTAAAAAGCAAGTTTTAAGTAAATCAAGGATCCAATTAAATCAGTCAGTAATACCACAGGTGGATCACCTGAGGTCAGGAGTTCAAGACCAGCCTGGCCAACATAGTGAAACGCTGTCTCTACTAAAAATACAAAAATTAGACAGGTGTGGTGGTGTGTGCCTGTAATCCCAGCTACTCAGGAGGCTGAGACAGGAGAATCACTTGAATCCAGGAGGTGGAGTTTGCAGTGAGTGGAGATCATGCCATTGCACTTTAGCCTGGGTGACAGAGCGAGACTCCGTCTCAAAATAATAACAATAATAATAATAATACCACAGCTGAATATTGTAGAACTTTTTACCCATGTCTAAAGTCTGACATCATTAAAGCCTCAAATATAATCCAAATGTACATCTTCAGTGCCCTGTTAAAACATCACAGGACATTTTCACCCTGCCATTGGAAAGATTGTATTGTATTAAAGAAAATATTCTGAAACATTTCAAGTTATCTTCATAGGTGACCAGTTGTTATACTAGGTAATATATAGCTATACAAATATCTCCACTTCTTCTTAGAAGTTTTCTATGTTAATAAAAACCATTTGTCTAATTAACTTTCAGTAAACATCTATTGTAAGCTAAGCACTATGCTTGGAATATTGGTCCTAGTGCCCAGGACCAGGCTTTTACATATGAAACATTTGATATTTATTGAACAACACATAAAAGATGGAAAATACATCCTTGAGAATTCCCAAGAATGTGTCAGTTGACCTACAAAGGTCATCCTGTAGACAAAAAGGATGTAAAATGCCCTGCAAGAAACTAGGAGCTAGGACTCAGAAGCACAAGGCTCTGTAGCTGCTTTTGACACAGATACTTCCTGGAAAGAGATTGATAAGGAATGTACAAGACAGTAGCATCAGACACATCACAGAAATGAGAAAGACTGAGTATGAGAAGTAGAGGTGCCTTCCAACAATGCCTGGCCCTGCCTGAGCCCTCCAGAACTGAGACATTTCCTGAGAGAATAGGACAAGAAGTGGGGTTAAGGAATCTTTAATTGAGTGAATTTTATCCGAAAGGGACTAAGGGAAATGTGCCTGAATTTACGTACATTTGGTAAGATTGCAATTTCTGCTTTTAGGAAAACAAGGAGGCTTTAAAATTATGCTCAGTTCAGTTGTAGAGAAACAAAGAAAATTTCACATTTGCACTTTTGATCATAAAATTACCCATAATCTACAGATGAGAGAGCTAGGGCTTTCTTGGTGCTCACAGTTGGAAGGTAACGGTGCATGTTTCCAGCCCCAGGCTGTGTGGCTCCGGAATGATGGTTCTTTCCACTGCACAGTACAGTCCCTCTAAAAGACTCTGTCTCACCTTGTCAGAGGATTTTTTTTTTAATTTTTTATTTACATTTTCAAATCTTTTTTCAAAAAAAGTGTGTTTTTCTGGTGAGTAAACTTCAAAATGACTAGTATTAAATTGTTTTTCCAGTTGACAGCATCAAGTAATTATCCAACCTCAACAGATCGCTGGGAATCCGAAAGTTTTCTCTTAACTCAACAGGTGTGTATTTAACAAAGGAGATTTGTGACCACCAGCCCTCTATGCTAGGTGCTTTACTTATGTGGTCTCATTCCTCTCTTATTAAATTGTGGTCTGCAAACCTGCACCATTAGCAGCCTCTGGGAGCTTGCTGGAAATGCAGACTCTCCAGACACCCCCTGATCAACTGAATCGAAATCTGCATTTGCACAAGATTTATTAGTGATTTGCAGGCACTGGATAATTTGAGAAGCTCTGTTCAACCTGAGTCTAAGGATTGCTTTGGGCATTTACAGGATTACAGTCAGCCCATCATATCTTGTGTTCCACATCCATAGATTTAACCAATCGCAGATGGAAAAAATTCTACAAATTTCCAAATCAAAACTTGAATTTGCCATTTAGTGATGTTATGGCATTGTATTAGTTATTGTGAGTAATCTAGAAATGATTTAAACTATATGGGATTATGTTCTTAGGTTATAGGCAAATACTACACCATTTTACATAAGGGACTGGAGCATCCATGGATTTTGATATCTGCAGAGGTCCTAGAACCAACCCTCAGACACTGAAGGATGAGGGTACTTATAACCACAATTTTGAAGGAAAAACTAATGTACCTAAACTCATTATAGTATATTTTACAATGTACTTTGCACTTCTTAGAAGTCTTCAGATTGAAAGTGACAACTCCAACCTGCTTAAACTAGAAAGAGACATGTATTTCAAGGCTCAGACTACCAAGGAAAGAATAAGAACACAGTCTTCTTAGATCAGTGGAACCAGATAAAATGGCACCAGTCTCTCATCCTCCTTACTTTCAGTTTGTCTGCTTCCTTCCCTCTGGGAAGGTACCGTCTCAAATCTCAGCACATGGCTATGAACAAACCTCAGCCATCCATTCATCTGCAAGTTTTGTCATCCAAAAGGGTTCGAAACTTTTTCTCAAGCTCCAGCCCAGAAAATGTCCATGAAAATTCTCTACTTAGTCAGCTTAGTTCAATTGTCCATCTGGGATCATCAACTGTGCTGAAGAGCCTAGAGTTTGGAAGTGGGGGGTGAGGGACTTTCATAAGAAAAAGAAGGCAGCTTTATTAAAACTACACCACTGGTGTGGAATTAAGCACTTTCTCAGATGAAAGGGCAAGGCAGTGCTGTAAGAAGGAGGAAGTGGTGCCGGGTAAGCAACCCAATAGTGTCTACTATATGCCAGGTTCCTGCCATGCCTCTCACTCTTTCTTTATTGAAAATCTAATCTCAAGTTCATGAACAATATACAACTGCAGGTCAAGGCCAAAAAATGTAGACATAGTATCAAAACAAAATTAAATAAAAATTAAAAAATGATGCTTCTCAAAGTTGCTTTTTTAAATTAACAAGAGACAATATTCCTAATAGAAAGGAGCAATGAACTGGAGAGACACATGCATCCTCCATACTAAGAACACAATGGGCATCAATTACATGTGTTTCCTTTAACCAGTGGGATTAGCAAACAAATGCTCTCCTGCTTTTACTGACACCTCTTTCTCAGGTTAAAAATTTGTTTATTAAACTAATAGTACAGATTTCCTTACTAACCCACTGTAGGACAATAGACATCCTTCCTATTCCTCAAATACATCAAATTTTTTCCCAGGTCATTGTAATCGCTGTTCTTACTAACTAAATGATGTCCCTCTAGAACATCCCTTGGCTCACTCCTTCTCTTCATTCAAGCCTCTGCTTAAAAGTCACCCCCTTGACCACCCAACCAAGCAACTGCACCCACATACATGCACACACACACACACCAGACCCTACAACTCTGACCTCTGCTAGTATTTTTCATAGCACTTATTACTACCTAGCATAACATAACATATTTATCCATTTTCTTATCTGTGTCTCGTCTGCTTCCCCCACTAGAGTGTAAACATCACTAGGACAAGGACTTTTACTGTCTTTCACCTCGGTATTCCTCATAATAAAACAGCCCCTGACACCCAGTCATTGCCTGTTAAATTTTTGTCCAGTGAAAAAAACAAAGAAAGATAGGATGTGTGAAGCCATAATAATGGAAGGGTAGTCAGCACAGTTGTCCCACTTTCTGAGGATAGTGGAGGGAGATGGGGTGTGAGGTAAGATGGGAGGATGTTAAAACCAAAAAAGAAATGAGAATCTGTCCAGGAAGTTAGCAAATAAAGATGATAATCTCCAGGAGAATGGAAAACAGTCACCTAGCCACCAGAAGAAGACATGGTGCTGGAAAGTTAGAGACTGGTGTTAGTCTCTGCAACATCTGTGCTATTATACCAGATTTCTCTTACCAAATTTTTAGTACACATAAGAAGCTGTCTCATTGATCATCATCTACAGCCACACAGATACAATATGCAAAAGAAACATTTTACTCATGCTCAGAAGCGCACTGCTATTAAATTAAAAGAAAGATCTGTGCTCGCCTCTTCCCCAAACTGAATTAGACACTCCTGAAGCCAGGACCAAGAAGCACATCAAACAGACAGTTGGAAAACCCAGACTCAAACTCCAGCTCTTCACTCCATTTGTTTCATGATTCCAGGTAAATCAGCGGCGCCCCCCACCCCTGCGTCAATGTCTTCATCCTCTCAGGCAGATGCTCTCTGCTCCTTGGCCCATTAGTGTCATTACATGTTTGTCGCCCACACTATTGAGAGACTGAATATGTAAAGTGAATATATAAACATACAATAGCCAGACCATCTGTAAAAATAGAGCCCTGACCCACGATCTCAGCAGCCGCAGCTCCAAGAAATGACCACAATCTCTGTAGCAATTTGCCTATGCTATCCAGGATTTGATAAATAATTAATGGTTTTCCTAATTTTTGTCCCCACTTACAATTTAGGACCCACAAAAGAAAGCCAATATTGTTTCCCTAACCAATATTATAGGAGCCCTTCTTCTAGATAGCCCACTTCCAGAGTCCCTGTGATGACCTCCAACCAGGGTGTAGCTGAAACCTTCCCCTTTATTCACACTAAAGCTTTCTCACTCCTCTGCCTGCCTTTGAGATCTGCCAGACACAAGCAATGGTAGCTGACTCCCTTGCTATAGCAAGTTCTGGATAACTAACCTTTGTTTATTCTTATTTGGGTAGTTTTTGTTTATGAATGAAGGAAGTTAAGCTGCAGCAGCTAACAAAATGTCAGGCACAGAATAGATGCTCAATAAAATTTCGCTGGAATTGAGCTGATCAGAATCTACAACACACTGATAATAATAACTACCTCACAGTGTTCCTATAAGGGTTAAATTAGATCATCCAAGTAAAAACATTTTGAAAACTATAATGTGCTATGGAATCATAAGGTATTATTAAGTTAAAAACAATGTACAATCAGAACCACATAAAAGAGAAAGAGTATAATGCTGCTTTTCTGTGCATTCTTAATGATGAGAGACTCTTGGAATTATTTCCAACCTTTTGGTTATGTGAATTAAATAGCCAAGCAGAAAGAAATTCTTTCAAAACTGGCTCTTAACTGTCCAAGGCCTTACTGGAAGAAATTCTGGAACTCCTAACCCTCTCTTCTTGCTTTTATTCAATTCTAACTGTACCTTCTCAATTCTCTTTCCTCCTCTGACTAAAATCACACATCTTTGAACTTACCTGCTTATGTCAGAGCAGAAAACATCAAAGATTGAAGAAAGCAAGTAGTCAGGATTCATCTTTGGTGTCCCCTGCCTGACAGGCATTTTTCCTAGGCTTTTCATTTCCTGTACCCTGGACTGAGCTCATCTACACTATTTGATGCTTCCCTCCCTCATTTTCTGACTCACCTGAATTCAAAAACCGCCCCCTGCCTGTAGCCTGCCTGGCTCTACTGCCTCTGTCTAGTCCTGTTAACCTGTACTCACCCTGAATATTCTACTTCCTACTTGCTGAACTATCACGCCATATCTAGTCTCCAAACTGCAAACTTACAATGACTGGGACTTTATTGTTAAGGTGGATTGGATCCTCAAGCAAAGCAGAGGACTGAGACTAACTTGCTGGCTGCCCAGAGACAAAGTCTTCCTTGGTAGCATTTTCTGGGTGAGGTCATCAGAGACTAGGATCTGTTTCTAAATTGTGCAGATCAACAGTCAGTTTCTCAAATGATGATCAGACATTTAAGAATAGTTTCTACCCAACTAACTCACAAGAAATTATTTATAACCTGGAATGGCTGCCATTTATTTATTGAACAAGACACTGTGCTAAGAGCTTCATGGACATGAACTACATCAACTTCTTTCATTCTCACCATGACCACAGGAAGTAAATGCAAGTGAGCCCCCACCTTAGGTAAGGCTGCTTGGGTTTACAGAGATTGTGTAATTTGCCTGTGGTTACACATTTGGTGAGTTCATTTTGAATGTTGATCTGACTCCAGAATTCGTGCTCAGACACCATATTAGGTGTCTTCATTTTCAATAAGAGTATAATTGTTAGTCAGCCAGATCTTGGACTAGCATAAAGAGTGAATTTTATACCTATAGGAAAATGCCTGCACAGTTACTTATGTATTTTCCATGGTTGTTTTTATTTCCTTTTTAATCCTGTTGACACAGTTTTAAACAATGACATGCAAGAAGTCTGCTTAGAATTTTTGGAAATGTTTTCTCTCCCAAATATTAATGCCATTAGATTTTCAATTTCAATTTTTCTGTAAGTATAAAATTAACTCTTTATGCTAGCCCATTTGGCTGCGTGCAAAACCAAATTGTCATTTAGAGTTGACAAGAAGTTTAGAAAGAAAGCAGAAAGAGTGAATTAGATGACATATATGTCCAAATAACTGTGGGCTACTTGAGGGAAAGAAATTAAGCTTTTATCTAGCATTGTGTCTGGTACATTGATGATCAATAAATATTGGCCAAATAAATAATGGCACTTTCTGTAGTTATTTAATTCACCCATTTCTATAAGAATATGTATTGCGTGGCAGACACTGATAATTACTATGTCAGTCAAAGTTCCATCAAAAAACTGAGAGCATACGTATACATTAGGATGAGCTAAGGGAAATTTAATAAGGGGAATATTAATATTTACAAAAGCAAGGGGAGGATGTAGGAAAACTGCATAATCCTCAGGCTATCACCACCCTATAAGCCTCAAGACACAAGGGAAGGAGTGACTGCTGGAGCCTAGGAAAAAGGTTTAGATAAAGGGCCATCTTGAGAAAATGTGTGATCATTGTTCAAGGGCACAGCTACCTCTGGGTAATCTTGCAAGGAAGGAGCTGAGGAAGAAATATACCCTGATCTTCCTCCCTTTATTCACTCCAGTCTCCTGCCTGGAAGCCAAGGGTGTGGGAGCACAATGATGCAATCCACACAGATCAGCCTCCAGAGGCAGATAGGATGTAGAAGGCTGGAAAATGGATCAATGGGGGGCAAAATTTCTGCACAGTTGCTTAGCTATTCCCCATGGTTGTTTGTATTTTCTTTTTAATAAGTCCTGTTGACACAGTTTTGGACAATGACATGTAAAAAAGTCTGCTTAGAATTTTTGGAAATCGGCTGGGTGCAGTGGCTCATGCCTGTAATCCCAGCACTTTGGGAGGCCAAGGCTGGTGGATCACCTGAGGTCAGGGATTCGAGACCAGCCTGACCAAAACGGTGAAACCCTGTCTCTACTAAAAATACAAAATTAGCTGGGCATGGTGGCGCATGCCTGTAATCCCAGCTGCTCAGGAGGTTGAGGCAGGAGAATCGTTTGAACCTGGGAGGTAGAGGTTACATTGAGCCATGATCACACCACTGTACTCCAACCTGGAAAACAAGAGCAAAATTCCATCTCAAAAAAAAAAAAAGAATTTTTGGTAATGTTTTCTCTTCCGAATATAAATGCTGTTTCTTGTTTCTTGTACTTGTACTTTCTTTCTTCTTCTTCTTCCTACCTGGATGCACAGAAGCTAGAGGAATAACAGCCATGTTATTACCATGGTCAAACTGAGGATGACAGCCAATGATAGCAAAGCAGAACATGGAAGGTGGCTGGATCTCTGGTGGTAGCAGCCCCAGAGGGTCTATCACCAGATTTCCATGTGACAAAAATAATCCTCCACTGGGTAAAGTCACGGGAGTCAGCATTGTATTTTATGCAGCCATAATTAATCCTTCATTGATGTATCTTCCAAGCGCCAGAAAGGAGATAGCCAAGTTAGGTCCTCTTCCCTGGACAGTGTTGGCCTTACACACCCAAGTGTTGCCACTCTAAACCAATTATGCCTGCATGCATGTATCAGTGTATACATTTATGTACTTCCTTGCTGAGAACTGCTCTTTCATCCTCACACTTTTTGGCATTCTATTGTTTAAGCTAAAATCAAGTTTTGGTAACCTGGGAGTTATTCTGTCTCCTTAGAGTGAATTACAGGACTTTTTTCTCATCTGTTGTGTTCTGCTAATTTCATGGATCAAACTCTCAGAGTTTCAGAAATGACTTTCTGTCACTGGCTGCCATTAACAGGTCTAGGGCTGAAAAGCAGAATAAATAAATAAATAAATAAATGACAAAAATAAATGACTAATATTTGCGGAACATTAGCTGTGTGCCAGATGGTGTGGCTTATTTCATTCTTCTAATCTCATTTTATAAATCAGAAAACTGAGGCTTAAAGAGATTACATTTCTTGGCCAAGGCCACCCAGTTAGCAAGAGTAGCAGCCGGTATTTCAGCCTTGGTGGTCTAACTTCAGAACCTGTATTCTTGCATGATAGTGTAGTAGGGTGGCTAAGCGTACATTCTCTGAAGTCAGACTGTCTAAATTCTAAACGCAGCACTGCTGTTTAGCAGCTACATAACCATCAACAAGGTGATTAACTTCTTTATCCCTTCGTTTCACCACATATATAAAATAGGGATAATAATTGTCTGGGCGAGGTGGCTCACATCTGTAATCCCAGTACTTTGGTAGGCCAAGGCGGGTGGATCACCTGAGATCAGGAGTTCTAGATCAGCCTGGCCAACATGGCAAAATACCATCTCTACTAAAAATACAAAAAATTAGCCAAGCATGGTGGCGGGCACCTGCAATATCAGCAACTTGGGAGGCTGAAGCAGAAGAATCACTTGAACCCAGGAGGCAGAGGTTGCAGTGAGCTGAGATCGCGCCATTGCATTCCAGCCTGGGCAACAAAAGCAAAAACTCCATCTCAAAGAAAAAAATCATAATTGTCTCAATTTTCTGCTGCTCTAACAGACAACCACAGAATGAGTGATTTATAAAGAAGAGAAGTTAATATTTTTAAAGAGAAACATGCTTAGATTTTCATTATATTTAATTTTGTTTTAATGTATTATTAATTGTGAAGAGGTTGTATAGATATATGGTAAAGGTTTTAAAAGTACAAAATGAAACGCAGTTAAAAGTAAGTCTCCCTTTCTCTGTTGTGTGCAGCTTCCTAATCTTTCTCCCTAAGACTACATCTGACTTCAGTTTATTACGTACGTGTCCAGAAAGATTCTGTGAATTTATAAACATAAATGTATACATGTTCTTTTATTTCTCTATCATACAAATTGTGGCATACTATACATAGTTTTTATGTGCTTTTTTTTCTTTTGTGCCTTTTATTTATTTATTTTTATTGATACATAACAGATACATATTTTTCTGGATATGTGTGATAATTTAATGTATTCATATGACTGAACCTGAGTAATTAGGCTATCCATCACTAAATATTTATCATTTATTTCTGCTATGAATACTTGAACTATTCTCTTCTAGCTATTTTGAAAATATGTAACAGATTAATATTAAGTATGATCACCCTACTGATCTATTGAACCCCAGGTCTTATCTCTTCCATCTAACTGTATATCTGTACCGACTGATCAGTATCTCTTTATCCCTCTCTCCCCCACACCGTTCCCAGGCTCTGGCAACCACTAATCTACTCTTTATCTTTATGAGATTTACTTTTTCAGGTCCCACATACAAGTAAGAACATACGATATTTGTCTTCCTGTGCTTGGCTTATTTCATTTAACATAATGGCCTCCAGTTCCATCCATGTTGCTGCAAATGACAGGATTTCATCATTTTATACCTAAAAAAAAGTTTTTACTCTGGACGTATATTACATTTTCTTTATCCAGTCATCTATTGATGGGCACATAGGTTGACTCCATATTATGGCTATTTTGAATAGTGCCACAGTAAATATGGCAGTGCAGATATCACCTTGATATGTTAATTTTCTTTCTTTTGGATATATATCCAGCAGTGGAATTGCTGGATCATATAGTAGTTCTATTTTTAGTTTTTAAAGGAATCTCCACATCGTTCTTCATAGCGGTTGTACTAATTTACATTCCCACCAATAGTGTACAAGGGTTGCCCTTTCTTCACACCCTTGCCAGAATCCATTATTCCCTGTCTTTTTTATAAAAACCATTGTAACTGGGGTGAAATGATATCTCATTGTGGTTTTGATTTAAATTTCCCTGATGACTAGTGATGTTGAGCATTTTTTCACATCTCTGTTGGCCATTTAAACGTCTTTTGAGAAATGTCTATCCAGATCTTTTCAAACTATAGCAATAATAATGCATTTCATTAGCATTAAATGAGTCAAAGTACAAATAGTGTTTAACTCAGCATCTGACATATAATGGCCACTTGATAAATGTTCGCTCTTATTATTCCACCACAGAAGCTATATGTTAGCACTGCTCAGACAGATGAAGAGATAGAAGAGATGGCATCTTTTCTGAGCCTAAGTAGAATGACAAGAGCACAGGGCTCTGTGACCTAGGCAAGTCATTTACCATCTCTGACCCTCACTTTTCATATCTCTAAAATGAGAATAAAAATCTGTACCTACTTCACAGTGCTTTATGAGTCTCAAATGGAATAACCTATGGAAAGAATTCATAAACTGTAAAGCACTGTATAAATCTGTCATTTGATTTTTCTCTCATCCAGTTCTCCCAAGAGTTCTGGGTGATGGCCAGAAGCAATGTCTCCTCTACATACAATATGTTACAACCACTTTTTTCCCCCATTTATTTATTTTATTGCATTTTAGGTTTGGGGGTACATGTGAAGAACATGCAAGATTGAATATTACGCAACAACCACTTTTAATACATAAAGTTTTAGAATAGTCGTTCACACCTTTCATAGAGCTCTTTAAATTACAGTGACCTCCACTCTGCTGTGGGGCTCAAAACATGTCACAGGTATGATCTTAACATTTCATAGGCCTTTCATTCTGCCTTTGGAATGCCCCTTTCAATGTTTACACTTGAAAAGTTATAGTTTCCATTGCACATTCTTCAAGCTATGACTAATTTATTCATTCAGTTTATTGAACACTTTTTATAGGTCAGCTGCTTACTTGTCACTGGAGATACAACAGTCAATCAGAAAGTGTTATCTTACAGACTCACTGCCTTCATGAAGACAGCTGTGAAGACATAGAATTACAATACAGTTTGCCCAGAAGTGAAATTCTACTAAGGGAATGAAGTCTTCAAGATAATATAAAAGTTGAGTCTTGAAGAAAGACATCCAGAGGACAATAGGAAAAGGGGCAGGCAGTTCTTTAAGTCCACCTGCACTGCAGTGGCACCAAGTATAGTCTATAATGGGAAGTTTCAGTCCCTTCTTTAGCCACATGCCTCATTCATCTGGTCTTTCAGTTGAGCAGAAAGACACAGAGAGAAAGATGAGGCGCTGGGGTCTGAAGAAGTAAAGACAAACTTCTTACCTAGTTGCCTCAAGCTCGTCCAAGGAGTATAGGCCCGGTTTTCCCACCTTACTATTTTCTTTAGGTATCTTAGTGTCTTCCTGAAGGATTCTGAAAAATGTTCAGTTTTTCAGGTTTTCTTCCCCCATTTCACTCCCCAGGATGGTATTTGGATGTTTGTCAGAGGTTGCTATGGTCAGAATTTTTGTGTTCTTCCAAAATTTGTAGGCATTGTAGTTATCAATGTGATGATGTTGGGAGATGGAGTCTTTGGAAGGTGATTAGGTCATGATGGTGGAGCCTTCATAAATGAGATTTAGAGCTCTTTTAAAACCTGTCCTACAGAGCTGCCTTGTTTCTTTCATCATCTAGTGAGGACACAGCTAGAGGGCTCCATCTATGAGTCAGAAAGCAAGCCCTTACCAGAAACTAAATCTGCTGGCACTTTGATTTTGGAGTCCAGAACTGTGAGAAATAAAGTTGTGTTTTTCATAAGCTACCCAGCTCATGGTATTTCGTTATAGCAGTCCAAACAGGCTAAGATAGCAAAGGGAGGAGTTTAAATGAACCAGTTAGGATTTTTTTTCCCAGTTTTTAAAGTTTTAAACATTTTTCTAACTCTTTGAAAGTTTTTAAAATTAATTGCGCAGATAGTCAGGTATTTGCTATTAAAACTGTAAGGTGACATTCCAGGTTGAAAATGTATTTTCAGAAACAAATGTTTTTTCTTGGATAGTCTTGGTCTTTCCAGCTTTGGGGAGAGTTCTCTCAGGAGGGGACTTTATCTGAAGAGCAATAAAGAAACAAGAGATGCAGCCAATCCAATGACTTTTGGTGATCTTCACTAAGTTGGTTCTGGGTGCCCCCGGAGTGCCCCAGAATGCAAGAGTAAGCTAGACACCAAACCTGTGCTGGAGGAGATCACGGACCAGAACTGTGAACAATTTAGGATTTCTGACCCATCTCACCACCTGAAAACAATCTCGAATTCTCCATTCCTGGTAAACTCCAAGGCCAGGTTTCCCAGCCACTAACTCTGGGTCACAATTAAAAGTGCTGAATCTGAGATCACAAAAAATTCACTTTGATCTACTCATCCCATCTTACCTGAATCTGAAGGTTTCAGCAGCAAACAAAAGACATTTTATGACAGAAAACTTTTTCCTAAAGTCTAACCATTTGACTAGTGTCCTTTGTACCACTTTCTAGTATGCACCTGATCATTTCAGAGTCTTAGTTCTGGTCTTCCTGTCTGTCAACCCAACTCTCTCTGACCTAATGTAATCAATGCTCTTTCACATAACATAAAGTTGATTTCCCTAAATGTTATTCCATCCTTGAAATTATCTTGTCTTTTAAAATTCAGCTGTATTGTTCATCTCTGTGTCCACCAAACACATAAAAAAGTAAATATCTGGAAACTCTCCATTTATTTGATCTTTGCAGATAGCAAAATCAGGTCTTTTGATCTAGGGAACCAACTCTGCAGCATCAGCTATCCTATTTGACCTTGTGATTGAAATATATTAAATAATCACCGAATCTTCACTACATAATGGGACTGATTATATGAGTGAGCAATTTCACTTGAGGCAAAGAAGAATTTTATTACATATCATTTACATTTTTTAAATTCAGCACTTTGAGGACTATTATTCACATCTGGAAAAATTATTATTTGCCTGACACATGGTAAATGCTCAATATATATTTGTGAAAAATGAATGAATAAATGAATAATTGAATGAAGGTTTGTATTTTTAAATGCTAATGTGAAAAATCACTGTGGAAGTGGGCAGAGAATTTTTAAAAGAAAGCTTAAAGCAGGAGAATGGCATCGTCAGATTGGTATTTTAAAAGAGCATGCTATTTTTTTAACCTTTATTAGCTTTCTAGAAGCAATATATAATAATCTACAATTCACTAAATAGGTCAAAGAAAGAGCTTTTCAGATTCAACCCATCAGAAAATTCTCCAGTTTCTAAACTCAACCTAAGAAATGAGAAAATTGGCATTTCTATTAGCCTCTGAATATTCCACATATATTTGTTTTTTCCTTTCAGGAAGAATATACATTTCTACTGGAATTTTAAACAAAAAGTAGTCCGAGAGAATAAAGATCTTCTTGCCCTGCTTTTTGTTTCATTTCCCAGTATGATGAGTGCTAATTCAGTACCACCATGGTTATTCATCATATTAACTTCTGTAACCTACAAATACTTCTCTTGCTACATCCACACTTTCTCTGTCTCCCAAACTTGCTCATTCATTGAATAAATATAGCATCCTAGGGCTTGAGTGAGGGGCTGGCCCCTGCGTTCAAAGTGTTCACTGTCTAAGACAATGTTTCTCAAACATTAGTGAGCAATTACATCATGTGGAAAGATGAAGTGCAGGTAAGAATTTGTATTTCTAACATGGGTCCAGGTAATGTAGGTGCTGGTCGTTGGGACTATACTTTGAGAACCACTAGTCTACTGGATTCCTGAGAATTCTTGAAAGAAACTGGCAAAGTAGACGAGGAAGGCAAGAGTCTTGTTGTAAAGCACCCATAATTCTTACACTAATTTCTCAAAAAATAACTCACAAAATGTTCCACCTCCAAATAACTCTTACTGAAAGCTTGAAAATCTTCCACTTGCCAGAAATCCTAATTTTTGTTTTAAAAACTTCTTAATGGAGATAGAGTAGAAATTCTGAATCAGAACTATAAAAATTATCTTATATTTGAGTATTTTTCTGTTTACTCACAAATGACTTGCCAAATGTACTAAATATGTTTTTCTCCAGCCTTTTGCAAAATTAGACATTTTTGTGAAAATATGTCTTAACATAATCAAAAGTGCCATTTTCCATTAAAAAATGGTATAAATTTACACTCAGGTTTTTGTAAACTTTTAATCTGTTGAGTTAATTAATAATGATTCAAAAAATACATAACTGCCTTCTCCCTGTAAGTAATGCAAACAGTATAGACAAAGTGAAGCCCTTTCTGAATCCCAATTCCCTACTTCTTCCCCTCCCTGACCTGCAGGTAAGCATTTAGTCTGGTGTGTATCATATAGGTTTTTTCTGTTCAATTTCACCTTGTGTACACATAGAAATGTATGACTTGTTTTTATTTTTAGTATCAATGATATTGTAGATGATATGGTTTAGCTGTGTCCCCACCCAAATCTCATCTTGAATTGTAGTTCCCATAATCCCAATGTGTTATGGCGGGAGGACCCAGTGGGAAGTGATTGGATCATAGGGACAGTTTACTCCATGCTGTTCTAATGATAGCAAGCGTGTTCTCATAAGATCTGATGGTATTATCAGCCTCTGGAATTTCCACTATTGGCACTTCTCTCTCCTGCCACCATGTAAAGAAGAACATGTTTGTTTCCCCTTCTGCCATGATTATAAGTTTCCTGAGGCCTCCCCAGCCACATGGAACTGTGAGTCAATTAAACCTCTTTCCTTTATAAATTATCAGCCTCAAATGTGTTCTTATATAAGCATGAGAATGAACCAATACAGTAATATATGTATTATTCTAAAATTGGCCTTTGGCCCTTAAAATGTTATGGTGCAGATATTCTTATGAAGCCATTTATGTAACCTACTTCACTAATTCTAATGCCTTCATAGTATTCTATATTATGGAAATGTCATCATTTATCATAACTACCCCCTCTTTTTTAACAGCCATTAAGTGGTTTCTAATCTTTTACTATTGCTAACAATACCCAATTCTTGGGTTTACCCTGTTTTGAAAAGATTCAAGCATGATATTGCTAAGTCAAAGAGTAAAGAATGTGCATTAAAAATTTACATTAAAAATGGCATTACCAAACAGCCCTTTCAAATGGGTATACCAATTTTCACTCTAAAAAAAGCGTTAAAATTAATCCTTTTCCCTGTACCTTCACCCATGCTGGTTATTACAGAACTTTCCAAATTTGCATGTTGTAGATGTTCAAAATCAGCTTATCAAAACTATTCTTCAATCCCAATGCATCTTCTGAATTTGCATTCTATTAAATCTCCACCTGCTATAGTATAAAAATTGTTTTCATTTGAACTGATTTCATTTTCCATTTTCTTCCTAAAGAAATTCTTCTAAGTAATAGAGATGCCAGTCTCTTCAGAGTTTGTCTGAGTTCACCAATATCCTTTTAAGAAGGCATAAACTCCAAAAAGAAATACATCAAAATATTCATGGTAATTGCCTTCTGGGTGATAGGTGATTTTTTAATTATCCTTGCTGTTGTTTCAAAGTTTTCTCTAACACCTAATATTTGTAGAATGCTTTCTATTTTCCAGGCACTGTTCTAAGCAGTTTCTAACCTTTCTTTCTTTTCTTTTTTTTTTTTTTCAAGACGGAGTTTCGCTCTTGTTACCCAGGCTGGAGTGCAATGGCACGATCCCAGCTCATGGCAACCTCCGCCCCCTGGGTTCAGGCAATTCTCCTGCCTCAGCCTCCTGAGTAGCTGGGATTATAGGCACATGCCACCATGCCCAGCTAATTTTTTTTTTGTATTTTTAGTAGAGAT
Organism: Cebus imitator; assembly: GCF_001604975.1. Taxonomy (NCBI): domain Eukaryota; kingdom Metazoa; phylum Chordata; class Mammalia; order Primates; family Cebidae; genus Cebus; species Cebus imitator. Next base: position 3,527,474 of record NW_016107442.1, read on the forward strand.
GGGTTTTCACCATGTTGACCAAGATGGTCTCGATCTCTTGACCTCGTGATCCATCCACCTCGGCCTCCCAAAGTGCTGGGATTACAGGCGTGAGCCACCGCGCCCGGCCCCCTTAATTCATTTTATCCTCAAAATGAGATGAAGAAAGTCCCACCATTTTTCCTATAATATACATATGACTAAGAGAGGTGAAATACCTTTCCCCAAATCCCACAGCTATGAAGGATTTGAGCACAGGAAGGCTGATTCTAAAACTAACTACTGTACCATACTACCACCTATGAACATGTAGTATTTTTATAACTTGATAATAAAATAAGATTTAAATATAAACTGAAAGCAATATTATGTATAAAAACCAAAGATCAATAGCTTACTCCTCCCAGGGGGAGGCTTACCCTCTTAGTCACACCAAACCTTTTCCCAGCATCATCCCTGCCCAAAGATTTAAAGACACAAGCTTCAACAAGCTCAAGGTTTTATAGTCTTTTAATCCTCCCATAATTCATTCTATAATTCATTTTTATCAGCTTCTCTTTGTCTCCCATGAAGACATCTTGTTCCATAAAACACACACAGTAATTTAATTGTTGGCTCCTCTGTGTAATATACTTAGCCAGTTTCTGCTTATTTCTTGAAGATCCTCAAATCCACTCTTTAGCTGATAATCTTTTCTAATATCAATTGGAATGGCCATGACACCCAACACTGACATACAGTTCCCTGAGCAAAGCTCTGTGGTTAGACTCCCAAGCTATTTAGTAGTGATGGCAGTGACTGAGAATCACCGTCAAAGAACATCAACAGATTGTATTACAATCTGTCAATCGTTCTCTAGAGAGAGGAATTGGCAACTGATTATATTAAAGGACCACAATCAAGCATCTGGAATGTGGCAGTGCACGTGGATTTTATGTGAACTGCTGAGTTTCAGCAATTTATTATCCTGCACTTTTTGACATAATCTTATCCACAGCATCTCTAATACAAATATACAATCCATGTGAATCACAATTGTCATTCAAGCCACACTTTAGTGAATATCCTCTCTGTTTCAGATATTTAGCTTTGCAGTTACATATAGACTTATTCTGAACAGACAATTTGTGGTTTTTAAATTCTCATTCAAGAAAAATCTTCCCTCTTCATTTGCTTCCTGCCAGTAGGAAAATTAAGACAGCTTCTTAATAAAACATTTGTGTCAATTCCTATCCTGTTAAGTAATAACCCCCTTATTGTTTTTTTCACATAGGGAGGGTCAACAATTAGAGCAGACAGGCTGAAAAAGCCTACAATCCTCATTGTCCTGGCTACAGTTATTAAGCACTCATCATGTGTCCAGCACTGTGGCTCTATTTCACATGCATTATTTCACTGAATCGCCCCAAAAGTCCTGTGGTGCCAGGATTACTATCATTCCCCTCTTACAAAGAAGGAAAGTGACCTTTAGAGATTATAATATTTTCACAAAGTCATACAGCCAGTAAGTAGCAGAGCTGAGGTTATCTATCAGTTAGTTTAGCTGCATTACAAACTACTCCAAAGCATAGTGGTTTAAGACAGTAACCATTTATTTAACTCACAAATCTGTAGGTCAGTAATTTGGTCTGGATTCAGTTGATCTCATCTAGGCCTCACCCATGTGCCTGCAGACAGCTATTGACTAGCTGGGTTACCTGGATTCTCATCCACATGGCTTCCCATTATCCAGAAGCGTAGCTTGGACTCATTCACATGGTAGTTTCAGGATTCCACTTACAGCTAGCGAGGGTGAGTCTCAATGTGCACACACATTTTGATCCTCAGTGCTTATCATAATCTTAAAAGACACAATCCCAAACACCACAATACCAAATGTTGAAATCCCAAAAGATCAAAGTCCCTAAAATTTAAATCCCTAAAATCTAAAATATCTAGCATCTTAAAATCCTGAAAATCAGAAGTAGTACATTTTTTATTATATGCTATTATATGCGTGATAGCTGCATCATGTTACCTGTATCGTGTTAGGTGGAACTATTACCTTGTTGTTACCTTATCTGGAATTTAGTAAGGTTAAGGAGATACATATAGGTGCCAAGTTGATAAGGGGTAGACTTGTGAAGTTAATTCTAAATGTCAACTTTACTGGACTAAGGAATCCCTAGAAACCCGATCAAGCCTTATTTTAGGTGTGTCTGTAGAGTGTTTCCAAAAGAGCTAACTGTGTGAGTCTGAGTGTACTAGGGGAGAACATCTGCCCTCAATGTTGGTAGGTGTATTAGTCTGTTCTCACGATACTAATAAAGACATTCCCAAGACTGGGTAATTTATAAAGAAAAAGAGATTTAATTGACTCACAGTTCTACATGGCTGGGGATGCTGCACAATCATGGCAGAAGGGAAAGGAGGTGGAAATTCATGTCTTTCATGGCAGCAGGTCTTGTGAGATTTATTCATTACCATGAGAACCATCAGATCTTATAAGATTTATTCACTACCATGAGAACAGTATGGGGAAAACCACCACCCCCATGATTCAATTATCTCCCACCACATCCTTCCCACAACACATGGGAATTATGGGAGCTATAATTCAAGATGAGATTTGGGTGGGGACACAGCCAAACCATATCAGTGGGCAAATCCAATTGACCAAGGGATCAGAGACAATACACACAGAAATAAAATCAGTCTCTCTCTGTGCACTGGGACAGAATTTTCTTTTGTTCTTTTTGATCTCAACAGAAGACAGGTTGTTCATCATGGTATTTCAGATGACCACAGTTATATAAGCTATTCCTTTATGGCCATGGTTTATATACTCATAACTGTTATACTCATGCCACTGTCAGTGTACCTGAGTCTTTATGCTTACAAAAATGTGTATGTTATTATTCCCTGTTTTATCATTTAAAAGGCCTATGAAGGGTTCTGTCGTGTTTTCTTATGTTTGGCAAATAAGTCCCCTTTTTAAAATGAAAATAAATGTTTTAAAGAGTTTCTAAATTTTTTCCGGAATTTTATGTTTGATGTTATGGCATTTGGGATTAAGCCTTTCGGGATTACAGCCCAAGCCCTTAATTGTCTGCTTGCATGACATTTGCTACTCTCCCATTAGCCAAACCCAGCCCCCAAATCAGCCCAGATTTAAGCTCAGAGTAGAAAGAGCCTTTACCTCATGAGAGGCTATTTTGCAGCCTACCACAAATTTCAACCCACATTCTGCTGATGCCAGTGCCCTCTAACTCTGTGTCAGGGCTGGATCTGCTTGCCCTGAGATTTTTCTCACCTTCTACCTGCTCTGCTTTGTATTAGAGGGGCTTGACTCCTGCAGGCTCAGTTTCCCAGGTGCCCATGGGAAGCCAGTGCAAGGCAGTGGAAAAAGATTATAAGACAGGAAGAAAGAGAAGTAGGAGAGCCCTCATCTTCCCACTCTACCTCATGCTGAATCTCCAGTAGCCAGTGCAACCTCTCAGATGCTCAGGTCTCCTCTGCACAAGCCTGGCAGTTTCCACCTCCACCTCCATGTGTCCCTCAGAAAACTGAGTGATATTCATCTATTCAGAAAACCTTTATGGAAGAACTAGTATGCCCAAACACTGGGCTAGATACTGTGGTTGGAAAATTGAATAATACCTTATAAAACGAATCCAAAGGAGACAGTTGTTATTCAAAGAACAAATATTGCCTAAGTAGGGAGGGCTTCTAGTCATTACTAATCTCAAGGTTGCTACTTCATTCTTTGACTTCCCATCTCCTCCTCCAAAACCCACACAACCAACTCTCTGCATTAAATTGCCTCTGTTTTAAATATTTAATGCTTTCTATTTTCCTGGATGAACACTGAGTGCTATACACACTCCCCTGTTCCTTGACTCTACTAGGTTGGAACCACTATGTAATTCCCTTCCTACAATGCCAAGCACTATAGAAGCAACCATATTCATCCACTCAGAAAACATTTATGGAAGGACTACTATGCCCAAACACTGGGCTAGATACTGTGGCTGGAAAATTGAATAATTCTTTATAAAACAAACCCAAAGGAGACAGGTTGTTATACAAATAACAAGCATATAGTAAAGTTCCCTAATAAAGATATGTGTTGACTTGAGTGGAAAATCAGCCAAATTTGATGTCAGTGCAAAATTCTGGAGTCAGAGGGACTGAATTGATGCCTTGCACCCTTATTATCAATAAAGTAATTTGCTTATCTTCAGCTACCTCCCTGATACAATGGGGATAATGGGAACAACTTCGTAAGATTGCTGTAAAGATTTAAAGCAATAATACTTACATTAGAGTTTAGACAGTGCAGGTCTGGCCCACAATTAATGTTTCATAAGTGCTAGGTGTTACTTTTGTGGAAATGCAAGGGAAAGAACATCCATTTGCTTTGGGGATCAAAGTAGCTTTCCCAAAAGAGGAGACCTTTCCAAGGACCCTTGAAAGAATAAGATGTCACCAGGAAATAAAAGACATTTAAGCAGAGATTCATGGCTCCTTTGCTCAAGAAGTTTTCATGCTCACTTGGATGAAGTAAAAATAATTTAATTTAATTCAATTAACTTTTATCTTCCCCCTGCTGGCCTGATATTCTAAGGTTTAAAAAGTCCCAGGAACCCTGTAAGTATGATTAATTTCCTAGCGTGACTACCCCTACATCTTATTGTCATCTACATTGGAACAAATTTGGGGTGACTTAAATCAGTGGTTCAAAAATAAAGCAGAAATAGACTAATGAAAAATTTTTAAATAGATTTTCTTAAAATACAACCTGAACTATTCATCTATTCACAAAAAATATTAATTTGATGGCCTGTCATGTGTCCAGCACCACTGCAGTCACTGTGTTACAGCAGGGAAGAACACTAACCGTAACCCTCCCTACACAGAACATATATTTAACTTGGGAGAAACAAAAACAGGTCATCAAATAAATAAACAAGATCAGTACAAATGATGATTAAGTGATGTTATGCAAATAAAACAATAAAATGTGACACAGAATAACTGTACCACTTTCAATAGAGTGATCAAGAAAGTACTCCGCGAGAAAAATGGAGTTGGAGCGGATTATCAATCTGATTCAGAAGTCTGGAATAGCAACTGAGTATATGAAAGTTCCAGAAGTTGCTCCAACTGAGCTTGATAAACACTCAGGTTTTTAAATCACTAGTTTAAATGATAAAACAATAATTTTAATGGTTCAAGTTAGAAGGCTTTGATTTCATATCACTATCTGTACAAGAAAGCCTAAATTTCTCAGCACGGCATTTATGACTGACTCCCCATGATCTGGCCTCGTCTCAGTTCCTCTGGGCTGTTTTTCTCATATCTAAGTTCAAATTAAATAACATCAATTTCACCAGTCAGGGAAGAATGCTCTTCCTACTACACCCACCCATTACCATCATCACCATCAACTCCACTGTCACCTGACTTCTAACAGTAATAATTTTATCCAACTTTCCCAGCCCAGCTGACACACCACTTCCCCTAAAGAATGCTTTTTAAATCCTCATCTGAAAATGACTCATCATCCTTCTGGTCACCTACAGCACTTTGTTTCCACATTCCTAGAATACAAATATCTCATTGTAACTTTGGTTACAGCTATTGACAGAGTTTTATCTGCTCTGTGATGTTGTAAGCTCCTTGAAGGCAAGCACTAGCATCTTTGTCCAGCTATTAAGGGGTGGACAGCTTAATATCAGGGGAGCCAACTATTAAGCCATTGTCTCTCACCTCCAAACCCATGATGCTGGGACCAAGACTATACAACCCACTTCTGCTCTGGAGCACACGAGAGGGAGAATACAAGACCTGAAAAGGAGGAAAGGAATTGCTCATTTTTGTTTGCTTCCTGTTGACATCCTATCTATTCTCCATTCCTAGGTGAATAGAACCTTAAAAAATCTTCTCCCTTCAACAGTTCTTTCCTGAAACAGCAGCTGAATGTGGTTTGGCTTTTTTCCCAACTGGTAGAACCAGCCTCACCCTGCCACCTCGATGACACTGGTACCAGGCAATTAGTGCACCTCCACTAAAGTCTGAGTTTCAATCTGTTTCAAAAACCTCCTGTAATATTTCTTTCCAATCAACTTTATTGAGTGATAATTTACATAAAATAAAATGTAACCATTTTAATAGTAGTTTTGCTTTCATCTATACTAATGTAAACGTCATTCCAATAAAAATACAGGTCATTTTTATCACCCCAAAAAGTACTTTTGTGCTCCTTCGCAATCAGTACCGCTCTTCACACAAGGTCTCAGAAAACAAATGATGTATTTTCTGTCACCTTTATCTAATTTTGCCTTTTTTTATTTTTTAAATTTCATGTATTGAAATCATGAAGTATGTACTTTGTGTCTGGCTTCATTTGTTCAATATAATGTATTGTAACTGCTCAGTAGGATCACCCTGCCTGCTGCCTAGACAGAGCCAATTTATCAAGATAGGGGAATGGCAATAGAGAAAGAGTAATTCACACAGAGGTGGCTGTGCAGGAGACTGGAGTTTTATTATTACTCAGATCAGTCTCTGAGCATTCGGGGAGCAGAGTTTTTAAGAACAATTGGTAGGTAAGAGACAGCCAGTGAGCCAGGAGTGCTGATTGGTCAGGGATTAAACGAAATCATAGGGAGTTGAAGCTGTCTTCTTGCACTGAGTCAGTTCCTGGGTAGGGGCCACAAGATCAGATGAGTCAGTTAATCAATCTAGGTGGTGCCAGATGATCCATCAAGAGCAGTGTCTGCAAATTATCTCAGTCACTGATCTTACGAGCAGTTTAGCAAGGGTCAGAATCTTGTAGCCTCCAGCTGCATGATTCCTAAACCATAATTTCTAATCTTGTGGTTAATATTAATCCTACAAAGGCAATCTAGTCCCTAAGCAAGAAGGAGGTGTGCTTTGGGAAAGGGCTGTTATGGTCTTTGTTTTAAACTATAAAATAAGTTTCTCCCAAAGTAAGTGTAGCCTACCCCCAAGAATGAACAAGAACAGCTTGGAGGTTAGAAGCAAGATGGAGTTGGTTAGGTCAGATCCCTTTCACTGTCTCAGTCATAATTTTGTAAATGTGGTTTCAGTTTTAGAGATCCATATGGTGGCAAGAATCAGTAATGTTTTTCTTGTTGCTAATAATACTTCTTTGCATATATGTACTATAGTTTATCTATTCACCTGTTGCTGAACATACGGTTGTTCCCAGTTTGGGACTATTGTGAATGAAACTACCATGCCATTCATGTACATGTCTTTGAATGGACATATTTTTATTTCTCTTGGGTGAATATCTAGTAATGAGATTGGTGAATTATATGATGGTTGCATATCTAGCTTTACTGTCAAACTGCTTTTGAAAATGGTTGCAATATATCATATTCTCATCAGCAGTGCATGTAAGTTCTAGTTCCATTTTAAAGTTTTATTTTTGCATATACTAATGTAATCATCATTCCAATTAAAATACAGATCATTTTCATCATCCCAGAAAGCACCTTTGTGCTCCTGCACACTCTCACTAGCATTTCATGAGCCTCTGTAGTTTGAAGTCTCCTTATTATAGTAGCTTGGCCTCTTCTCAGATAGCTAGGGAGCCTTAACCTTACCTAACTGAATTTGGTATTTTTCTTGGAACAAACCAGATGTGGGATGAGTTATCAATAAAAGGCATGGGAATGTTAAAATACTAAAGTTGAAAAGTCTTTTTGGGCCGGGCATGGTGGTTCAGGCCTGTAATCCCAACACTTTGGGAAGCCGAGGTGGGTGGATGACCAGAGGTCAAGAGTTCAAGGCCAGCCTGGTCAACATGGCAAAACCCTAGCTCTACTAAAAATACAAAAATTAGCTGGGCGTGGTGGTGTACACCTGTAACCCCAGCTACTCAGGAGGCTGAGGTGGGAGAATTGCTTGAACCCAGGAAGGAGAGGTTGCAATGGTCTGAAATTGTACTGCTGCACTACAGCCTGGGTGACAGAGCAAAACTCTGACTCAAAAACAAACAAACAAAAAAAGCCTTTTTGATGGAAGGAAATTCCATCTAGAGTCCAAAAAATAAAAAAGAAATGAAAGAAAAAGAACAGATTTAAGGATGATAGAGGAAGAGGACTTGGCTGAAGGAGAAATGGGAGAAATGAGTGCCTTCCCGGTTTTGAACCCCTGAATGTAAATCAAGAGGAGTTTGAAAAATACCCAGCCAAGACCCTTTCACTTTTCTACCATAATTTAAAGCCAATGATGTATTTTTGGCAGTGCCAAGTTCTCCAATCATATGGGCAAATGTGTTGGTGAAGTAAAATAGTATCTCTACCCATTAAGCAAAGGCTGTTTATTGTTCAAACATTACAAATAATTTTGAGTTCCCCATCTTTTAATAAAGTATGCTTTCCTCTAATTGTTCAGTCATATAGCAATAATGAGAGTCAGTTACACATTTATCTTGTTTCTCATTTATCCCTATCTAGCCTTTATGTCATAGTTCAGGAAAGGTGCTATGTCATGACTCTTTGGTCTTTATAAAATAAAAATAATCACTCCTAGATTGAAATATTGTCATCTAGAACTAAAATATGTGTGATGAGGACACCACTAGGAGACTAACATACAATTGTGGCATTTCACAGCCTTCATCTTACCACTGAAATGCAATCCTAAATTCCCACAACTCCTTTTCAAGAGAGATTTGCTGACATCATTCCCCTTCATTCTGATCCCCTGTTTGTAGCCTTAACCCCCATCAGGTAATTATGGTTATGATTGTGCTGTGCAATATCAGCAGCATACAACAAAAGGGATTTAAAAAGATTTATCTCATGGCTAGAGTGTATATCAATTTACCCTGGACTCAGCTGAGCCACTCAACTGCTGTCACCTGGTCTCATTCATACATCTGAAGGGGGTCAGAGATGCAACAGATCCTGGTCTGGGCTCAACCACAGCAACTCTTCTCTGCTCCACCTGCTTGTCATCCATCTCCTGGTAACAGCAGGCAGCCTTTCATGTTTTTTGACAATATTAGAAAGAAAATAGAGCAAGCCCGGTCATGTCATTCCTGCCAAAATTCCATTGGCAAAAGCAAGTCACGTGAATAAACCCAAAATAAAGGGGCAGGGAAATGTACTCTGCCTCTTTAGTGGAATAAACTGAAAAGTTACATGGCAATGGACATGGATAAATAGAAAAATAAAAATTTGGACCATTAATACATTCTGCCAAAATCCACTCTAGGGGTATACACCTGTATGAGTCCATTTTCACACTGCTGATAAATACATACCAGAGGCTGGACAATCTCCAAAGAAAAAGAGGTTTAATTGACTCACAGTTCCATGTGGCTAGGGAGGCCTCACAATTATAGTGGAAGGCAAAAGGCATGTCTTACATGGCAGGAAGCAAGAGAGAATGAGAGCCAAGTGAAAGGGGAAACCCCCTTATAGAAACATCAGATCTTGTGAGACTTATTCACTATCATGAGAATAGCAGGAGAAAGGCCTACCCCCCCAGATGCAATTACTTGCCACTGGGTTCCTCCCACGACACATGGAAATTGTGGGGGTTACAATTCAAGATGAGATTTGGGTGGGGACGCAGCCAAACCATATCATCACCCATGCTCATTCATATGCATACCCATTTCTATTCTCTTTTTTCTCCTGCTCCTATCTGTAACCCCTCCTTAAGATGTCCTCCTGATCTGGATGTAATTATAACTACATCAGTGTAGCAAAAGCGTAGACTAGAAGTTATCCAGCACATTCATATTCTGGATATATCACCAACCAATGTTGTAACCAATAAGACTTTGTAAATAATCTCTTCAAGTTTTCCTAATTCTCAATTCTGTGATTAGTCTGCCTTCACGTCATTCTCTCTCAACTTCAAACATTACCTTCATTTCAAACCTTGCCTTCATTTCTTTGTTCAGCAAACATCAGCTGGATACCTTTTGTGTATCAAGTGCTATTCCAGAACTGGGAATTCAGATAAATATGAAGATAAATTTCAGCCTTCTAGGAATCACAATCTAGTGCACAAAACATACAGCTAAAACAACAATGCCAGTATGGTATTTTGATAAAGGTCTAAGAGGGAGCCAAAGAAGCCGGAAGGAAGAGCAGCTAAACCAAATGGCCTGTTTGCTGTTGTTATTCTACATATTGATAACAGACGTTAGATGATGTGTCCAACTGATAAAAAATTTCAAACAGTAATCCACCTTGGCTATCTCCAGGATTGGACTGACCTAACTTCTATCCCAAAAAGACAAAAAGGGTTATGAACATGTTTTAATCAGAATAAGGCAGAACTACTTCTCACTATTCCTGCTTAAAATTCGTTGATGAGAACTTAGTCATACGACTAAGTTCTGCAAGGGAGGCTAGGAAATGAGTTATCCAACTGGTTTCCTATGTGTCTAGATAAGTCTGGGGCAGAGACCCAATGCTAAAAAGGAGAAGAAATGGAGAATAAATTCTGGGGACGATTAGTAGCTGCTGTCACTAGAAGTTACCCTTAACTTCCTCGCAACCAAGTTTCTTCTGTCTTGTGGATCTGCTGTTGTCCTCATGTGACTTCCATCTCTTCATCCAATATGGCTGAACAGTGCCCTGCCATCATAGCCACATTCCTGCCAATAGGAAATGGAAAAGGTGAAATGGCAAACCCCTTCCCCTTATGGGCATGCCCTAGAAGTTGCAAATATCACCTTCTCATACATCCTATTCATCATATCCCAGCTATAAGAGAGGTGAGAAAATGTAATCTATGTAACTGACTGGTCATGTGCTCAATGATAAAACTTCTACTACCTGGAAAAAAGTAGAGATATTGGGAGACAATTCCATTTTCACCAAGGAACCAAAATGAAGATAAGCCACGCTTGGGTGTTTGGGGAAAAACTTGAGTGGGCTAAATATGCTTCGTTTTCACTTAAGCATCAAAAGCAAATGATTAAGCCTTATTATGCATGTACAATCTGTGCAGGCATGTGCACATAGATCCAAAAACTGTCACAAAAGACTGGACATAGACTAATCCATTCCTTTTGGGGTGCAAGAGATTCCTAAAATTGCCCGCCTAACCCACCTCCTTACCTTTTATACAGAAGGAAAGATTCCTGCTGGAAGGAAGGTTAAGTTATTCTTCCTATTAAAATGCTGAGTGGACATTAGAAGGGAATAAAAGCATAAGAAACTAATCAGGCTGGACATAAAGGAGGAAGCTTTCAGAGAAGTGAGTAAGTAGAATGAGCCTGTGGAGGTGAGAGAACAATATAGAGCAGGAAAAGGGATTCTAGTGAACTGTATTACTGGTTTTTCTATTTATCTGAAAAAATGCCATTTTCGATAAGGATTGCATTGAATCAGTAGGTCACGTTGAGTAACATGGCATTTGTACAATATTAATTCTTCCATGAACACAGGGTATCTTTCCATTTATTTGTGCCTTCTTAAATTTCTTTCATCAATATTGTATTATTCAGTATACAAATGTTTTACTTCCTTGGTTAAATACTTTATTCCTAAGTATTTTTATGCTGTTACAAGTGTGCTTCTTTTCCTGTTCATCATTTGTGTATAAAAATGTTATCATTTTGTGTATTAATTTTGTGTGCTCATTTTGTAACTTCACTGAATTTGTTTATTGGTTCTAATAGTTTTATTGTTTAGGATTTCATAAGATCATGTCATCTGCAGAGACAATGTAACTTCTTCCTTCCCAAATTGGATGCCATTTTTTCTTTTTCTTACCTAAAATTGCTCTGACTAGGACTTCTTATCTATATTGAATGGAAATGATGAGGGTGAGCATCCCTAGCTTCTTTCAGATCTGAAGGGAAAAGCTTTCAGCTTTTCACCATTGAGTGTGACATGATCTGCAGGCCTGTCATATATGGCCTTCATTATATTAGGGTTACATTTCTTTATACTTTATTATATTGAAGGAATTATATTTCTTCATTTTTATATGCTATATATATATATATATATATATATATATATATATATTCATTCCCGTATATCTGTATATGGCTGTATGCAGTCATGTGCTGCATAATGACATTTCAATGATAGACCACATATAAGACAACAGTCCCATAAGATTATAATACCATGTTTTTATTTTTTCACTGCTTTATGTTTTTATTATTTTCTTTGCACATAACTAAAGTGCCAAGAGTTTTAATACATCATGAATAGTACTCTGCAAATTATAGTATAATATCATAATTTTATTTTAATATATTCATTAATTTTTTGGCTACAGACTTGCTCTGTAGCCCAGGCCAGAGTGCAGTGGTATGATCATGGCTCACAGCAGCCTTGACCTCCTGGGCCCGGGCAGTCCTCCTGCCTCAACCTCCTGAGTTTAGCAGGGACCACAGGTGTGCACTATGCCCAGCTTATTTATTTATTTAATTTATTTATTTTGTAGAGAGAAGGTCTCCATATGTTTCCTAGTCTGGTCTTCAACTGCTGGTTTCAAGCAATCCTCTTGCCTTGGCCTCACAAAGTGGTGGTATTAAAGGTGTTTGTGTGTGTATGTGTGTGTGTGCCTGTGTGTATCTATTGTAAATGGGACATATTCTTGATTAAGTTCTCAGCTTGGCTGTTGTTGGTGTATAAAAATGATACTGATTTCTGTACATTGATTTTGTACTCTGAAATTTTACTGAAGTCATTTATCCATTCTGGGAACTTTTTGGGTGAGTCAATAGGTTTTTCTAGACATAGGATCATATCATCCATGAAGAGCGAGTTTTGCTTCTCCTTCTTTTTCGATGCTTTGTATTTCTATTACCTAATTGCTCTCACTAGGACTTCCAATAGCATGTTTAATAGGAGTAGTGAGAGTGGTAATCCTTGTCTTGTTTCCGTTCTCACGGAGAATGCTTCCAGTTTTCATCCATTTAGTATGATATTGGCTGTGGATATATCATCAAAATAATGGATGGTTCTTATTATTTTGAGGTATGTTTCCTTGATTCATAGCTTCTTACAGGTTTTTATCATAAAGGGATGTTGGATTTTAAAGACCTTTTCTGCATCTATTGAGATGATCATGTGGCTTTTGGTTTTAGTTCTATTTATGTGGTGAATTACATTTTATAAATTCTCATATGTTGAATCAACCTTGCTTCCCAGGAATGAAGCGTACTTGATTACAGTGAATTAACTTTTTGATATGGTGTTGAATTTGGTTTGCCAGTATTATTGTAGAGGGCTTCTGCATCTATGTTCATGAGGGACATTAGCTGTACTTTTCTTTTTTCACTGTGCTTTTGCCAGGTTCTGGTATCAAAGGAACGCTGACTTCATAGGATGAGTTACGGAGAAGATCCTCCTCCTCAGTTTTTGGAATAGTTTCCCTAGAATTGGTACCAGATCTTCTTTATAGGTCTCATAGAATTTGGCTGTGATTCCATCTGGCTTTGGGCTTTTTCTTTGGTTGGTAGGTTTTTTTATTGGTGATTCAATCTCACAGCTCAATATTGTTTTGTTCAGTGTTTCAGTTTTTTTCTGATTCAATCTTGGGAGACTGTGGGTTTCCAAGAATTTACCCATTTCCTCTAGATTTTCTATTTTCTGTGTGTAGAGTATTAATATTAGTATGGAGATCGTTTGTATTTCCATGGGATCAGTTGTAGCATCACCTTTTTCATTTCTAATTGTGTTTATCTGGATCTTTTATCTTTTGTTAATCTGGGTAGCGGTCTATCGAGCTCATTTATCTTTTCGGAAAACAAACTTTTGGTTTTGTGTATTTGTTTATGTAGATTTTTGGGTCTCAGTTTTGTTCAATTCTGCTCAAATTTTAGTTACTTCTTTTCTTCTGCCAGCTTTGTGGTTAGCTTGTTCTTGTTTTTCAAGTTTCTCTAGGTCTGATGTTAGATCATTAATTTGGGCTCTTTCTCACTTTCTGAGGTAGACATTTAACAGTATCAACTTTCCTCTCAATACTGCTTTTGCTACATCCCAGAGATCTTGGTATGCTCTGTGTGTGTGTGTGTATGTGTGTGTGTGTGTGTGTGTGTGTGTGTGTGTGTGTATTCGTGGGTGGTTTTGACACATTTTACTTCATTTAATATTCACGGAAATATCTGAGTGTTTACTTTACTTTCTCCTTTTCACAGGGAGGGAAGCTAACACTCAGAAGTAGGTGACTTTACCAAGACTGCACAGCCAATTAGCAGCACACTCAAGAAGTAAACAATCCTAGAATTATTAACTTTACTGGCTTTACATTTCTCCATTATGCCACAATGATTTTTAAATCATTTATTGCTCTATTCAGCAAATATTTTTTCAGTGTCTGTTATGTTTCAAGAATTGTCATAAACTCTGTGTAACACAGCTATCAATAGCTTTGTCTTCATGGAGTTACTTGTCTGGGGTATTGAAAATTCCACCTTAAAATTGTTCTTGTCTGTTAAATGTCTCCTCTTTCATATAAATATAACTAATTCCCTCTTCTGTGCACCCATTATGCTTAGTACTTTGAGAGACATAACACACTATCATGGTTTACTGCGTCCCAGACAATAGGCTAAGCAAGGTAACTTCCACCTGCAGAGTTGTATTCCAAGAGGCCTGGAAATGCCTGCAAAACTAATGAGACACACATATGTCCTAAAGCCAGAGGATACTGAGGAAAAGAAGGGAAGGAACATGCAAACCTGAGTTGATTGTCTCTTTAAAGGAAGAAAGAAAGGCCATGCCATACTAAATCAATAAGATTGCTAAACAGGAAACTCAAGCATACACAATAGAAGCTTATGAGTTTGAAACACATTTAGCTTCCAAAAAAAAATTAAGTCATTGAAAGTCACCATTATTTCCTTTCTTGCAGCAACAACTTTTATTTCATCAAATTATGTCTTCAGTAAACATTTTTAACACATTATTTTGCTGCTTTATTGTCACTGGAGTTTAATGTTTTTCTCTCTCCCCAAGATCTTCTCTTGGGGGTAATATATGAAAGCAGTTGTTGCCTATGAGATCCTGAGTGATGTTAATTTAAATTCTTATAAATTATCTTGTTCCTGTGACTCTGAGTTATGTTGGCTCTAGAAATTCTGTGTGATCCCACATCAGTAATCACAGGTATCCGTTAAGAAAATCTTTGTCACCCAAAATAAATAACACAATATGGTATAACACAACATAACATAATAGTACCTAAGATAATATAAAGAGTTTCAGAAAGAAAATAAATGCTCACAGATGTCACTGTTTCTAAAACCGAAAGGAATCTGTGGTGATTTGTCCTTGGGGGAAGATTGACTTTTGGATGATTGAATTCATTGTTAAAATAGGAAGCTATTAACAACTGGGTAAATATTCCATACTTAACAAGTTTGGAGACCTCCGGAAAATTACTTATTCTTGCAGCTTTAGTTCTGTCACCTGCAGAATGGAGATGATAGTCCCTTATAGAGTTATAGTGGAAGTTAAATGAACAATGCATAGAAAGTATGTAGGCCAAGTGCAGTGGCTCACACCTATAATCCCAGCACTTTGGGAGAGTGAGGCAGGTGCATCATTTGAGGTCAGGGGTTTGAGACCAGCCTGGCCAACATGGTGAAACCCCGTCTCTAATAAAAATACCTTTAAAAAATTGGCAGAGCATGGTGGTGGGTACCTCTAGTATCAGCTACTTGGGAGATTGAGGCAAGAGAATTGCCTAAACCCAGGAGGTGGAGGTTGCAGTGAGCCAAGATCAAGCCACTGCACTCCAGTCTAGGTGACACAGCAAGACTCTATCTCAAAAAAAAAAAATTAAAAAAAAAGAAAAAGAAAATAAAACTATGTAATTCAGTACCTGAAACATGTAATCTGTGCTATTTTTCATAATGTATGCATGTTAGCTGTATGTTCCTTTCTGTGTGTAGCAACTATACTCTTTGTAAAAGACTATGAGATATAAAATTAGAAAAATAATCCACCAAAGTTCTTTCTAAGGAAAAATAATATTTCCAGCTACTGAAGAAAAATATTACAAATAATCCTGCTCAAGTCATTTATTAGATTCTTGCTTGACTAATGGGGCCACTTCTGAATTCTGCATTTAGAATAGTCACAAAATTTCCCCTTACAGAACTCAGCAATGTTCCATTCTCCATGGGTACATGTTTTCAAAAGCTATTATCTATAATTTTTCTTTTTCTGTCTTCATGGAATAATTCTCATTGATTATGGCACTTCTCTTTATTTCTCAGTATTTACTTTTTTAGCAAAATAGTCATACTTTGCTTACAAAATTATTCTTCCTAAGTTTAGTAAGAGTTTAGAAAACTATTACCATTCTTCTTGCTTTAACCAAGTCCAGCCACCCAGCCTGACCTCCTGCTTGCCATTTCATTGGCTCAGTGTTTCAAAAAGCTCCCTCATTTCTGTACTATATAGATTTGCGCCATGAGTGTTTGATAAACAAGGAAGAAGGAAAACATTTAAAAGTAGATGAAAATAATAGAGCCTCTGTTAAGTAAATTAATGTCATGAATTTTATGTAAACATATTTTCTTAGGGATTGTCCCAGGTACAGACGAGAAACAGAATTTTGTCAAGTATTTCTTTATATTTATCTTTATGCCAGTCACTCAGCTGAGTGCTAAGGACACAGCCATAAACAAAACAAACATGGTGTCTGACCTCACAGAGTTTGGAGTCTAGATGAGCAGGAAAGGCAACTGTCAAACAGATAAGCATAGTAAAGTCTGATGACAGGATTAAGGCAAGAGCCAGGGGCTATTAGAGTGAGGCCAAGATGTCCAACTACATGACAAAATGATACTTCCTTCCTCAGTGTAAGGCAGTGCTACTCAAAGTGTGGGCCATGGACCAGTGCCCATCTGCAAACTGTTAGTGGTCAATGATAAGAATAAGTGTGGAAATTGAGAATTTAAGTGTTTAGAAACTTAGAGAATTTTGGTGAAGTAATTTTAAGTTTGTTGAATTTAACAATTTCTAAAATGGAGCTTGTATTTTGCATGCTTTTCATTCATTTTTTAAAATATGGTACATTTTGAGTTCTGTTTTATAAAATATTGGCCTGTGATAAATTATAAATAGAAATACCAGCTCATCACCACAGATGGCTTAAGAAGCACTGCCCAGCAGGTACTACATTTTCCATTCTCCCCTTGCAGCTAGGTGAGGCCCTGAGACCAGTCCTCCAGAAGGGGCATGGGTGGGAAGGATGTTATCACCTCTTGGGCCCATGTGACTGTGAGGTAATGTGCCTTTGTGCATTTTCGTCTTTCATCAGCTAGACACAGATGATGCCAATGCCTAACGGAGCAGTAGTGGAGTCTGGTTCCTCCTTTGTCATGGGTAGGAAAGCTGCCCACTGACAAAAAGCATTTAGAATTTTATGAATATTCTGGGTTGAAGTGTGTCCCCAAAAAAAGTATGTTAAAGTCATAACTCCCAGTACCTCAAAAAGTGACCTTATTTGGAAAGAGGTCTTTACAAACGTCATCAACTTAAAATGAGGTCATCAGAGTGGGCCTTAATCCCATAGTACTGATGTCCTTTATAAAGAGGAGAAATTTGGACACACGGGCAGACACAGATGGAGGGAAGATGATGTGAAGACGCAGTGAGAACTGGGCCATGGAACTTGGAGTGGTGACACTGCAAGTCAAGAATTACAGGCAAGTGCCAGAAGCTGGAAGAGCCCAGGAAGGATTCTCCACTAGAGCCATCAGAGAGAGCACAGCGTTTCTGTCACCTTGATTTGGGACTTCCGGCTTCCAGAACTGTGAGACAATATGTCTGTGTTGTTTTAAGCCACCCAGTTTTTGTACTTTATTACATCAGTCCTAAGAAGCTGAAACAGTGAGGAAGAAATAAACTTTGTGTAAAACTACTGAAATTTGGAAGTTTGTTTGTTGCAACAGCTAGCACCACACTGAATAACACAGAGAACATATTATAACAAAGTCCAGTATAGAGCTCATGGCCAAGGACAGCATCTCTATGGCAGAGGCACTTCACAGAGACCTGAGAAACAGGGAGGAATCAACTAGCACAAGCAGGCAGGGACACTGGGGCAGAGAAAAGGATTGATCACAGCAGAAAAGCTTTTCAGGCAGAGGCTGCAGCATGTAAGACAGCCCTGAGACACGAGATAATGTGGTGGAACCTTTTCCAGGAACTAGGAAAAGTCCTGTATATCTGAAGCACAGAGAGCAAGAATGTAGGCAGAAGCAGGTAGGAAGGTAGGCGGAAGTAGGTGGACAGCAATCAGAGCTTACAGGCAATTAGAGGAGGTGTTCATCAGGGAACCAGGGAGTGCAGGGTCCACAGACGATCACTGAAAAAGGGACTCATGTGTGTGTCTGCTTTGCACACAAAAAATGTCAGGATTGATCAATCCCTCCCCACACTCAAGTCTAGAGGGGCCCATGAGAGAGAAAAGAGATGTTGCTGGGAATACTGGGCCATACAACAGCAGCCTTGAGCAGCCAGTGTTTTTAAAAGGACATTGAAAAAGGAAACAAAACCCAGTTTCCAATAACTGTGGTTACAGATTGAACATCCAAAATTGGAGAAGCAGAGACTGAGAATTGTCCAAATAGGTCTTAACCTAATATGCCAAATACACTGAAGCAGTTTTTCCATGACCAACTCGTGGGGGCCGGGGATGGATCAACAGATACTGAAGAGAGAACCCACATCAGCCCAGAGCTGCCCTTTCCCTTGCAAGGCAAAACTAAGGGTTACATTACCTCTCAGTGGAAGGAGATAGTTAATATCTAGTTATTAATTATAATGAACTACAAATATAATTGTGCTTAAGTTTCATATGTAGTGAATAAACTGTACGTAATTTTCATTTGCTAATGTGGAGTCGGCTATTCTCAGCTAAGCCTTCAATTATCTTCGTAATGTTTCTACCTAAAGAAACTCCTCATAGTGTGAATTGAAACAACAATAATAGTAGTAATAATGTCCAAATGCTGTTGACACTGTTAACAGTTGTATTCAACATTGTGTAACCCAAAGAGGGTAAAACAGATAAGTCATTCTTCCCAAACCCCTTGTGAAAATGCTGTAAAATGTATTCCTGTCTGGACGTGTTACATGCTATGGTGTCTTTGTAGTCATCTTCAACACAGTTTCCACTTTGCACTTTTTAATGGCTTTGTGGATATGTCTGTTGTGTGTATGTTATTTTTTATATTTTTGCCACCAATGAGTTAAGTTTTTAAAACCAATATCCCAAAGGCCAGCCCTGATGTAAAGGAATGAGTCATTATTTTCATGCTAGAGAACAAAGTTTGGTTTCCCCGTCACTGTTGACATAACACTTTCCCCCACACTCCTACCTCATAATGTGCATACCAAAAATGTTGATCTCACAAATGAGAGACATTTGCTGTAATAAGTGAAACAAACAGAAGAGGTTATTGTGTTTTGAAATTTAGGAATCTGGAACTTTTAAATTCTGCCTCAGAAAATCAGCCAAGACTGAAGCAAGCTGTGCATTTGAATTCCTTGGATGAGGGACACCTGTTCTTGGTGAACTCCAACTGATGGATCTGCCCCCTCCAAAATTCCTCTCTGTGTCTTTGTCACATACATACACTCTGAGCACTTCATAGATGTTTGTGGAAAAAAGGAAGGAAGGAAGGAAGGAAGGAGGGAGGGAGGGAGGGAGGTAGGGAGGGAGGAAAGAAGTCAAGAAGTCAAGAAAGCTGACGGGAAGGAGAGTGGGCAAGGAAAAGGAGGCAGTGGAGAATAAAAAGATATGTATGTGTATAAGTAGTTTGCATACTGAGCTAGAATACTGTGGTTGAATCCTCTGTTTCTGTCTGAGAGCAGGAGATCACTTTGAAGCATCAAGGCTGTGACTGCAGAGAAGGTAGTCAACAGAAAAGGCAAAACTTTTCTTTCCTTTTAATGGCATATTCCAAATGTTCAAAAACACAGTGATCTCTGAATTTTACTTGGACTTGGACACTAAGTACTAAAAGTGGCTTGCAGTTCTTGTGCTCATCCATGTTCTAGAGCCCTTTGTCCCAGTTTTTCCTCCACCTGAGTGGTGTTTCCCAATCTTCACCCAGTTGCCTCCTTTTTGCGATTCAGAATTCAGATCAAATGTAATCTCCTGATGAGAACTTCCCTGACTACCCGCTAGTAAAATAAACAGCCCTTCTGTTTGATTCTCATTAGAACGCCTATTATTGGCTAATACTTTTGATTATCATTTGTCTACCACTGGCAGAAGGAAAGCATCAGTGGTAACAGTAATTCTGCTCCTGAGGTCTTGTTTTCTGCTCTATCTCTGGAAAATGCTGAGAGAGAAGGCATCAATAAAGGCTTATTGAATTAACAAGTTCATATTAAAAGGTAAGTGAAACTCTCTGTAGGCTAGGACATAGATTCCCCCCATCTTTTCTAAATGGATTTCAGATCCACTTTGGAATCAAAATTAGTATTTGTAATATATTGATTTCCAATGATCAGGCTTCTCATTTTCCTACAGATCTCTTATCCCTGTTAAATTTCTAAAAGGCTAAACAGTGCCTTTAATATAATAATGTAAATTGTTAACAGAACTTCAATCTTTACATAAGCAAAAGACATGTGTATACTTTTCTCTTAAAAACAAACAAACAAACAAATATGGGCCCAGCAAGATGGTTCACACCTGTAATCCCAGCACTTTGGGAGGCCGAGGCAGGCAGATTACCTGAGGCCAGAAGTTCAAGACAAGCCTGACCAAAATGGTGAAACCCCATCTCTACTAAAAATGCAAAAATTAGCCAGGCATGGTGATGCACACCTGTAATCCCAGCTACTCAGGAGGCTGAGGCACGAGAATCATTTGAATCCGGGAGGCAGAGGTTGCAGTGAGCCAAGATCATGCCACTGCACTCCAGCCTGGGCGACAGAGCAAGGCTCCTTCTCAAAAAAAAAAAAAAAAAGTTTTACAATTTTAAGCCTTCAAAACAGAATTTTTAAAATTCAGGTATGTTTTTCAGACTAATTCAATCAATAGAAGTATTTCAGCATATATAGACAAAAAAATATGTTTACTAAGTAGATGAATGCTTCATTGGGTAAGAAGTTCTGTGTATTATATAAACTTAAAGCTGAAAATTCTCAGAAATTCATGAATTTTACAGATTTATGCAACTATCTTTCCTATCATTCAATAGTTTCCATAGCAACTCTGGCATTAAATTGTGTATGTGCTACCTTGAAGACACAAAGCATAATTCCCTCTCATCTATTTAAAGTGAAGTACTATGTTATTTCTCAGCATTATGTTCTGTCTATTTAGGAAAAAATATACACTGCCATCCTACACGATGCTGTTGTGTTAGTTTCATGCTGCTTGACTTGATATAGTTTTGAATTTTCTTTTCTGTTAAAGGTTTCAAGTTGTTAAAAGGAAGTGGTCAAGATGATAAAGTTAAGGCATATTTACTTCTGGTGGAAGGAAATTAGTAAAGCATTAATCAAGAATATGAGAGGCACGTGTGAAAACTGTACTCTAAAGATGATAATGAAGTGGAAATGTGGATATGCATCAGAACAAAAACCAGGCCACTCCCAGAACAAAGTACCTTCTGGAAACCAAGTAATATTCTGTTTCTTGAGCTGAGTGCTGGTTGCATAGCTATGATCAGTTTCTGAAATTCATAGAGCAGTACACATAGGGTGTGTGTACTTTTCTGAATATGTACCATATTCAGTTTGTATTAAATGTTAAAGTCATTCCACTTCAAAAGCCATTATACTGTATCTAAGAGTATGGTCAAACCTTTGCTGCAAAGAGCTAGATGCTCAGCTAGCCTACTCAACTTACGACCAAATCGTGTTACGACCAGTCCACGGACCCGACCATGGTCGTAAGTCGAGCACTAGCTGTAATAAACATTTCAGGCTTTTTGAGGCACACATGGTCTCTATTGGAGCTTTTTAAAATTGTTTTTCTGTTGTCGCTTTTTACTAAAAAATTGTAAACATAATTCTTAACTTGAAGTCTATACAAAAACAGGACATGGATAACATTTGAAGTCAAGAGAACTTGAGATCACCAAGGGAGTGAAGATAGAGAGGAGAAGGGCATCACAGACTAAGCAAGCCCTAAGGCCCCAAACAGTAAATTAAACTAATTATACCTATTAATATAATGAATTATGTTAAAAGAGTTTCTAATATTGAGACTTTTTTTCATTTCTGACATGGTCATGATGTATTATTCCTTAATGTGCTAGAAGTTTTCTTTCTGAATGCATTAAGATTTTTCATCTTTACTTGTAAAGTGAGATTGTTATAATTTTTATAAAATTTTTCTTATGCTTTGTTATCAAGGTTATACTCACATCACAAAAATTGATCTGGGAGATTTTCATCTTTCTCTCCCTTCTAAAATAGATTAAATAGCAATAGAAACATCTGCATGGTAAAGTTTTCATAATAGTCCTCTGTAAATCTGTCAAGGCCACGTGCTATTTTTGGGGAGTTGAAGGGGGTGGGTAAATCTTTTCATAATAATTTTATAGTGGGCTTATTCTGTGCTATAGTTTTCAGAACTCACATAGATTAACTCATTTAATCTTTACAGCAGCCTAAAGAGGTAAGGATTATCGTCACCATTACCATCAGTCATCATCACCATCATCATCTCCTAAGGAAACTGAACCACATCTGAGGAAACTGAACCACAAAAGGGTAACTCGGGGGATACATATTTTATCAGATGGAATTTAAAATAGGGAATGGGTTACACAGGTATTGAAAAGGTGAAAGAACAAGAAGGGAGCAGTGAGGTACAGCAAGAGATAACAGCAGAACGCTGGTACCACCCTGAGAAATGAGGCTGCAAATGGAAAGAGAATGGAGTTATAAGAAGCTAGGACGTGAGAAGAGGGGCCTAGAAGAGTGGAGGCTTGTACCTCAGAGAAAAAACAAAGCTATTTCCAAGGGTTGCACTGGAAGCCGAGGAGTAGAACTAACCACTTCTACTAGGGCAGTGTAGCTGCAGGGATAACAGTCACAAACAGCAACAAACCACAAGAAAGTTCCTTTGCTCTGCTCCTGGCTTCCAACCTCCCTTAGTGCTCCCTATTGACAGAAGAAAGCAGGCAAAGGAAACTCCCAACTGCAGTTTGAACCTGGGAACCAGCCCCAGCACCAAAGAGAAAAATGTGGAAGGTTGATTTTGAAGCTCACAGGCAGTAAATGGGAAAGCCAATTTTCTCCATTTTATTTTTTTCCTATAGAAAGGGGATTTGGGGGCCTGTTGGTGTGTGGGGGCGGGGGGGAACTTGCAGGGATAGAGAGAGCATCAGGATAAATAACTAATGCATGTGGGGCTTAATACCTAGGTGATGAGTTGATAGGTGCAGCAAACCACTATGGCATGCTGTTAACATGTCATATTGACACCCTTGTCTTACCTATGATTTTGTCTTAAAATCAGTTAAATGTGTTTAATGCTTATTTGTTTTGCTGAAATTTCCTTTTTCATCTCTTAATAGACCAGAGTTTATCCTCTAGTAGACTATTTTAAGAAGGGATTATATGAACAATAGGCCCTGAGTTTTTACATGTTCAAACTGTATACTTGAAAATCAATGTATTAATCGTGGTTCCCTGGAGGGACAGAACCAATAAGATACATGTATACTAAAAAGGAATTTTATTAGGGACAATTGGCTCACACAATCACAGGGCAAAGTCCCATGATAAGCCTGCAACCTGGGGAAGAGAGAAGCCAGGAATGGCTAAATTCAAGTCCGAAAGCCTCAAAACCAGGGAAGCCAAAAGAGACAATACAACCTTTAGTCTGCACCCCAAGAGTCCCAGCAAGCTGTTGGCATAAGTTCCACAGTCCAGGGATCACAGAACCTGGAGTCTAATGTCCAAGGACAGAAGGAGCAGAAGCCCGAAGCCAGCATGGGAAGAAGAGGGCCAGAAGACTCAGCAAGCAAGGTTATCCCACCTTCTTCACCTGACTAGAAGGTGAGGAGATGGTGCCCACCCACACTGAAGGTTGGTCTTCCTCTCTGAGTCCACCGACTGAAACATCAATCTCCTCTGGCAATACCCTCATAAACACACCCAGAAACAATACTTCCCTGGCCATTTGGGCATCCTTCCATCCAATCAAGTTGACCCCTATTATTTAGTAGACGGCTAGACTGGATATAAAATTCTTGAGAAACAATTACTTCCTTGAATAACTTCTAGGTGTTGGCTCACTGATATCTGAAATTCAACGTTGCAGGGAGAACTCTGACTGCCTGATTTTCTTTCATTTATAGATGACACAATCAGTTTGTCTCATATAGATTCTTTATAGCCTATTCTGCTGTATCTTGGCATTGACCACTCTGGGTCAGTTTTCCATAGAATTTAGTGCACTCTTTCAATACATAACTTCAGATTTTCTTTGTTTTCTGGAGAGTTTTTATAAAGTATATTTTATAAAATTGTTACATTACATTATTTGGGGAGTTTTCCTTCAGAAACTCCAATTCTGCATATGGTGAATCTCCTTTGTCTTTATTCTCTCTCTCTCTTTTCTCTCTAATCATTGTTTCTATTTATATTTATTGTTTTTCTTACTTATTTTTCCTGTGTCTTTTACTGTGCTTCTATGATGTCTATTCTCTGTCATCATTCTTCCTTGAAATATACCACTCTCTGATTCAACTCTTTGGACAGTCTGGCTCACACCTTCTGTTGACTGCTCAACTTGTCCCTGATTTCTTTGATTTCTATTTCATGGTATTCCTTCAAAGCTGCAACTTCCACATTACTTGTTTTAATTCACATTGAAATTTTGGATTGTAAAATTATCTGCTTTAGGGTGACATTTTTAATGAGTTTTCTTACTAAATTTTGGGTGATCTTTTGCACATTTTTAATGCTATTTTTGTCTACATTTTTACTCCATTTTTTCATGTTTAAATGAGTTGGAATTTCTTGGGCCAGCTATTAGCAAGAGAACCAGTAAATCATTCTCTAGGTTTCTTCGTTCAACAGCTCTCCCTGACATTGTTAAGTAGTAGTAGGCGATTTATTTATAATACAATCCACATCTCCTTTGCCTCTTAGTGTCTAGCCTGGTTTGGAAGAGCTTCTACTCCCAGCTCTAATTTCCCTTCATCCTATGTGACTGTATTAAGGGGTATACCTCCTGCCTTTCAAAATGTTCACTTTTTTCTGGAACATGGAATTTTCTAAAATAACTCAGTCACCTCTTGATTTTTCCTAATTGCTCTCTGCAACTTTTCACCCACCCTCCTTAGCAACTGAATCCTGTTGTATCTCAGTCAAATTCATAGCACAATTCAGAGACGGGCCCGCTCCTTTTGGGTGTAAACATTCTGAGTATCTGCTTCTGATTTCTAAGCTCTACCACTGACAGGCCATTCTCTGCTCTCGCATTCTTCATCCCACCTTTAGCCCCCAAAACCCCCATCATTCCCATGAAGTTAATGCTGATTTAATTTGCTTGGGCTACAATAATACAAAAGTTAAGACTGTAGATTCTCTCTGTTTCCTAGCATTGATGAGAATCTAATATGAGGACAGTTTTTTCCTATTCTTTGTGTACGTGATTTCCAAGAAAAGAAGTGGGAAGATTTGGAACTAAGCTACCACTATGCACTATGCTCTTATAATATTCACTTGAATGATTAATTTATTTCTGCTAAAATTGTGGTTGCAGGAAGAATTGCCAATCCTACTGATAATAAAGCCGCTGGTCATAAAGTAAGTCTGTGCCCTGCATTTATGCTTGTAAAATTTCCAAAGTATTTTAATGATTTCTCTGGGATGTCTTCTGTGTCTAATGTATTTCTTAATGACCTCTGATCTGAAATGTTGACTCGGTAAATATTTTTTATCTGAGCACTGTATAGTGGTATCATAATATCATCTTTCATAAGGATAATGCATGGCACTAAAAGCCCAGCTAATAGTGCAATTCCCCCATTTAATTATCTCCTCTGGCATAATATAACTACCTACTCTCAATTATTATACTCATCATAATTAAGTCATAGAGACACTCTGTCTCTGAATGTGTGAATAGTACAATTTGAACAAAGGATAGAGAGTCAAAGTACAACTTGGAATGACTTTCTCACTATTCACCAAAGGTTTTACTGTTACAAAAAGTGTTCCACTTCATACAGATTATTTTTCCTGCAATAGCCAAGACAATTTTTGAGGAAAGTATTTCAGACCAATGTCTACAAATAGTTTAAAAAACTGTCCAAGGAGATAATATAAACCTGGATTTGAATCACAGTATCTCTGCTTATCATCTCCTATGACTTCTCAAACCTTCATTTTCTTCAAATGTATACAACCCATGTGCACACTGTGATGTCACTCTTTTAATATCCAAATTTGTACATCTCAAATTCTATCCTGTGAATCTCAATCCATACTCTTTCTAGGCACTCCTTGGATTACAAGTGCTGCTTTCTCTGTCCATAGCAATAGTACCACTGCCAAAGAATTTAATCAGCCCATGAAAAGGGACCTCTTCTCTTCTTCAATGCTGATTATCCATATGGTATGGACACTAAACCCATGCATGCTGGGAAATCTCAACCAAACTTCCAATAATTGTCTTCATTGCTGCTTCCTATAACAGTTCCCGAAGAATTGAGATCCAGAAAAATTCTAGCTAGCATCAGTAATGTGTTGAGTCCAGAACCAGCCCTCCCTTTTCCAATCACTCCAATCATAAGCAGACTTCTCTCTTAACTCACAAGGCACATCTTATTGTAGTTATTATTGCTATCATTATGGTTAGTTCATAACAAGCATGTTATAAACATTTATTGGATATATGAATGAATGGGTAGATTATTAGCAATTTCCCTCTAAAGTTGTGAAAATTAAATGAAGAAATACATGGAAAGTGACTGGCACAAAATACAATGTGACCTAAATATATATATATTAGTTCCCTGTAATTTCTGATGGCAAACATTAAGTCTAATAAAATCTCTGATTTAATACATATTTTAAAACATGGTTTTAAAATCAGCAAACATCTACTTTTGAAAGAAAAGACTCAATGTTAGTAGTCACAGAGGTAAATGAAATCAGCAATTAAGTTTTTTTTCACTACCAACATCCTTGAAGCCATGCTTTCCAATTTCATAAAGCACTACTCAGACAATGAATCCACAGACCTTGCTTTTTCAACCTAAACTACGGCAATGAAACATTTTTAGTGCTTTTCATAGAAGCCTTGTTTTTATGCTATAGCTTGGGAAAAATGAGAAAATAAAGCAAGGCAGCAACATAGCCAGGGGAAAACAGAAAGCAGACATTCTCTGAAAAATTTATTTTCCCCTTTTGTGTAAGTGACAGTGCACAAGATCTTTGCCACACTAATTTTCATAGCTTTTAGAATAATTATGAATTTCATCCATATTTCCATAGACATTTATTATACTTCTTTGAAAACAATTTCTTTAATAAAACATTTGTTCCGTATTATTATCACAGATACAGCTCTTGACTCTGACTCTAAACTAATGTGAATCATTTTATAACCACTTTACTCCCAGGTTTTCCAATGTAAACAATTTTCTTCAGGGTTTTCTCATACTCTTCACAATCTCCAGAGATCCATAATGGCAATGACACCTTGTACAAATAAAATATATATTTATAGAATTAATGAAGTTTAATACCACCTGTATATTGTTTCAGTTAACAGAGCCACATAATTATTGCTGAATAAGTTACAGAGACTGTGATTGTTCTCTCCTAAGTGGAACTTATAATAATCACTGTTAAATGAGGAGCAGTCTAGAGTTGGGAGTTATTCTGGACGTACAAAATTTGGAGGAACTGCAACTTTTAAAAATTAGAAAGTATAGTCTTGAATAAAGGGGGAAAAAAGAATTTAACACACCTGCATTTCCTTCCCTATAAGGTCCATGTAAATATCAATGTAGCACCCTTCATTAGACTGTTCATGCATAAGAAGTAGCCACACAACCCTGATATGCATGTCAAGTTTGTTAGTAATTATCTTTTCAGGTCCATAGAAGCCAGACCACTCTTTCGAGGTAGGAGATGAGGACTTCTCTGCAGGGAATGCATCTTTCCTCTCAGTCATCCCAAGAGATTAGTCCTGAGCCAGAAAGCAAAATCAGAAGATAGGAAAAAGGCAAGACTTGCTCCTCTCCCTAGAGCTAAAACCAGCTGGACAAAGACTCTGAGCTCCAGAGAGGCATGGAATGCATCAGGTACTGCATCAACTTAGCCACATAAAACCACACAAAGACCAAGCGGCTCTACGAAGACTGGGTTTTGTGGCAGTAACAGCAGGAGCCACATATACAAGGAATGACGTTCTGGGCATACCAAGTCCTCTGACATCAAAAGAGTGGAGGGGGCTGAATTCTGGCTGCATTCATGAATGACAAGAACAACCAGAAATGACGAGTTAAGACACCAGTAAGCCTAGAGGATAATAAGGCGAATCAATAGACGGACTGTAAGGCAAGAGTGACTGCAAGCTCTGCTAATTTATAGGTCTGTGGGAATTCAGAATTGTTGCATTTCTTTTATCTCTAGGTAGATAGTGTAAAAAAAATTGCATTTTAGAGTATCAGTCATTTGTATCCCATCCTGAACACAGTATCAATTATTCTTGAAAAGAAGAATTAAATTGAACCCTAAAAATTATGATGAAATCTCATATTAAAGAATTCAGTGTGGTGGGAAATGTTGAGAGTGTGGAACCATGATATAAATTCTACAGGTACAAAATGCAGAGAGCAAAATTATTTTAATTTAAAAAAATTAAACATAAACATTTTTAAATTCAAGATCTTAGAGTATTCTTACATGTATTTGCATAAGGACCCTGTACTTTCACTGACTGGAAATGCAGCATTTCAAAAATAAAACTTTCATAAAATCATAGAATCTAAGAGTTGGAAGGAACTTCTGAAGGCATCAGGACCAACTTCCCCTCATAACAATTCAGATTCCCCCCCTAAACATCCCAAAGCACAAGAACACAACAAAATGTGTCCTTGGATAGTACTGATGATCTGTGTAGAATGAATCCATCTTCTAAACTTGCTTGCTAAACACATCTATTCTCAAGCAAGACAGGCTATCACTATGGGATTTAAAGGAGTACCAACAAGTTACGGCTGTGACTCAAACTTATTACAAGAACTAATGAATAGGCTCCTTTTCCAGTTACTTCCTAGTAAAGAAAAAAATATTAAACATGTGCCTAGAAGTCAAATGCATCCTAAAGATAAAATAACACTTCTGCCCTGGTGGCGGGGGGTGTTGCTGTGGGGGAAACTGCACGTGTAGGACAAAGGGCAAAGAGGATATCTCTGATCATTCCTCTCAATTTTGCTGCAAACCTAAAAGTCCTCTTAAAAAATAAAGCCTCTTTTAAAAATAATAATAATAATAATATTTCCAAGACAAGAAACAAAAAATAAAAAGTAAAGCTTCTGAATCTAAAGGCTTAGGAACTAGCATTTGTTTGTGGGAGCAGGGCACAGCCTCCATTCGAATTCAGAATGAACTTTTGAATATAATCTTGATGGATACATACAACAAAGCTATTTTCTTAGCTCCTACAGCTTAACTTTTCTTCATGAACTATAGAATGTTTCAAAATCTACAGTAAACACATCTACTGTGATGGTGTGGCATTATGTTAATTTGGTTATAAATCTTATGCAAAAATAAGAAGTGGGAGGGGGTTGGTCATGAATACTTTGGTTTGTCTTATTCTCTGCACTGTAGGGTAATGTCTCAATAAGGATTTGAAATTTTTGAAAGGAGCTTTTAAGTACTCACATAGTGCTGGCCCTATTTCACATACAGAAAGGGGCACACAAGACATGCAGATGGCTTTTAATTATGCACTGCTCCTGTTTACACCATTTGGGGCTGGCTTATGGGTCTTTCTCCTCTGTTAGAAAGAACCAATTCACAGCCTTTGGATCTTCAATGGCTTGCATTTAAGGCACTGCAATTCTTTAAGCTGCCAATATATTGTCAGGGCAATGCTAGAAAGCGGAAATTTCTCTGTTGCATGGGATGTTTCCGAAGGTGTTACTAGAATTGTCTTAGATAAACTGAAGTTGTCTAGGTTGGCTCCTGAACATTGTCCTGCACTGTCTAATTAGAAAACTAAAATGGTTTCTATGAGGATTGTTCTCAACAGCATTCCAAAATGTAAGATGTTTGCCATAGCTTCCAAATCAAAACATGTAAATTTTTGAAGGGACAGAGGTTTTCGAAATTTCCATAACAAGTGAGATACATTTTGAGTGTTTTGACAAGACTGCCATCACAGATATTACCAGAACTCTATTCAATACATAAAATAGTTTTTTAGCCACATAAAAGTACTGAAAAAATAAATGCAAAATCCCTTAAGAAAAATGTACTCAGCAATTTTAAGGAGTTAACAAGGTGGAGTTCCTTGGGGGGACTATGACAATTCTCTTTTTGTGGCAATTATTTGCCTTTGTAGTAAAGCCCTGAATTATTTTTTAGTCACCAACTAAAAATAATGAATTAAGATGTGGCGAGCTACAAAATGCGAAATATTTAATAAAATATATGTAAGAAATATATTTAAATAATAAACCTCAGCATTTGTCAGAAAAGAAAGTGGGGAGAATGGAGGAAAAAATTACTCAAGGTTTCTAAGTCCAGGCAACACGACATCTTACTAAAGGTCATGGGAAGAAGTTAACTCATAAAAAAATTCAGAGAAAAGGAAGATTTGAACTCATCTTACAGTTTTTACTGAGCATATGGAAGCTAAAGATCTAGAAGTATGTGGAAAAGACTTATGTAGCATAAAAATTTACATGAATTGTATTATTAGAAAAAATGTAAAAGGGCTCTCTATTGGAATTATTATAGCTGCTTAGCTAGTCACTTTTCTCAGCCATTAGCCCTCCGAAATGAATGTGAATATTTTACTCTCCTTAGAGCTCTATCCCATCTATCTATAGTATAATCCCTGAAAAACCCAGTGGAACTGAGACTTACTCTTTTTTGAGAATCTCAGACTTTGACATCAGGAGGATGGATTCTATTTTTCAAGGTCATAAAAATCTGAGTGAAATCACCAAAGTAATTTGACTTAACTTATCTTCACAAGCTACTTCCTACGCTACTTCATAAGCTACAAATACAGAATGTGACTCTATTTTTCTTTATAGTTTTATATTAAATTAATTTAAAAGTTTGCTTTTATTTCCCTAGCAAGCATAGTTCATGCTTTACAGATCTAACTTTTATTAAACTATTCTACATTATTTGGCATAATTTGTATTTACCTATATTTTAACCTCTGCCATAGTTGAGCAACATCATACAAATATGGCCATTTTAAGACTTCATAAGTCAGTCCAAATCCCCACTAATTTAAAACAGATTGATAGTTGCCAATAATTCTTTTATCTTCTAATCTTGATTGGCGTGTATGTCCCCAGATCAGCACTGGTAAGGTAATTTCTCAACTCACGAAAAGAAAACGGGATTTTTTGCTGCAGTTCAGAAGTTAGCCCTTTGGAGTTGCATATTAGAGAAATCCAGAAAACATTCAAAGTTGAGAGTCCATCAGGTTCTAAAACAACATTAAGATACCATTTGTACTTGGCATTCTGGTAAAAACGGAAAGATAGTTATTCTAACCACTGTGTTGGAAAACCTGTATTAAAAACAGAAAATAAATGAACCTTAACCATAACCTCACTTCAATAACAGAGTTCGTTTGAGATGAATTATAAATCATATTGGAAAATAAGAATCATAAAGATCCTAAAGAAACCACAGAATGTCTTTGTGACCTTGTGGTAGACAAAAATTTTTTAGAAGATACAAGAAATAACTAAGTATATAATAAAGAATTGATAATTATACTTCATTCTAATCAAAATTTCTGTTTATAAGGCTACCTTTGAGAAGAAACAATTCACATGTATAACTGACAAAGAACTTGTATCCAGCATGTATAAAGAACCACAAATCGGTAATAAATAGAAAATTTATTTTTAAAAAAGACTTAAGCTAACTGTTTATAAAAGATATGGGAATGATCAGTAAGAAGATACAAAGAAGCTCAATTTCATTAGTCATGAGGAAAATACAAGTTAATACTTCTGCACTCATTAGAATCACTAAAATCTAAAAGACTGATAAGGTCAAACGTGTGCCAAAATGTGAAGGAGCTAGGACTCTCATGCGTTGCTGGTGGAAGCACACAGTTGTACAAACATTTAGGAAAGTCACATGTCATTTTCATTAAAATTAAATGTGTACCTGCCCTATGACCCAGAAATCCCATTCTTAGGCATTTACTCAAGAGAAATTAAATGAAAACCATATGTCCACAAAACGTCATATTTCTATTAGCTCAGAACTGGAAATAACCCAGATATTTATCAACAAAAGAACAGATTTTTTAAAAGATATTTTTGATTTTTTTTTGAGAGATTGTATCTCACTATGTTGCTGGGGTTGGCCTTGGACTCTTGGTCTCAAGAGATCCTCCTGCTTCAGCCTCCTGAGTTGCTGGAATTACAGGCATGCACCACCATGCTCAGATTTTTTTTTTTTTTTAATGTAGTAACTCCTACAACAAGGCTCTACTGATATTTACAATATGGATGAATCTCAAAGAAAGAAAGTTAAAAGAAACTAGGAACAAAAAAAATGCCTACTTTCATCTAGAAGAAATTCAAAAGTAGACAAAATTAGACATCAAAACAGTGGTTGTCTCTGAGGAGTGGTGATAGAAAAAGAGGGCACAAGACAATTTTCAGGGTAATGAAAATGCTCTATATATCTTTTTTTGACTGGAAGTTACACGGGTGTATACAATTGTGAAAACATATGGAACTGAACATATTAATCTGTGGATTTATTATATGCAAATTATACCTTGAAAACATTTTTACAACCTCAGTATTATAATGTATATATATTCCTAGTGATATTGAAAATTAGTGCAAAAATACTGGTAGTCAGCTTGGTAATAAATTCCAAAAACCTTAAAAATATGAAAGATCTTTAGCCAGCTAACTCTATGCATAGAAGTTTATTTTAAAGAAATAATCAGAAATCTGCATAGACACACATATATGAGTGTTTACAGTGTATATGTGTGTGTGTATACATATAGAATTTCCATTCCAGTATTGTTTATACAGAAAAACTGAATAGTCAGTCCAGGTTCCTTGAGCCCATAATTCCAGAACTTTGGGAGATAGAGGCAGGAGGATTCCTTAAGGCCAAGAGTTCAAAACCAGCCTGGGCAACATGGCAAGACCCTAGTCTCTACAAAAATTTAAAAATTAGTCAGGCATGGTGATGCGCACCTGTAGTTCCAGCTACTCAGGATGGTGAAGCAAGGGGATCACTTGAGCCAAGCAGTTCGAGCTTACAGTGAGCCATGATCATGCCACTGCACTGCAATTTGCTTGAATAAAGTGAAATGCTATCTCTAAAAAAATTTTTTTAATAAAAATTAAAATTGTTAAGATGGTAAATCTTTAAAAATTGGAACAACGCAACAATAGGGGCTTAGTTGAATATTATTTAGCATTAAAAATATTTAATGTCATATAGAAGTATTTTTCAATATGATATTAAAATGAATAATTTTTAAACACATACACTATGAATATTGATCTAGCTGCTTGGACAATAACCTTAGTTTAACAAGATGGAAGCTTTGTGTTTCCCCTCTGCAAGAGTAGCTGTGTAGTCTGGCAGACAGGCAGCTTTGCTCCGCAGGTAATCCGAGGAGATCCAGGTTCTTTCTATCTAGTTGCTCCACCATTTGTAGTGTATGTTTTTCTACATGATTAAGGCTGACTCACTACATTTGCATTTCAGCCCAAAGAAAGGATGAAAGGAAGTGGCAAGTAAAGCTGCTTCCCCTTAGGGATGCGAACTATAAGTTTACGCATTTCTTCCCGTCTCACCTGTCAGACCATGGTCATGCCAAGCTACCAGGCAGGAGAGGCTCAGAAATGTCTCTAGTTGGGCTACCATATGCCTACCTTAAACTGGAAAGTGAAAAGTTTCAATGCTAAAGGGAAGAAAAAGAGAATGGATGGGTTTGGATGAAAATTTAGGAGACAACAGTAGAGCACCCTTGCAACAAATGCCACATCATCAATGTTCTTGATAGCATAGAGGATAAAAATGTAAGCAAAAGCCCAGATATTGACAACTCAGATTCAAAAAGTGACTTAGTAAAGCTAGACTCTGAATGTGAAGAGGTTTTAGGACTACTTTACCCGATTTGTTTTTCTTACATTTTCTTTCTTAAGCCATTTTTTCTTTCTTTCTTTCTTTCTTTCCAAAGCCAAATGTGTTAGAAGTCTATATCAAAAGAGTCTCACTCTGTCACCCAGGCTGGAGTGCAGTGGCATGATCATGGCTCACTTCAGTCTCAACCTCCCAGGCTCAAGTGATCCTCCCACCCCAGCCTCCTGAGTAGCTGGGACTACAAGCATGTGCCATGATGTCCAGCTAAGTTTCATATTTTTTGTAGAGATGGAGTTTTGTCACATTGCCCAGGCTGGCCTCAAACTCCTGGGCTCAAGCAATCTGCCCACCTCAGCATCCCAACCTGCTGGAATTATAGGCGTGAGCCACTGTGCGCTGCCTAAAAAGAACTTTTTTAATGAGTATAAATTTTTTAATAAAAAACAGAGCAATATGTAATAGTTAAATTTACAGCATTTCTTCTTTATTAGTAGTAAGCAAAATAATGCAAATTATAGTCAATGGTCTCTTAGATTTGATGATGTAGAATAAAATGTTATTAATTATATAACATTGATAAATTAAAATTGGTCTTTATTTCATTCTTTAAACTTCTATCTATTTCTCATTTTTCTGCAATAAACAATATTAGATGCATAATATAAATTTTAAATATTCCAGTGGGATAACCCAATATGATAGGAAATCTAAATAAAATATCAAAAAGGATGGCCTGAGTATATTAGTCCAAAGATTAAAGAGCCAGGCCAAGCAAAAGGGTAGTGTGACTCAGTCCTAAAGAGGAGAATAGGGGATTATTTGCGGGGGGCAGAGCTCTTATATGTTCTCAGCTCTATAATTGATCATCATTTCCATTTAAAAACTAAATATGACTAAAGAATATGTTTCCCTGATTTGTTAAGAATTAGCAAATGAATGTATCAAGCAAATCAATTCCTACATTTGCTTGTTTATCTAGGAACTGTAAACCAAGGCAGTTTCTTTCTCTGCATCCCAATTTATTTCAAAATTAGCAATGCATTATTTGAATAAATATATTTCTATAATTAGAAGCTTTGTTCTCTGAGCTTCTCGTACCTACTGGTTGTCTTAATCTGGATAACAGCTCAGCTCGTTTAACACATGTTTTTAAAATCCTAAAATTCACCCAAATATCCAATTTTATCCTTACTATTATATCATCTCTTGACATTTTTATTTCACTGTCTTCGGCCTCCTCTCTAGGTAGTGATAATCATATTAGAACAATTTTAATCCCAATCAATTTCAGATTAATACATTAGTCTATAACAAAGAAATTGTTCCATTCATAAACAGTACTAGCTACCCAATTTTTTCCTATTATTTTTTCAAAATAATTTGTAAATATATATATATGTAATAATGGTACATATTGATGGGGTACTTATGACATTTTGATGCAAGCATGCAGTGTGTAATGATCAAATCTGGATAACTGGGATATCCATCACCTCAAACATTTATCATTTCTTTGTGATGTGAACATTCCAAACCTATTCTTTTAGTTATCATAAAATATATTTTAAAATAAAATAGGAAGAGCTTATAGAATACTTTAATATCTATGATCACACAGCAACATTCCCTGATTTTTACTTGGAAACAAGCAGGTGGTCAAGTACTATATCCAGTTTTGTGTCCACTCGTGCAACTTTATAGGAATCAAGAGGACCTAGCAGTGAAATACAGGCATGAAAGCAGCCAGTTTGGCAGATCCATTAAGGACTAATGTGACCAGAAGGACTTTTGTGACCAGAAAGAGATCAGATAATTTTGTCTGATCTCCTACCCAGACATAGGGCAACCCAGAGGTTGAACTCCAGTAAGACTAATCACAGAGGTAAAGTGTTTTCCCAGGGGCTCTAGTGCATTAAGCCAAATTGTATGATCTGAGAGTCAAAAGCAAGTTGATTATCATTGCAAATGGACTTAGCAAAAAAGGGGAAACAAGTAAGAGCCCACAGCTGGAAATCACGGAAATCAGAGAAGGATGTGTGTGCTCAATCTTGACAGTGAAAGGTAAAGCATCAAACAATCTCTTGAGATACAGAGGTACAGTTTTAGCCACTTTTTATAGAAAGTCACCATACTTACACATGACCAAAAAAGACACTACTAAGGTCAGTATCTGGGCATATGCGGTTTAATCTGCACATTGTCCCTTCCATTGAATGGCTCCTTTACCCATAGTGTCCTTCCTCCTTTGGCATTGTCCCTTCCATTGAACGGCTCCTTTTCCCATAGTGTCCTTCTCTCCTTTGGTTACAGATGTAAGCACTTAATCCACTTGGCCAATCAAGGTTCTTCAACCCTCCATTCACAGTGAGGGATCCAGAGGATGAACAAATAACTCAAACAAGACTGGAAATCCTCTATTATATTTAGTAAAGGAACAGTGAGATTAATAATGTCTGCCATGAACTGCAATAACTGTGAAAGCCTGGAGCTGCCCATGGCTTGGAAGAAGCTGACAATGAAGCCAACACAGAGAAAAGTGGAGTCAAGCTACGAGTGAGGAACAGTTTCTAGTAACATCCTGTGAGCCCCTGGATATAGTCTGAAGGACAAGTCAACCATCAACTTTTCAGTTAAATAAACCAATAAGTTTTATGCATATATAGAAAGTATATATATGTGTATATATGTGTGTTGTGTGTGTGTATATGTATGCATCTATACCTTTATTTTTAAAATAAATGAGAGCATACTCTACACTGTTCTGCCTATTGATTTTCTCACGTAATATGTCTTTTAGAATTAGCACACATAGATCTACTTTATTAGAACATATAGATCTATTTTATTCTTTAATGGTTGCATAAAATTTCATTGTGTAAATGTTACATACTATATTGTACCGGTTCCTTATTGATCAGCATTTAGATTATTTACAATTCATTGCTGCATCAAACTAAACAAAAATGACTATGCTTAGATATATGTCTTTGTCTATATATACCTCTAGGTTTTTAGGAAGCAACTTACACATTGATTTGAAGGACTTAGAACAGTCAAAACAATTTTGAAGTACAATGGATTATTTATATTATCTGATTTCAAGACTTCCTATAAAGTTGCAATAATCAAGAGTATAGTATAAGAATGAATAGATGAATGTAACATAATGTAGAGTTCAGAAACAAACCTGTACATGTGGTGTTAATTGATTTTCAACAAAGATACGCAAATATCAATGGGGAAAGAATAGTTTAAAATAGATTGATCTGAAACAACCAGATAAAAAACTATGAAAACATGAACCTCAATCTCTACCTCACATCATACACAAAAATTAATTAGCAATGCGTGATAAACCTAAATGTCTAAGTTAAAACCCTAAATTTTCCAGAAGAAAATTTAGAACATCTCTACAACCTTAGGCAAAAGTTTTAAGTAGATGTGTGAATGGCCAATAAGCATATGTAAAGGTGCTCAGCAGAGAAATGCATTAAAACTGCAATTAGATACTACTTCACACATAGGAGAATAGCTTAAAAAAGAAAAACCCTCATAACACCAAATGTTCACAAAGAAATGAAGCAACATATATTAAACAATACTGGTGAAAGTATAAAATTGTTCAATTACTTTGTAAAACTGTTTAGCAGTTTATCATAACATTAAACATACACTCACTCCATGGCCTACCAATTGTACTCCTAAGTATTTTTCTTCCCCCAAGAGAAGTGAAAAATATGACCACAAAAAATCTTGTACAAGAATGTTCATAACAGATTTATTCATGACAGTCAAAAACAACAAAAACAGTATAGGCAATGGGAAAAAAATAAATTCGAGTTTATTCAAAAATTGATTTTTTTTCTATTAGTAACTACTCAGTAATAAAGGGACAGAGGATATGGGAATCCAAAGTAGTGGATTAACTACCGATATAACAATGACATAAATGAGTTATTAGAAATAGTGTCTTCAATGAAAGAAGCCAGATGCAAAGGAGCCCACACTGTATTATTTCATTTATGTGAAGTTCAAGAACAAGGAAAACTAATCTACAGTGAGAGAAGTCTGAACAGTGTAGTCCGTAGAGGTGGAGACTGACTGGAATAGAGCAAGAGGAAACTTCCCAGAAGGATGGAGATATTCTTGATTGAGAGCTTGCTAACATGGGTGTATACGTTTCTCAAAACTCATCAAATTGTCCATTTAATATATTTTCCTGTGTGTACATTTTACTTCAATAAAAAGTAATACTTTTACAATAGCTTTAATGAAGTTTAGTTGAGAGTAAATGAAATTAAATGAATAAATTCAAACCACCTCCTTTACTTGGAGGTCAGGATTTTGCTAACTTTTTACCACTGTAAGTAACACTCTTGTGACTATCCATTGGGGCAAATAATTGTATAGATTATTGGTTAAATTCCCAAAAGAAGAATTCTATTTATTAAAGATTTCATTTGGTTTAACACTACTGAGACATATTGCAAAACTTTCTTCCCAAAATAATAATCCAATATATACTTTCACCCACAATGTATAAAAATACTCATTTCCCCCACTTAGCCAACATTAGGTATTGTCATTTTATAAACATTTAAGAAAAATATAAACACCAAACAGCAATAGTAACAGTAATTTCTAAAACTCACACATTTGCTATACCCTAGGCACTGTTCTAAGTAACCTACCTGTATTAACACCCATTTAATACCCAAAACAATCTAATGACATGGATACTATCCTATCAGTTCACAGATGAGGAAACAGAAACAAAGAGCAAGGTACCTGCCCAAAGTTACACAGTTAGTAAATTTTAGGTCTTCAAACTCATAAATTCTAGCTCTACAGTTTGTATTCTTATTCACTATTAATACTGTTTCTTTTTTTTTTTTTTAATATTGAATGATTGGATTACTGCTGTGGGTGTGGTTTAGCTTTCTTTCATGCTATTGACCTTTTCTTTTGTAAATTGCTTTTTTGTGTCCTTTGCTCATTTTTCTTATTGTTTGTCATTTTAAAAAATTGATTTGTAAGAATACCTCATTAAGGATATTGACTGATACAGTTTGGGTATTGGTTCCCCTAAATCTCATATGGAAATGTAATTCCCAGTGTCAGAGGGGAGGACTGGTGTGAGGCGACTGGATCATGGAAGTGGATTTCTCGTGAATGGTTTAGCACCACCCACTTAGTGCAGACCTCATGACAGTAAGTTCTCACAAGCTCTGGCTGTTTAAAAGTGTTTGGTATCCTTCACCTTGCTCTCTCTTCTGCTCCTGCTCTCGTCATGTGAGGTGCCTGCTCCTGCCATTTGAGGTGCCTGCTCCCATTTTGCCATCTACCATGAGGAAAAGTTCCCTGAGGCTTCCCCAGAAATGAAGCAGGTGCCAGCTCCATGCCTGTACAGCCTGCAAAATCATCAGCCAATTAAACCTCTCTTCTTTATGAATGACGCAGTCCCAGGGATTTCTGAAGACATTAACCTTTTATCAGTCTTACCTTTTGAAATAATCTCTGAGAATTTTTCATCACCTAATATTTCATACTTTTTCACTTTATTTTAAAACTTTTCAAAATATATAATTTTTTCCTTGTTAAATACTGACTATGAGGTCTTAACATATCAAGAAAACATTCATGTGTACTATAAACATCTTGTCTCTAACAACAACTTTAGAATTCTAAAGTGAATTTTAAATTTTAGATAAACAAATTTAGCATAGGAATATTTGAATTCTAGCAAAAATGAAAGAAACTCTGTAATGGTAAGCATTTTCCTTTCTAACTGCTTTTAATCTGATATGTCAAATTCTTTTATAAACAATACCACTTATGATATTTTAGTACAGAGGAGAAATGACAATATACATTCCCCCTCTCAGGAATAGGGGCACGATCTACCTATTGTGCAAGCTAAGGGTCTAGGCGTTATCCTTAACTCCTCTCTTGCCTATATTCAATATCCAATCTATCCATCAAGACCTCAAAAACACATCTCTAACATGTTCATTTTTCTACTGTTCCATCACTACCCTCCTAACCCATCCCCGTCATCTCCCACCAGAAGTATTAATATAGCCCCCTGGTGTCACTTCTCTTGCACTCTTGCTTCCCTAACTTCCATTCTCCACCCAGCAGCCAGGGTGATCCTTTTGGAAAGTACATAGCTTGGCCTCATTCCCCTGTTTAAAACTTCTGATGGCTTTCCATCACAGTTAAATAAAAGCCTATCCCTTTCCTAACTCACAAAGTCCTTGCCCTTGCCTTTCCTTTCCATCCTCACCTTGGGCTACTCTCTCCGTCACACACTATACTCCAACCACAGAAGTCTTGCTTAAGCTCCTCTAACATGACAAGGTTCATACTCACCTTATGTCCTTACCACAGCTGTCTCCTATAGTTAGTGTGCAATCTTCTCATAGTTTGTAAGTTACTTCTCAGGGAAGCCTTCCCATGGCCTCCCAGACACTCCACATCATGTCACCTCATTCAATTCTCTGCACACTGCTCCTTGCTCTTCGATTTTTTGTTTGTGTTCACTCATTTACTTGCATTTTTTTGTCCACCCTCACTAAAATGTAAGCTCCATGTCTTTAGACCTTGTCTTTCTTGTTAACAACGTATTTCCAACACCAATAATAGTGCCTGCAGGTGGCAGGTTATCACTAAATGTTTAGGAAAAGAAGGAATCGTGAGGTATCTGAAAATTATCTAGTACTAATAAAAAGAAAATGAAGGTTTGTGTTCAATATACAAAAGATTTTAAAAATTAGAAATCGGGCTGGCACAGTGGCTCATGCCTATAATCCCAGCACTTTGGGAGGCCGAGGTGGACAGATCACCTGAGGTCAGGAGTTCGAGACCAGTCC
The DNA here is from genome assembly GCF_001604975.1 of Cebus imitator. Classification (NCBI taxonomy): domain Eukaryota; kingdom Metazoa; phylum Chordata; class Mammalia; order Primates; family Cebidae; genus Cebus; species Cebus imitator. The sequence goes on from NW_016107442.1 coordinate 3,568,608, forward strand.
AGCCAACATGGTGAAACCCCATCTCTACTAAAAATAGGAAAATTAGTCGGGTGTGGTAGTGGGTGCCGGTAATCCAGGCTACTTGGAAGGCTGAGACAGAAGAATCGTTTAAACCCAGGAGGCAAAAGTTGCAGTCAGCCAAGATCGTGCCAGTGCACTCCAGCCTGGGGAACAAAGAGCTAAACTCCATCTCAAAACAAAAAATTAGAACTGAACCAAAATAGAATGTCTTATCTCTAAGAGCAGTATTCAAAAAGAGATTATACAAACATCTGTTAATGAAAGCTCAAGATCTTTCTTCCAGGCAATATGGTCAACTTCCAATCTTTCTCCTTTTACATTCCTTGTATTTGCTACTGTGAATTCTTGATCATATTTCAGTTCCTATCCTCCACGCTTTTTATCCAAAATATTTGATTGTCAAATAAAGACTGACTGTAATCAAAGTGTGTCACAGGTGATTTGATATACATACACATTGGGTAATGATTACCACAATCAAATTAATTAGCATGTTCTTCAGCACCCATGCTGGACATCAGATCCCTTGCCCTCCTTGCTCTTATTACCCTGGCAGCCAACTGCCCTATGTCCTTGCCTTAGTCTTTGAACTTGAACATTCAAAGGTCAAGTTTGGCTTTCCTGTCTCCTTGAGATCATTTTTGTTCTTTAGGAATTAAACACAGAGGGCCCCTCAGAGAATAGCTACAGACAGCAAGTCATATAACTTCTTTATGACTGCTTATGGACCACTGCCACATGCTCTAACGAACCATAGTTATCAGTTTCTGTTCCTGCTCTGGAATTCCTATAACAATGGAAAAATGTTTCCCATACGTTTATTCCTATGACAGGCCCTTAACATCCAGGAGGAATGTTTAAGAATGTCACTACAACATACCATTTATCCCAGAAAAATGGAGTCAAGTATAACCAGGAAATTTCCACTGACCCCCTTCCAATATATAAAGATTTTATAGGGACAGAAATAAATAATCTACAAGGTTATTAACATGGATTCTGTGGCCAAAATAAGCTCTATATCACATGAACCATGGCAAAGGGCTACGTTTAATGCATTTCCAGGGTCACTCAGAAATATCCAAAAATGGAAATATTAAAGTCACTAATGTGAAGGTTTTCCATCCTTGGCACCTTATTCAAAGATGTATTCTTATGCCTCTAAGACATGCTTTTTAGATTATCAAATAGTGCCATATGTAACTACCACAAGATTATAAACCATTTACTTGACGTCTATGCATACTTGCTCTTTTAAATCTAATAATTCAGTGCTTCAAGGAGATTTACAATGTACCACCATTTTACTCAGAACAGGTTTCAAAGTGTGTGGTCCTCCAACACAGCATTTGCCTTCACACCTGTTGTGGAAGACAAAGACCTAGACATTCCTAGTCCTCCTCATAACAATTACACACAGTCTGTTGCAGGGAGGGAGTCTTAAGTCAGTTCTGCCAAAAAGGGGCCTTAACAAATACTTTTGTGTCCTTGATCATATTTTTCAAATGTGAAGAACTTACATGTTCATATAAACATTTTAGTCAATTTTTATTTCTGAAAGCACTGTAGATTCACATATCACCAAGTGCATATGGAGTGATTTATTTGTATAAGTTTGCCATTAAATTTACACCTTTCTGCACTTGAAAAGTGAAGTATTTTTAAGAGTAGGCAGCTTGTCTACATTTATATACAACTCCATTACATCAAAGATCATTTATTTCAAACAAGTAAATACCCAAAGCCCCTTCATTCCTATCAGGAAAACAAGGATATACATAGACACACATTAGGAGAGAATGTCCAGTCTGAGCATTAATCCAGGGGATGAGTGGCTAGAAAAATCCACCCGAATTGAGTGTTTCACTAACTTATTGGTTTTCTCAACTGGAGCTAATAATTTTTTAAGAAAAAAATGTAATGGAAATAACACATATACATGCTAAATAATTTTTGCTGAACTAATATTTAGGATACTTGTTGTGCACATATGAAGCATCTGATTCTTCCATTTTGACCGCCAGTTCTTCCTCCCACCAAGAGCTGGTCCACACGCTCCCTGTGGGCATGGCAGTGTCTGACTGCTGCTCTCGCTAGCCTGTGTTCCCTTCCTTGTGACTACTCCTGTGTGAATTGCAGGAAACTCACACATTCGCACTGCATTTACTCTAAGCCCTTTTATAGTATTACACAGAACTTCCTGCTCCCGGACTAGCTCTTAGAAGCTCACCATCCCCTTCTTCTCTAATTGCTGATCCTTGCACACATTTGCCTTCTGCATTTACTCATTTACTAGGCATTGCACTTCACTGCCACTGTCCCTTTTAGGTTGAAAGTACTTTGCCTTCCAGTGAACTTCCTCTGGAATGTCCTTTGTCTGTTCAGTCTGAGTGTCTTTATAGAATAGAGGTTACTTTGTTGTGATATTTCATCACCAATCAGAATAACATTATGAGAGAAGGAGATGTTTCAAAACAATGTTAATGGCTACCCTCCTAACCCATGGTGTCACCAACTGCTGGCTTTATTATCTCAGCATTTGCTGAGGAAAGGGCTCAGCTGAAAGGTATCAGATGTGCCAGAAAAGTGACCCTTAAATAGCATTATGTTGGTGTCACACAGCTGAGGAGAGCTGGTAAGAGGGATCTACGAAATATTTCAGCCACCCTTCGCATATTGGCTCCTCATGGGTATGTTTCCACTGAAATGCCCTCCCCTTTAGATCACTCCATCAGACCCTACCCATCTTCAAGGCCCAATAAGTCTTAAGAGCTTCCTGCCTAGCTCTTACCAGCCAGGCCAGAGGCTCCCTAGGAAATATACCTTTGTGGCTATACCCAGCACCTTGGGGTACCTCCTGCTTTATATTCCCATTCCACAAGCTCTGTTTTGGGTCTCTGATTCCCACCACATAACTGATTCTCCCTTTGCCCAGACCCATTAAATGCATGTTGGGTAGTTCTATCCTAGACCGTTCATCCCAACCTCAGCCCTGGACTTTTTTACATACATCCCCAAGCTCCATGTTCTCAGGCTCTGCTTTTAGTAAACCTGTCTGGGCCCCTCATAGTCAAGCTTAATTTTACTTTATATAAATAAGAAGGAAATATATAAGAGCTAAAACATGTTTGGTGAGGACGTATTTGTCCCAACACTGGTCTTTTTTATTTTCTTTTTAATTTTAGTTGACAGATAATAATTGTACATATTTATGGGATACAGAGCAATATTTTGATATGTGTATAAAATGTGTAACGATCAAATTGGAACAACTAGCATACCTATCATCTCAAATATTTATCATTTCTTTGTATTGTGAATACTCAGAATCTTCTAGCTCTCTATTGTAATATTGATAACATACAATCAACCATTGTTAACGATATTCACCCTACAGTGCTATATGTGAATACATTCCTCCTATCTAGCTATAATTTTGTATTTGTTAACCAGCCTCTCCCCATCCTCCCCTGTCCCCTACCCTTCTCAACCTCTAATGCCCACAGTTCTACTCTCTACTTCCATAAGCTAAAAAAAAAAGTTATTACTTCCCACGTATTAGTGAGAACATGCAATATTTACCTTTCTGTCAACATGGGCCTTTTAACATAGACTGATCCACTCAAGTTTCCAACATCTGCCATCATTAAAGCAAAAGACAAATTACCACCTGACTTTCTCCTTGTTCAATGGCAATTCAGGTTCACAACTTTGACTCTACCTAGCTGCAAACATTTCATTCCAAATCCTTAGATTTCCATCCCCTCAGCCCTTTAAGCTGGCACCCACGGTATACTTCTTGGGATAAGAGCTTTGGATTTCTCAGACAAGCATTGCTTTGACCATGCCTTTAGTTCCCAAAGTCCTTATCACTTCAGGCTTCAGGATGGATCTTTCTACCCTGGTCTTATCTTTACCTGAGCCAGAGGAAGGGGCTCTGAGTAATTTTTATATATTTTTTTCAATTATCTATATTATGATAGCTGGTGCAATGTGAGAGTTTTGAATCACTGAACTAAGCCCAGGTTCTTTAAAAAGAAAGTGAAGGCTAGGAAGAGGCAAAATCCCATAGACTTTATATAGGGCCATTCCAGCATTCCAGAAAGGAACTCAAAACTATTCATGGCTACATATTTCCTATAACATAGCACACAAAATTTATTTCCATTTAAAAACATGTAAAACATGTCTCAAAGCAAAAAGAATTATGTGCAAATTATATAGTCTGAAATAAAGATAATGATTTACCTAACTTCCAACTACAGGCAGAATATCTGCAACTTAAAAATCTTATTTTTCAACAACTCTCATCAACTCCCCTAATTTTCTCCCACTTTTAATTTTATTATATATTTGTACATATATATATGTATATATATATACATATATATGTGTATATATACACACACACACACATATATATATATGTATATATATATATATGTAGTTATGTTACTTTCCAGTGAACACAGAGGTCACCACTTGAAATTCAGCCAACAATTCTGACAACTTTGAACTTACATCTCATTAAAAAAAATACCAATGCTCTATGCTAGTTCCCTAGGCAACCAAGACTCCACTTCAAAAATGGACTGGATAGTCAAAAGAAAGCATAACACAGATACACTAAATCAAACAAAAAGCAATTTTGCTTCAATTGCTAAAATAGATTTGACCAAGTGTTTTTACGTGGTGGCAGATGGTAGCTGCATTAATATTTATGTTGGACATAGGAAGAGGGGCTTGGAAGAAAAGGACTTTAGATTAAAGATTCATCTTTGGAAATAGGTAAAAATCAACTGAGTGTAGAATGAGCACGGGCTCCCAAATCTGAGTTCAAATTAATCCTCTGCCACTCAGCTGTCTTATATTGGGCAAGTCCTGTGTTCTCTGAACCTCAATGTCCCCATGAGTTAGAACTGAATTATAAAACTATAATGGGAATGAAATGAGAAAATGCTTATCATAATTATAGCTACCATTTCCTATGTGCTCACTGTGGGCTAGGTATGCAGAACAACATGGTGAGGACCTCCACTTGACAAAGTAAGAAAGATTCTGAGAGTTTCATGTTCTGGACCTCTCCATGTAGGACAGACCCTGAATCACAGTAGGCACTCAGTAATGCTTTTTCTTATTAACTAATACTGTAAATGCAAGAGGTTTCCAAGCTGCACAACCCTAGTGGAGCCATTCACATCAAAGTGTATCTGAGTGATATACCCCAAGAAGTCATGTTTCTTCTCTATACACAGTGTCCCTGGGCACTATTTTTCCTGGATCTCTGTAATCAAGAAGGAAGGGATGGAAATAAATTCAAAGGAGAATTTCCATTTCTAAGAAACCTATGCTGTTTCCCCACACACACTTCCAGCATCACCTAAACAGCTTTTGTGTGTTTCAGAAACGCTCTAAATTATCTCTCTCACCTCTCCAAGATAGAATTCAGAAATCCTCCTGCTAGTCCCCCTTGCGTAGGCAGTTTGAGGATAAGCACATATAACCATGTGACCTGAATTATTAATACAATCAGACTCTATTTGATCTCTCTTTTAACTATCTAGCATCTACATTTCACTTCAGAAGAGAGAAATGTGGAGCACTATACCAACTCTCCCATGTTTGCTTACCTCATTCCCAAATTCAAAGTTTTCACTTTTGCCACTGCTTCATAACACAGTCTTCTTCCAGGCCAGTTCTCCAGGCCTCACTCTACCACTAAGTAGCCTAACAATATTTTCTAAATACTCTCTTCTTCCTAAAATAACTCTTGTGCCAGCTGTCAAATGAGTGATATTTTTCAGTCTCAACTCATGTGATGCATTTTACATAAGTGGACCACACACAGAACATGCTCAGTTCATGTTGGTTTCTTTATTGCCTTCCTTGAAGACCTTATTTCCTCAGGCACAAGCCATTCAGATTCAGGGACTGGGCCTTATGCTCAGTGTTGCACATCAGCAGGGCCATGTTTGTAGATACTGATGATGACTTGGTGGCGACGGCGATAGGGACCCAAAAACACAATGATAAGCCATTGATTTAAAAAGGTGCTCATAACCACCCATGCCTAAAAGCTGCATTTCATTTTACAAGTGTTCCTATAGAGAAGAAAAACGGAGATTAAATGAACAACTTTTGTTAGTCCTCTTTTCCCTTTAAAAGCAGTTTCATTTTTAATGTCATCTTTCAAATAGTAGAGTCTACCTTCTATCTTGAACTATTTTCCTTAGTTCAATTATCTCTTTTGTTTCATTAAAACCCTCAACTGGGCATTCCCAAAGGCTCTCGGCAACATAAATTAGTTCCTATGGGCTCAGTGTAATCATCTGGTAATAGCGCAGTAGTAAGAATATGACCTGCCCTGAGTATCAGGAGTCGCCCATGCTCAACCTAGTTGTAACCATTATTTATACAGATACATCCTTCAGCAGAGCCTTACTCCTTCTACTCTGTCAGAGGCCTTAATGGCTTAATGATTCTTAAAGCATGTAACATCATGAACCCAGATTACCCATCTCTCACCCCCATGAAACCTCTACAAGTCAGCCAGCTTGGCCTCCTTGGTAACCTATAAACACTGACTGATCTCTCCCATCTGTGTGTGGGCATTTGCCTCTGCAGAATCCACCCATTCATACCTTCTTTGGAATCTCAGCAAAACTCCCCTTTTTCTGTCATTCCTCCAGCTCTGGCACTTATTAATAGAATGACCTCATATAATTACTAAACATTAATTTCTTTATCTGAAATATGCAATATGAGGGCAACAGAACCTACTACTTCAGAGTTGTTCTCAGAGTTGAATGAGATAAGACATGTAAAGTACCTGGCACAGTGCCTGGTACACACAAAGCTCAATACAAACAGGTTTCCTTCCCTTCCCCTTCCCCTTCCCCTTCCCCTTCTCCTCCAGCCCCTAATTGTCTTGCCTTTCCCTGAACTTCCCTAATATATAATTTTATTCCTTCTTCCGCTCTTCCAGTTTCCTGTATGCTCTTATATTTAATTCATTCATTCTATTATTTTAATAATCATTGAATTTGTCAAAAACTGTTCTATAAAGTTGGACTATATGTGCAAAACACACTCAGAGCCTGACCTAACAAATCATAGTGTATTAGGAGCAGAAGTAAACATAATGACACCACATGTACTCTCTTCTTAAGCAAGTAATATGTAAAAGACAGAATGGCAAACTGCTACAGAATATCAATAAAACCTTCAACAAAAAGATATTTAAGTTGCATATTAAATAATTAGTAGGACTTCATGATGAGAATATGGCAAAAAAAAGTAACAAAGGAAAAAAAAAAAGGAAATTTTGTCTTCAAGAAATAACTCAACATAGGAAAAAAACCTGTAGGCATATACAGGCTCGTTGCATTTTTAACTATGATTATCAAGACCATAGTTTTAAGCAAAAAGCAAGTCACACAAATACAAAGAAAATTAAAGAACTAGTAGCAAAATACTTAGAAACTCTAGAATGTGTAGCTGCAATTTCTAGAAAAGCAAAATAAATGAACAAAAATCTAATTATCAAAAAATAAAGAATGGCTAAATTACTAGTGACTAACCAAATCAAGGTGTTATATAGACTTTAATAATGGCAATAATAAAGAAAATGTAATGTCATTGCATATTTTAAAAATAGTATAAAATTGATGATTTGATTATAATATGTGAACAAAGACTTTAAAGGAATATATATATAATAAAATGGTTGTTTGGTGTGTTGATAATTTTCTTAATAAAAATTAAGTTCCTTTATAAGTTACTATTAAAAAGAGATAAGGTGTTTAAATTCAGGAAATTCTTTTATGTTTACAAAATTGTTTTAGATCTCTTTGCAGCTAAATTTATAACAACTATTTTATTTTCACTAAAAACAACAAACTGAATGCAATGCTTAAGTGAAAATGCGTCCTTAAGCAAATATTCCCACAATGTTAAGCTACACTGCGTCCTGGGTACCTCCTCCCTCACTTTCCACACCTCAGAAGCTCAAGTTACTCTCCTCCAGAGTAGTTGTGAGTTTTTGCACTCAGCATATGTCCTACTTTATGTTCATAGCACGGGACATTTCATTACTTACAATATAAAGATTTTCAACTGGGAAGCTTCCTCAACGAATATATTTATTTGTGGACAAAATGGATTCTTCTGATTCTTGCCTTCTCAAGACAATAAGATAAGATCATCGCCAGACACATGCTAGCTATGTAAACATGAGATTACTTGCCAATCTATTGTGGAGTCTGAAGGAAAAAAAAAAGGAAGATCGAAGGTTAAGAAAAGAGAATATATTAATTTCTTGTGGTTTTTTTCTATTTTTACTTCCTAATGTTTAAAATCACGAATGTTTTCGGGTTTTATTTTAATATGCCTAAATGATCCAATTTCGAGTTAATAACTGGTTGTTATGGAAATTCACTTTTTCAAATTACAAGATTAACGTACATATTTTAAGAAAATATTAAAATAGGAGTTATAGAATGTCACACATAAAATTTTAAATTGGCAAACTGAACTGATTTGTATTATTTGTTACTGTCTTTAAAGTTTGACAGATATGCATATGTATTTTATTAAATTTTTAATAAATGTGACAAACTGTACTACAAGCAGTAAAATAATGATTTCCTTCAATATTCAGGATTTTTAAAAATTGTGTTGAGTACCATAGCTTCTCTTTCACTGAAATTATTAATCTTGAAAGGTCAGCTATAAATATCTTTTCTTAATATCTTCGTGACTGGATAAAACTGAACATCTGCCTAATGAACACAGTGATTGTCGGCTTTGATTTTCTTTATGTGGCTATAGGTGATCAGCAACTCAAAAAATATTTCCTAGAGCTACTCAGGAAGAGAAGCCCAAACTCTCTGAGGTGCCTGCTAGTATAGGAAGCAAAGATGAAGGACAGTGAATTTTCTGGAACTACAGAGATGCTCAGAGGATCAGGAGGTGAAACAAGCCTCTGATACATACATAAATAAATTACATTTTAGCAGCACATTGTTGTTTATTAAGCACATTACACACATATCCTCCTCTTTATAGGTGATCAACAATCTCAGACAGTCCAGTAACATGATCATGGCCACTCAGCTACTGGAGAGCCTAGAGAGGGAATTTTCCCACTCCAAACCCCCGGCTCGTACAAGCAGATCATCATCATATAAGCTCTCATGGTTTGGAGTTAGGCAAAACTACTGTACTTGAGTTCAGATTCTGCCACTCTCCAGTCTTGGGCAATCCACTTAAGATCTCTGTGGCTCAGCTTCCTCATTTGTAAAACAGGTATTACAGAAGCGCAGGTTGCAAAGGTTGTGAGCATGAAAGAATGCACATAAAGCTCTTAGCACACACGCAGCCCTGGGGTCATCCTAATTCTAGTTGCTGCGATTGCAACTGCTATTACTGTCATTCTGCAGATGCAGCTCCCAGAACTGTTCTTGCAGAAGGCAGCAGAGTATGGTGGTTAGGAATGTCGGGCATGCAAGCTAAACTTATCTAGGTTCAAATCCTAGTACTTCCAAGTAAAAGTCATGTGACTCTAGACAAGTTATTTAGCCCTCTATTATCTCAGTTTCCTCCCCTTATGAAGGCAGTGATAACAAAACCTCTCTTTGTGGCTGTCAGGAGGACTAAATAAGTCACACATGAAATAAAATAGTGGCTACTATGTAGAAAGCACTTAATAAATATTGATTTTAATTATTGTCATTATGATTGTATTACTTTTCTGCCCTCAAGTTCCTGACAATAAATCTACATTGCAACAGCTGAACATCGATTATGTGTAGATTCTGGCAATATGTATAAAGCAATGCTTCCTGCCTCAAGTAGGGTCAGTTACAGTCTATTTTACTAGCTAGGACATAAATCTATAGCTAATAATACAGTGTATCACATTCTAAATGCCAATGGAGGGTAAAGACAACAGGTGAGATTAGAGTTCAGAGGAAGGAATCAGTTTGAAAATGTTCGTCTTCCCTCTTTGAGAGCAAATTTGTTATTTTATGGCTGACAAAAAAGAAAAAGGTGAAAAAAAGGAAGTGAGATGTGTTTCCAGGACTTTGGGATTTCATAGACAAGTAAAATGTGATTAAAAATCATGGGACTGAAATAGGGCTTTCTGAGACATTTTATTCTGTCAGAGGAGACATTAAGAAAATTACCTACCCTCTACTCACACCACAACTTTTAAAAAGAAAGGATATTTTAATGCCAATAAAAGGTGGCAAGACATAATTGCAGAATAAAAAAAGAATTCTTATCAAACAGGAAACTAATGATTGTAAAAGAGAGAAAGCGTGTGTGACTGTGTGTGTGCATGCCTATACTGTGCAGATGTATACGTAAATTCATATGCACATACAACACTGTCCCTTTGTTTCTAGTTTGTCTTCAGACTAGTAAAAACGTCATCAAAGCCTTTAGCAGGACAAATTCAGTGACCAGCATTTGGCAATCGCTGGAGCAAAGTGCACTGCAGAATATAACAGGTGTAGACCAGACCTGCACTGGCAGAGCAAAGTAAGAATTGGAATTAGACAGATAGTTTTAATAAAAATTTTTTTTTGGCTTCAATTACTGAAATGACTGCTTTCTCAGCCAGCCGTCCCCAAATTCTGCTTTTGTTTCTGGCTTCTATTTGCTGGAAATGAAAACTTTTTTAGATTTATCACGCTAACAATGCCAGCCTAGGGGAAGGTGAGCCACAGTGGGTTAAACTGAAAATTATAAGCTGAGCCAGTAAATTGAGATGAATTGTTAGTGTTCCTAGAAAGAACAGCTCAGTTTTCCAGATTTCCTGAGGAAGGAGCTGCACAAAGTGGTTTATTTGATTTTGCAGATGGAAGCAGGTAGCACAAATCTAGCAGGAAACAGAACCCTCAAGAGAATATTCAAGGAATGTTCAAAAGGAAGCATTTTAGAAAATTTTTAAAATAACTACTTCAAGCAAAGTTGGAGATATAATGTGGAGGAAATAGCACAGACCTTTAATCACTACACTACCACTTACTAGTGGCATCTTGGGCAAGTTTCTATACCTCTCTAAGCCTCAGTTTTCTTATTTACAAAATAGGGAGTAGTGATAATATAAATTTTGCAGGGTTAAAAATTAAATTATAACTACTATATATATATATAAATTCTCTGGTTATTATTAGGTATTACAAAAGGATAGCCATTATAATTATGCTAGAAGATTCACTCAAATGATGACCACAAATGTTATTTATTCATCCAGTGTATTGGACACTTGAAGGGTCAAGCAAGTCATTGAATCCAAGGTCCTCAAAGTGCAGTGGCAGAGACACAGGGAGACAGGGAGCAGAAATATGGCACAAAATACTTTGACTGATTCTACAGTTAAAACAAAAATGGCACCATAGTGTGACCATGGACGGAGCAATCAAATGCCTAGAGAGGGACCCCAGGTAAAACAAAATTCAAGGTTATATTTGCCAGAGAAGGAATGGTATTTCAAGCTGGGATTGAAAATTGTATTGAAAATGGTATTTTCAAGCAAAGACATGGAAATATGAAATATCTAGATGTGTTTAGGGAATGATAAGTAATCATTATCTAGAAATCATCAGACATTTAATTTGTCCCAAGGCTGGCCTGGCTACCACTATCACTGAGAGCCCAATTTGCCAGAAGCAGGGACCAGCACTGAGCCCTCAATATGGCACCATTCCTTGGGGTGATCAGCCAGCTACTTGGTGGCAGGTTGATCATATTGAACCTCTTCCATCGTGGAAAGGGCAGCAGTTTGTTCTAACCAGAATAGACACTTACTCTGAATATGGGTTTGCCTATCATGCACACACTGCTTCTGCCAAGACTATCATCCATGGATTCATGGAATACCTTATCCACCATCATGGTATTCCACATAGCATTGCCTCTGACCAAGGCCCTCACTTTACAGCTAAAGAAGTGCAGCAATGGGCTCATGCTCATGGAATTCACTGGTTTTACCATGTTCCCTATCATTCTGAAGCAGCTGGATTGATAGAACAACGGAATGGCCTTTTGAAGTCACAATTACAACACCAACTATCCTTTGCAGGGCTGGGGCAAGTTTCTCCAGAAGACTTTGTATGCCCTGAATTGGCATCCTATATATGGCACTGTTTCTCCCATAACCAGTATTCAGGGATCTTGGAATCGAGGGGTGGAAGTGGCACCACTCACCAACACCCCAGGTGACCCACTAGCAACATTTTTGCCTCCTATTCCCTTGACATTATGTTCTGCTGGCCTACACATCCTAGTTCCAGAGGTAGGAATACTGCACCAAGAGACATAATAATGATTCCATTAAACTGGAAGTTAAGATTGCCATTTGATCGCTTTGGGATTCTCCTACCTCTAAGTCAACAAGCTAAGAAGGGAGTTATAGAGTGGGCTAGGGTGACTGACCCAGACTGTCAAGACAAAAATCAGTCTACTATTCCACAATGGAAGCAAGGAAGAATATGCATGGAATACAGGAGATCCCCTAGGGTGTTTCTTAGTATTACCATACCCTGTGATTAAAATCAATGGGAAACTACAACAACCCAATCCAGGCAGGACTACAAATGGCCCAAACCCTTAAGGAATAAGGGTTTGGGTCACTCCAACAGGATAAAAACCATGACCCACTGAGGTGTTTGCAGAAGGCAAAGGGAATATGGAATGGGTAGTAGAAAGGTAGTCATCAATACCAGCTGCAACTAAGTGACCAGTTGCAGAAACGAGGACTGTAATTGTCAGGAATATTTCTTCCATATTTTGTTAAGAATATGTTTGTGCATGTATACATTTGTACGAAGACAATATCTTCATTTTATTTCCCTTCTTTTTCTTTTATCATGTAATAAGATTTATTGACTTCATATCAGCATTTAAGTGTTGTTAGCTTTGTAATAGCATTTAGGTTAAGGATTAGCACACTTCCGGTTGTCCAAGGGATAGCTGTATTATGTTAGGCATAATTATGACCTTATAATAATAAGGTCATTGTCGTTATTTGGAAATTATGTATGATTCCAGGAGATGTGGATGGGTTCAAGTTGACAAGGGGTGGACTTGTGGTTAGTGTTGAGTGCTGACTAGATCAAAGGATGCAAAGTATTGTCTTTGGGTATGTCTGTGGGAGTGTTGCCAAAGGAGATTAACATTTGAATCAGTGGACTGGGAGAGGCAGACCCTCTCACAATCTGGGTGAGCACCATCTAATCAGCTGCCAGCACGGCTAGAGTAAAGGAGGCAGAAGAAGGTGGAAGGAGCCAACTTCCTGAGTCTTCTGGCCTTCATCTTTCTCCCATGCTGGATGCCTCCTGGCTTTAAATGTCAGAATCCAAATTCTTCACCTTTCGGAGTCTTGGATTTACATCCATGGATTGCCAGGGGCTCTTGGGCCTTTGGCCACAGACTGAAGGCTGCACTGTTGCCTTCCCTACTTTTGAGGTTTTGGTACTCCAATTGGCTTCCTTGCTCTTCAGCTTGTAGATGACCTATTGTGGGACTTCATCTTGTGATAGTGTGAGTCAATACTCCTGATAAACTCCCCTTTATGTGTACATCCATCCTATTAGTTCTGTCCCTCTAGAGAACCCTGACTAATGCACCAAGGAATGCTCATTCACTCTCACCATGCTGCTGAGATGAGCCTTAGAGGACCAAGATAGGATCATGACTTCAGAGCTATAACAGACTATAAAAGCACATTCATTTTTCTAGATTGAGAAATTTCGGTCCTTGAAAATTGGAACTGTGACTTACTCACCTATGTAGTTATATCAGTTAGGACTGAAAACCCAACCCAAACGGGCTTGAGCAGAAAAAGGCTTTTCACAGAACTTAAAAAGTCCAAAGGTAAACTGACTCTGAGGTGTGGCTAGAGGTAGGTGCTCAAAGTTACCAGCAGGTCGTTACTTTTTTTCTTCTTATCTGGCACTGCCTTCTGCTCTTCTGGCTTTTGTCCAAAACTCCATGTGATGGTAAGCAGCTTTAGCTCTATCAATTCCCAAAACTGAGCCCAGAAAAAATAAAATGATATATCTCCTATACCTCTTCCCCAAAGCTTAGCATCCCTTTGGATGGGTCCTTGTTAGTCACTTGCCTATTCTGAACTTAGCACTGGGACCTGACAAAGCAGATGACATTGTCTGAAACCTGGAGGACAAGATACACCTCCTGAAACTATGAAAGGAATCCCATCCAGCCCACACAGACAAAAGATGGGGAAGGCATGGTTCCCCAAATTTAACTTGGGGGTTATTGCTGAAAGAAGGGGGAAGAGATGCTAGTGAGACAAACACCTAATTAGTCCCATGTCTGCTAATTAATTTCTTCTACCTCAGACAAGTCAATTCTTTGAGTTTCTGTTCCCTGCATTTGGGTAGTCATCTCACACACTTCCACTACATAGCCAGGCAGAATTGAAGATCAGATAAAAATTAAAGCCGGCCAGGGACAGTGGCTCACGCCTGTAATCCCAGCACTTTGGGAGGCTGAGGCAGGCAGATCACTTGAGATCAGGAGTTTGAGAACAGCCTGGTCAACATGGTGAAACCCTGTCTCTACTAAAAATGCAAAAATTAGCAAGGAGTGGTGGCGCACACCTGTAATCCCAGCTACATAGGAGGCTGAGGCAGAATAATTGCTTGAACCTAGGAGACGGAGGTTGCAGTGAGCTGAGATCATGCCACTGCACTCCAGCCTGAGCAACAGAGCGAGACCCCATCTCAATAAAAAAAAAAAAAAAAAGAATCAAAGCTCTCTTCTATGTGGTTTAAAAAGTACATAAAATAAAAACATAAAATTTAAATGTACATTTGCACAGCCACACACAGCCCTCTGGTATAAGTGTGGGAATTTTACAAAAGTACTTGGGACTGTAAGCAAACAAAATTACTCACCTAGTCTCCGCAGTCATGAGTCAGCCTTCACACGCCAAATAAAAATATTATTTTATTTAGGTGTAACCCACAGACAAAATACATAAGATTTTAAACAGGAAAGACCTACAAGCGTAGCAGTTTTTCACAGGGAAAAGCTCTTATTTCTAAATGTTATCTATTTCAGAAGGAATTTAACTGCTTATAGGAGACAGGAAACACTCCTAAAAAAGAAAAAAAAAAAATCTTTGGAGAGACAGGGAGTAGTCTTCCAGGCAACACCCAGCCTTGAGCACATGTCTTTTCCTGCTCCAAGCCAGAGTGGAGTATAGCTCACCCTCCCACTTCAGCAAAGCACAAAGTGTTCACAAGCAATCACAGACAAAAGGCATTATTTCGAGCATCTTCTCTCTTTATCATTTCCTGCATAGCTTATATTTGTGTGATAGCAAGTGGGAACAGAAATAAGCTAATGAAATAAACAGATAGTAGTTGAATTTTAACTGATAGTAAAAAGTTGACCTCTAACCAACTGAACTTGCTCTACTCTGAGAAAAAAAAAAATTCTGACACCAATAAGCAACTAGTCCAGTGAAGGATGTGATTTAACATGAAAGTGAAAGGACAATTTTAAAAGAAAACCTCAAATAATCCCTATCCGGCTCAGGTCACAGAACCTCTACCAGCCCCTTTCAAAAGTAAACTGCTTGAAGACAAGAACCACACCTTAGTTATCCTTGCATTCACAATAGTTGACACAGTGCAGCTTCTATCACATAATAAGTGTTCAATAAATATTTTTTAAAATATGTGTAACTTAAATGAGCAGGTTGAAATAAAATAGCAGACACTATATTACTCTCTCTGATAAAGTCATTGTCTACCAACAAGCACTCTGAAGGTGGTTTAAAACCAGACTGAGACCTTTATTCTGGTTCTATCAATTGATCAATCTATCTGTCTATCTGCCTATCTATCTATCTATCTATCTATCTATATTTGTAATATTTGCAGTGTTCTGGGTATATAAATATGAGTTTAGTAAAATAGAGTTAACTCCTTGCTCTCCATTCCGTATTTCTCAACCAACCTTTTCTCTTTCAAAGTACTGAGCTAAAATGGAGTCCTTTATTGTTAAGAGATATACTAAATCCATATTTTTAATTAAGGCCCTGTTACTTTGAGCAGAAATGATAAGCAGTCTTTCTAACCAAATTATATATAAATTGGGACTCCTGCTATTTGTGTGAGCAACATCTTGCAAGACTTGCCAAATAGTTACAGTACATTAGAATGAATTATAAAGCCAGCCACCCAACCCAAACATTCTAGAAAGCATTGCTTCTTTCTTACTCTGTGTGTGTGTTGTCTCCCTAAGAATCTGAGCTCTAAACCCCTAAACATTCAGTATTCCATATGCCTCTGTTTCAAATTCCACAAAGACACTGACCACCTCTGGTTTAGAGGGTTTCAGCATGTGGAAGTAAACTACATGTGACTTTCAGGTGGCTTTAATATTATTAAATATTAAACTATTTTAATAACTATTATTAATATACTGTTAATAATAAAAACATGTGGAAGTAAACCACAAGCAACATTCATGTGGCTTTTTGACTTAGAGGCTAAGAGCCAAAATCCAGAATCAGTTTGATAGTTTTTCAGCCATTGCATCAGCCTCTGGTACCTGAATAAAACAGTAGAGGCTGCATCACGAGACACGTGTCTATTGTCAAGCTGTTTCTGCTCTTCCAGAACCTTAGTACCCAGACTGATAAATATAATGGGCAGTAAAGAGTCATTGAGACAGGCGACAACTCGTCCAACAGCAAAATACAACCACCATCTCTAAGGGAGCAGCTCAACCACCTCAACGCCCGCATCACTTCCAGCCATGCATCACCGAGCCTCTGGTTCTAAACTTGTCATGGCCACCAACTTGATCTGGCAGGATCTGGAATCTGGTCCTGGTACTGCTCATATTAAATGGAGTCTCTTTCAGAAGAAAACTTTGGAGAGACAGGGAGTAGTCTTCCAGGCAACATCCAGCCTTGAGCATATTAGGATGAATTCTAAAGTCAGATTATTACTAAAGGAAAATCCATTTAATATTCTATCCACTAAATTCCCTCCTCTGTTAAACAAAGAGATTGCAATGATGATCTCTAAAGTCATTTAGTTCAAACCTGACCTTACGGCTTGTAAATGTTGGGTTGATGTGAAAGCTGAAAGGTGATTTGTTTAAAACAAGGAAACTTTTTGACTAGGATGAAGCTATGAATTTTCATAATAACTAAGATTCACTGGGTGCTTGCTATGTATCAGGCATTTTTCTAAGCACTTTACACATTTTGACTTCTTTAATTTTCAGAGCCTGTATAAGGTACATACTACTGTTATCCCTATTTCACAAGTGAGGAAACTGAGACAGAAATATTAAGCAACTTGCACAAGGTCATGCAGCTGATGGGCCTGGGATTTAAGCCCCAGAAAACTGATTCCAGAGCTTAGACTCCCAAATACTATACTGTCTTTTAAGCTTCCACGCTTGTCATTACTATTCCCTTAGGCTGGAAAGCTCTACCTCCTTCATTCTGACATTTCCAGAAATATTTACTGAATGTTCCAGAAACTGTGCCTGAAGGTAGGATTACAATAGAGAGAAGAAAAACAAAGTCCCTTCTCTCACAAGCTGACTTCTAGTGATGAATGCAGATGAGAGAGCATGTGCACACTCAATCATTGGATACGATACAGATTTGTAATTGTTATTTTTATTACATCATGCCATTATTGGTTACTGGTTATTATTATTACTGGTATTCATATACTATATCATTAGAGTAAACAAAGGAGATAGACTTGGATCATCAGGAAAAGCTAAGGGACTTTTCAAGTGACACATGGAGGATGAATATTTAGCCAGACAAGGATAGCTCTGGTGAATGCCCCAGGGTAAGACAGAGCATGGAACAGTCGAGGAACTGAAGGAAATTGAGTGAGGCTCAGCCAGAGAAAGCAAGGGAAGAAAGTGATGAGAGAAGTTAGCAGAATCCATTTATAATAACTATATTCAGAAGTTCAGACCAAGGCAGAATCACATTAAAGCTAATGAAGCTTCAGTTTCAAGGCCCTACTTCCATGGAACTCTTCCAAGGCCCCAAGAGGGGCCCTAGCAAGGTGTTCACATAGTCTCATATTTTTGAAATTTTAGAAAAGGAAAATACTTTCAATGTAAGTGGTAAACACAGCTGTCCATTCCACTCTGACTTCCTCCTTCAAACTTCCTCTAGTGTCAGCTTGTGGTGAAGTGGCTAGGACATGTTTTGGGATCTAACTAAGGGATGTCAAGTTGGCTATACATTTAGCCACACTTCTTTTTTTTTTTTTTTTTTTTTTTTTTTTTTTTTTTTTTGCTGTTCCACCCTAAACCTCTTGGAGTCTCACTAATACATAACACACCTGTGGAAATAACCACACATTACAGCAGAGAAGACTGGAGGGCTGCAAATGTCCTTTCCTGGCCATCCAGAAGTGCTCCTGGGAGCTGAAGTCGTGCTGCTGCAGCTGGCGGCCCTCCTGCAGGTCCCAGCCGTGCACCGTGGGCTTGGTGTTTACCAAAATTTCCAAGTCTGTGAATTTATGGCAAGACATCTCAATGTAAGAAAGACTTTTTTCTTTCTTTCTTTCTTTTTTTTTTTTTTTTGATGAGAATGACACATTTGATAAAGTTCAAATGCACAACTTTTATTGCCACTTAGAAAAATATTTATATAAAACAAGTGAGGAATTACAGACTCTTCACTTGGGTACATATGAAGCCTACCATTTCTTATCACTTTTAAATTATTTTTTAAATAACTGATAAATTTCAAATTAAAATCATTAAGTATGAAATAAAAGTAATAAATATAAGGAATGAAATCAACAAATTATTCTGATATTGGAAAGCAAATTGTGACCAGAAGCTTTCAGGTCATATGAAATGAAATGATTAAGAGGAAGAAAAGGATTTTGAATACAAGTAATGAATAGAGTCTTAGTATTTCATTAATCTAATTAATAAAGAAGAGTAAATTATGTGAGCACATTGAGAAAAGGCTTAAATTTCTTGCTGATTGACATGAAATTCTCATGTAAACAAAGATGACCGTTAACTCTTAATATTCCACTGTGAAGCAGTTATCGGTGACAAATTACTTAATGCATGTCACTAATTCTGCCAATGTTGAAGATTCATTACTGCACGCACAAAAAAACATCTGAAATACCCTGAAATCCTACAACTCATATTTGGGAGAAGCTTAATAAAGCCCAGATTTGACAACAGTCTTAAGTAATTACACAGCATATAAATAATGAGTATTGAACCTAAAACTTTTCTTTAAAAAAATCAGTCGTGTTAAAAAAATCATATTTTGATTACCATGTAAAAGATTGAATTATCAACCTACATCCCACCTTTTATAGAAAATGTTATAAATCATTGTCATATGAAAACACAATAAAAAGTATGCAGTTTAAAAAGGAAGAAAAAAATATCCTAGTGGTGGTGAGGCATATGGGTACATAATAAAAATAAAATATTATTTTTCTTGATTTGGAGGTACTTGTGGTATTTGTCAGAATTTTTAATTGTTAATTGTTGTGTTTTCTCATTCTTAAATGCTTCTGTTCCTGATTTTTAAGTGATAATTTTGTGTCATTTTTCTTAAAGAAGGCTCCTCAAATTGTATAACTACTGAAATATGCCCTTGTGTTTGGACATTATTCTAAGACGTTGTCTTCCTCTTCTCCCTAGTCTATTCATCTTTTGGTGCTTAGTCCAAATACCACCTCTACACCATAGTTCCTTATGGTGATATGTTTTTTCGCAAAGTAAAGTAGGAACTAAAATATTTTAAGTAACTACTCTTTGCTGCACATCATGTTAGGAGCTCTATGACATTACCTTATTTAATTATATGTATTTCTCACAGGCAGGGCAATTGTTTTCCACCATATTTCCCATAAATCAAAAATAAATGCTGGTTGTAATCATTCTTGCTCTCTGTGAATGCTATGGTGCTAATTAAATAACCTAAGAAGTCCTTCTTAGGTGTGTTAAAGGTAATATTTAACTCTTCTGGTGTCCCATCTAAACTTGGTCATACTGCCTAAAATGCAGTTTCAGGTTTAAAAGGCAGCTTCATAGGTTCTTTGTCCATAAACACGGTCCTTCCAAATGTTACAATTGCATGAGCAAATTGCTCACTTACACCCAAGATAACCACACTCCTGTAATTGCATTTAAACTCCTGGGACTTTGGTACTCTCGGTTTTCTGTACCTCACTCTGCCTGAATATATTCTGTTGCAGCTCAACATAGTCAGTTCTTAGCATCCCCACTGAGAATGACACTCTAATCCTCAGGGATTACGAAAACACTGCCCCTGGTCTTCAGTGTTACATCGTTAATCCATCAGGATTTACAAAAGTACAATTTGAAAAATGAGGAAATAATTCCATTGCCCATAATTTAAGATGGGAAAATCAGATTAATTAAGGCTGCCAACATAAGATATAATTAACACAGCCATTGTGTGGAGGGTATTGCAGCACATATGGTATGATATGTAAAACCAAACAATGTTTTTTACAATGTGTGAATATAGATATTATAAAGTTAAAGATCAAGTGGAAACCTCATCCTCAGTGCCTCCTTAAGCTGCATTTTTAGCATGACCCTGACTGTATCAAATGTCAATTTCATAGATGATGATGAAATTGTCTATTGAAAGAGAAAGTTATAACCAGTGATTTTTACTTTATATGTCAGGTTCTTAATAGTTTCCTAAATAACAAGGAACACTCTTAGTCAGTTGGCATTTTCCAGTGTTTTAATTGCCTGCTGTGATATAATTATTGTGACATTTTGGGATGTTTTTAACATCCTGAATTAAATATTCTGACATCCCACAGAGCACTTTATGAAAACAGTCAAACTGTATTCAAGTCATTAGCAGTCTACAGCTGTCCTTTAATATTAAAATTATTTTCCAACACAAAACACAGATGAAAATTAAAAGTATTTAACAACTTTGAGCTTGGGTTGGATTTGAGTTCTATATTACCCTAATTTGTCAGGTAAGAGAGATCAGGGTGACTCTGAGATTCTTGATTAAACATTATCTGAAGCACCAAGTGAATTAGGGTCACCTCATGATAAAATATAAAAAACAAAATGTACTTATTTCAAAAGTACAATTTGCCCTAGATTACACAGCCACAAATTCTACCTTAGGAATAATCACCAGAACACCACAGCTTCTTCTTGATTGTCCTTGGAAGCTGACTTGCTCTATTTTATTCACTTATTTATTTATCCATCTGATTGTTTATGTGTTTCATATGATATGCTCAAATAAAATCTGATATAATTTAGATAATTGATGTATTTTAAATAACAAACTCTGTAATATAACTTTCCGTGGCAAGATCCAAATTAATTCCCAAAGGAAAGGCCTGGCTGGATGACCAGTGATTAGCATACGGAACACTCACCATCTTCATCTGGATGTCTTATAAGCATCTCAAATTTAGCGGGTCTAAAACTAAACCTCTTTAATTCCCTTACCTTCTGCTCCCAAAGTCTCCTCATCTCAAGAAACAGCAACTTCATGTCTCTAGTTGCTCAAACTCACCAACCTGGTATTACCACTGGTTCCTTTTTTGTTCTCCCACATAAAAGTCTAAACCGGTCGGGCGCGGTGGCTCATGTCTGTAATCCCAGCACTTTGGGAGGCCAAAGCAGGTGGATCACAAGGTCAGGAGATCAAGACAATCCTGGCTAACAAGGTGAAATCCCGTCTCTACTAGAAATACAAAAAGTTAGCCAGGCGTGGTGGCACATGCCTGTAGTCCCAGGTACTCGGGAGACTGAAGCAGGAAACTTGCTCCAGCCCAGGAGATGGATGTTTCAGGGAGCTGAGATTGTGCCACTGCACTCTAGCTTGGGCAACAGAGGGAGACTCCATCTGAAAAAAAAAAAATCCAAACCATCAGAAAATCCCATTGGCTCAACCTTCAAAATGTATCAAATATTCAACACTTCCCACCACCTTTTCCTCTGTCTCTTAGCTCAAGCCACTGCTATATTTTTTACCAATTGATCATTTCTTGTGGCAAAATATACATCAATTTTACCATCTTAACCATTCTTAAGTGTATAACTAAGTATATTCACAAAGTGATACAACCATTACCACCATCAATTTCCAGAACTTTTTCATCATCTGATATGATTTGGTTGTGTCTCCACCTAAATCTCATCTTGAACTGTAGTTCCCATAATTCCTACATGTCATGGGAGAGACCTGGTTGGAGGTAATTGAATCATTGGAGCAGTAACCCCCATGCTGCTGTTTTCATGACAGTGAGTGAATTCTCATGAGATCTAATAATTTTATAAGGGGCTTTTCACCGTTTTGCTTGGCCCTTCTCCTTGCTGCCACCATGTGAAGAAGAACATGTTTGCCTCCCGTTCCATTATGATTGTAAGTTTCCTGAGGCCTCTCCAGTCATGCTGAACTGTGAGTCAATTAAACCTCTTTCCTTTATACATTACCCAGTCTCAGATATGTCTTTATTAGCAGCATAAAAACAGACTAATATATCCTCCTAAACAAAACCTCTGTACCCATTTAACAGCAACTCCCCATCCCTGACCGCTTCCCACATCACAACTCTCCAACTTCTGGTAAACTCTATTCTACTTTCTCCTTATAAATCTGACTATTCTAAGTACCTTATATCAGTTGAATCATACAATATTTTTGTCTCTTTGTGACCAGCTTATTTCCCTTAGAATAATATTTTAAATGTCCATCCATGTGGTAGCATGTGTTAGAATTTCCTTCCATTTTAAGGCTCAATAATATTCTTCTTTATTTCTATACCACGTTTTGTTTATTCATTCATCTTTTTGTGGACACATGGGTTGTTTCCACCTTTTGGCTATTGTGAATAATGCTACTATGAACATTGTCGTACAAGTATGAAAGAACTGAGTCCATGCTTCCAATTCTTTGGGATATATAATACCTAGAAGTAGAATTGATTGATCCCATGTTAATTCACTGTCATGTTTTGATTGAACAATGATACTAGTAATCTAACTGGGCTTCTTGTTTCACCCCTGCAACTCCACAGTCCATTATTCCCATAGCAGTCAGAGTGATCCTTTTAGAACTTAAATCATATCCTGCCATGTTCCTGCTCTAAGCCCTCCAGGGGTGTCTCATGACAGAATAAAATCTAAAGCCCGTCCCATGACCTCCATGACTCCCACGGCTCTTCATTATCTGATCCCTGAATGATTAGGTCTGATGGAGCCTCCTGACACTCTCAATGCTTGCTCACTCTCCAGTACTGCAGACCCCTCCTGTTTCTCAAACCTCACATGCTCTCTTCTGCCTCAGGACTGACCATTTCCTCAACCTGGATGGCCAGAAAACCACATGGGTCCATCCCTCATTTCTTACAAGTGTCTGCTCAAATGCAACCTTACCAGAGTTCCCTTCTCTGTCTCCCTGTCCAATGTGACCCACAAATGCACACACCCCACGCCACCAATTATTCTGTTTTCTTAACCTGCTATGTTTTTTTCCATTGATGTTACTACACCTTACACATTATATATTTATTTGTTTATTTATAACTGACTGTTGGAATGTAAAATGTCTAGAACTGATAACTGACTCACTAGAATGTAAAAAATCCTGAGGCCAAAAACATCAAATTGGTTGCTGCTGTGTTCCGAAAGCTTGGATAGATGCTTGGCCCTGATCCATGCTTAATAACTATGCCTGGAGGGTCTGTGCTCACTGCCCTTCCCTCTGCAGTGATAAAAGTCTCTGGGTTACATGTGAAGGAGCCTGAATATCAGGGATCCTGACCATTTGCAGTCAATAATGACCTCACTGGAAGCTCTGATTTTCCTAATCAGCTCAACTTCTCTTTCTTTGAAGGAGATGGGAGAACAGGGAATAAGGCCATTTTTTTCAATAACTAATTTTTCCTCATTACAAAAATAACATGTTATATTTCTTCTACAAAATGTAAGGAATCAAGATAAGCACAAAGAAGAGATTAAAAATCGCCCATTATACCCTAATCATAGGGTCATAATCCTTAATGTTCTCATGCACATCTTTCCAGCCGTTAAACCATTCGTATTCATTCTTTCTAATAGTTAAATAAGGTAAATATTTTTATACCTTGCTTTCTGCACTAAATGCTATGTATCACAAACAGCTTCACAACTAAATGTTCTTCTACGCATGATTCCCCATGGCTGGGTGATACCCATTAGATAGAAGTGCCATAATTTAAGCCTATATATTATATATATATATATATATATATATATATATATATATATTTAAATAGTTTCTAATTTTTCTATATTAGGTGATACCCTTATAGCTAAAACTTCTAGTCTACTATAGGAATTTCCTTATGATCATTTCCTAAGCATAGAATTCGGGAGTCAGCAGAGTTTTAAAGACTTTCCTAGGTTCTGTCAATTTCCACTCTCCTGAGCAGGACAGGAAAGGACATGTTTTAGAGGTGACTGAAAATTGCTGTTGTCATCCACAGTCACTCAGTGGGATAAGCAGGAGTGGAGCCATCGGGAGGAAGCTTATGTGGGGTGGGATGAGGAGAAGTATGGGTAAAGGAGTTAGGCCAGAGGGAAAGGGTACTCATGGGACCTGGGTGCCAGTGGGGAGGGGATACCAAAATCAAAACTTATCTTCAGAGTCTTTGCCCTGAACTGACCAAGGAAGTAAACAGTAGCATTGTAGGGGTAGCATAAATTTACTTTAAGACTTTTGCTATATGAGTTTGCTCTTTTAAAACAATTAATATTAAGTTTGATGTGAGCAATGCAATGATTACACTGGGTTTTTCAAAAAACCTTAGTTTATCACTTTATGACATAGTAATTCAAAGGTTGGCTACTGGGTTCAGTTTATTTCAATATGCGGTTTTAATGGATTTATAGCTGTTTGTTTACAGCTAGAAAATATAGCTCACAAAAGCACAATACACCCAATAGAAGACAGATGGAACAAAGCGTGGTAGCACTACAGGTAACAGTAGATTCATATTTCAGATTGCTGGAATTGTTTCAAGTGTTTTGGCCACTTCTGGTCAGATTAAACCATTATTCTAACTGACAGAGAACCTGTGCTAGAAGGAGAGAAGGTGTTTTCTTATTCTTTGTAGTAAAATTACTAAAATTCTCTTTAACAAGCAGTTTATTTATAGGAATATTTTTAAGAAACTTGTCCATTTTTTGAAAGTTTGCATTAAAGCCCGGTAACAGCCTGTGAAATTCCTTGCCCAGGCATAAACTGGAACATCCTGCTTTTCACCGGAGGTGAATGAGCTCTCAGGGTCAGGATCACTATCCACCTTCTACTTGGCAAAACTCTCACATTTTTCCGACACATTACACATTGTTCATGAAAAGCTTCATGGACCAAAGGAAAGCACCACTCTCAATCCATATATCGAAAGTTGGCAAAGCAAACTGTCTTCTTATTATTAGAATAAATTAATATCTACAGTTCTAATATTTCCTTTATTTATTTATTTATTTTAATTTTATTCATTTTTTTTTTGGAGACAGAGTCTTGCTCTGTCGCCAGGGGCCAGGCTGGAGTACAGTGGCATGATCTCGGCTCACCGCAACCTCCGCCTCCCAGGTTCAAGCAATTCTCCTGCCTCAGCCTCCCGAGTAGCTAGGACTACAGGCGCACACCACCACGTCTAGCTAATTTTTGTATTTTTAGTAGAGACGGGGTTTCACCGTGTTGGCCAGGATGGTCTCGATCTCTTGACCTTGTGATCCGCCCACCTTGGCATCCCAAAGTGCTGGGATTACAGGCCTGAGCCTCTGCGCCTGGCCAAGTTCTAATATTTCCTTATGCACTCCACTTTGAAAATCAAGTTCTAAGAAAAAGCTTGTTATGCTTTCAAAAAAAAAATTCAGATAACCCAAAAACAGAAACTCAAATACCACATGTTCTCACTCACAAGTGAGTGCTAAATAATTTGTACACATGAGGCCAGGCACAGTGGCTCACACCTGTAATTCCAGCATTTTGGGAGGCCGAGGCAGGCAGATCACGGGGTCAGGAGATCAAGATCATCCTAGCTAACACAGTGAAACCCCAACTCTACTAAAAATACAAAAAAAAAAAAAATTAGCCGGGCATGGTGGCACCTCCTGTACTCGGGAGGCTAAGGCATAAGAATCACTTGAACCTGGGAGGTGGAGTTTACAGTGGGCCAAGAACACACCACTGCACTCCAGCCAGGGCAACAGAACAAGACTCCATCTCAATAATAATAATAATAATTTGTGCACATGACCACAGAGAGGAATAATTGACATTGGAGACTCAGAAGGGTGAGAGGGCAGGAGATGGGTGAGAGGGCAGGAGATGGGTGAGGGATAAGGAATTGCTTATGGGTACAATGTACACTATTCAGGTGATGGCTACATTAAAAGCCCAGGCTTGGCTACTATGTAATATACCCACATAACAAAACTTCACTTTGACCCTATAAATATATTTTTTAAATTTAAAAATAAAATCCAATCCTAATACAATACAATGTGATAGTTTGCAAAGCACTTTTGTACCTAGGAAGAGTTGTCCACATTCACTACCTTCACTTTTCACCATTCATTCAGTTCTCCTCCCAAATACTCTTCTACCTTTCTAATGAAACCCTTCTTTTTTTCCTTTCAGAAGTTTTTTGGTTTTTTGTTGTTGTTGTTTTTATTCTGGGACACATGTGCAGGATGTGCAGGTTTGTTGCATAGGTAAATGTGTGCCATGGTGTTTTGCTGCACCTATCAAACTCTCAACTAGATATTAAGCCAACATGCATTAGCTATTTTTCCTGATGCTATCTCTTACTTCACCCCCACCCCTGCCAGGCACCAGTGTGTGTTGTTTCCCTCCCTATGTCCATGTGTTCTCATTGTTCAGCTCCCACTTATAAGTGAAAACATGTGGTGTTTGGTTTTCTGTTCCTGCATTAATTTGCTGAAGATAACAGCTTCCAGTTCTATCCATGTCCTTGCAAAGTACATGATCTCCTTCCATTTTATGGCTGCATAGTATTCCATGGTGTATATATACCACATTTACTTTATCCAGTCTATCATGGATGGGCATCTGGGTTGATTCCATGTCTTTGCAAATAGGGCTGCAACATATGTGTCCATGTATCTTTGTAATAGAATGATTTATTTTCCTTTAAGTTATACCCAGAAATGGGATTCCTGAGTTAAATGGTATTTCTGGTTCTAAGTCTTTGAGAAATCACCACACTGTCTTCCACAATAATTGAACTAATTTACATTCCCACCAATAGTGTAAAAGCATTATCTCTGCCACCTCACCAGTATCTGTTGTTCTTGACTGTTTAATAATCACCATTCTGATTCCTGTGAGATGGTATCTCATTGTGGATTTGATTTGCATTTCTGTAATGATCAGTGATGTTGAGCTTTTTTTCATATGTTTCTTGGCCGCATGCATGTCTTCTTTTAAGAAGTGTCTGTTCATGTCCTTTGCCACTTTTTAATGGGGTTGTTTGGTTTTTTCTTGTAAATTTGTTTAAGTTCCTTATAGACTCTGGATATTAGACCTTTGTCAGATAGATAGATTGCAAAAATTTTGTCCCATTCTTTAGATTATCTGTTCACTCTGATTATAGTTTCTTTTGCTGTGCAGAAGCTCTTTAGCTTAATTAGATCCCATTTATTAATTTTTGCTTTTGATATTTTCTTCATGTAATCTTTGCTTGTGTCTATGTCCTAAATGATATTGCCTAAATTTTCTTCTAGGGTTTTCATAGTTTTGGGGTTTTACATTTAAGTCTTTAATCCATCTTGAGTTAATTTTTGTATAAGGTGTAAGGAAGGGGCCTAGTTTCAGTTTTCTACATATGACTAGCCAGTTCTCCCAGCACCATTTATTAAATAGGGAATCCTTTCCTCATTGCTTGTTTTTGTCAGGTTAGTCAAAGACCAGATTGTTCTGGTTACTGCAGCATTGTATTACACTTTCAAGTCAGGTAGTGTGATGCCACCAGCTTTATTCTTTTTGCTTAGCATTGTCTTTGCTATTTGGGCTCTTTTTTGCTTCCATGTGAATTTTAAAATAGCTTTTTTCTAATTCTGTGAAGAATGTCAATGGTAATTTAATGGAAATAGCACTGAATCTACTTTGGACAGCATAGCCATTTTCATGATATTGATTCTTCCTATCCATGAGCATGGAATATTTGTCCTCTCTGATTTCCCTGAGCAGTGGTTTGTAGTTTTCCTTGAATAGGTCCTTCCCTTCCCTTCTTAGCTGTTTTCCTAGTTATTTTATTCTCTTAGTAGCAATTGTGAATGGGAGTTCATTCATGGTTTGGCTGTTTGCCTGTTGTTGGTGTATAGGAAAGCTTGTGATATTTGCACATTGATTTTATATCCTGAGATATTGCTGAAGTTGTTTGTCAGCTTAAGAAGCTTTTGGGCTGAGACTATGGGGTTTTCTAGGTACAGGATTTATATCATCTGCAAACAAACACAATTTAACTTCTTCTCTTTCTATTTGAATATCCTTTACTTCTTTCTCTTGCATAATTGTCCTGACCAGAACTTCCAATATTATGTTGAGTAGGAGTGGTGAGAGAGAGCATCCTTATCATGAGTCAGTTTTCAAGGGGAATGCTTCGAGCTTCTGCCCATTCAGTGTTACATTGGCTATGGGTTTGTCATAAATGGTTCTTCTTATTTTATTATTTTGAGCTATGTTCCTTCAATGTCTAGTTTACTGAAAGTATTTAACATGAAGGGACATTGAATTTTATCGAAGGCCTTTTCTGTATCTATTGAGCTAATCATGTGGTTTTTGTCTTTAGTTCTGTTTATGTGATAAATTTCGTTTATCGATTTGCATATGTTGAACCAGCCTTGCATCCCTAGGATGAAGCTGACTTGATTGTGGTAGGTAAGTGAAAGCCTTCTTTTGACGGAAAAAAAAAAAAAAGATATCTTTTAATCTTTGTCTCAATCCTTCTTCAAATATCAACATGATTACCCTGTCTTTTTTCTTTTTTTTTCCTTTACAATATATTAGGGTATAATTTATTTGCCATAAAATTCACCTTTTTAAGTGTAAAATTCAATTTTTTTAGTAAATTTACAGAACCATTTAATCATCACCACAGTCAATAATAAAACATTTCCATCATTTCAAAAATATCCCTTGGGCCCATTCATGCCTATTTTCTTCAAAACTCCCTTTGTTTGGTCCTGTGACCACACACTCATTTCTCTTCTACCTTTTTTACTATTCTTTCCTATCCTCCTTGGCCAATCCTACTGTATTTAGCCTTTAAATATTGATATTCATTTACATGTGGTCCTAGATCCTTTTTTCTTACTCTGTGTCCTTTCCCTAAGCCACCTCATTCATTCTACGACATTAAAAACCATCCCTTCTATGTCAAAATCTATTTTCCATCCAGGCCTCTTTTCTAAGCTCTAGATCTTTAGATATTCACTGTGTACTTGCTGTCCTCGCTTGTATGTTTCACTGACACCCCAAACTTAAACATACCTAAAAATGAACTTAGCATTCTCTGTCTACTCCAAAGTATCCCCTGTCTAACCCTGGAGTGTCCCATTTCTGAATAAAGACACCACTAATATGTTCCATTTGGTAGCTCATCCCAGAAAACCTGGATAGCTTCCTTAATCCCTCCCTCACCCTTGCCTACCATATCCAATGCATCTCTTCTCTGCATCCATGAAGATGTCCCAAGCCCCAAGCCACCAGCTTTTGCCACCTGGACAATTGCAGCAGCCTCCTAACTGGTTTTGCTGTACTCCATTCTGAACTCCTATTTCTCCACACTGCTATCAGAGTCAGATAAAAAGCCACTGTAATTCAAATCTTCTTAACATGTTTCATCAGTTTCTATAACCTTTAGAGTAGACTGGAAGTTCTTCCACAGTCTACAAAGCCCTGGAGGATCAAATCCTGAACAGCCACCTGAGCTCATCTGCACCCCTCTCACTCCTGTTCACTGAAATCTCACTATAGCCTTAAGGCACCAAACTCCATCTCATCTCAGCTTATTTCCTTTGCCTGAAATGCTGCCCCATGATTCTCCCCGATTCTCCCTCTTACTCATCCTCAAGTCTTAGCTTATAGGATCCCTTCTCAAGGGCACCTTCCTTCCCTAACTCCATATTCTTGTTCAGCTTCTCTGTAAGACTCCCTCATAGTGAAAAAGAAAACAGAACCAGGCCATAGTTATGGTGGTAAAAACTGTACTATTGCAATAGGAGAAAAGAGGCCTCTGTATAGGACTGGACTCGATTCCAAATACAGCATGGGCAAGTGGGAATTTATAGCCAAGAAGCAGGGTGGAGGTCAATAGTTGTTAGGAAATTGCTAACAGGCAACATCAGTTGTAAGGGGGAATCTGGCTAAACAGACTTAATTGGATTCTTGCTGAAGACAGGCCAGGCTGGTCAGACATAACCTGGGGAATGGTAGAGGACGAAGAATGCAATTAGTTATCAAGGGTAATGAGATATGGAGGATGGCGGTAACTGACTTAACAGAGTTCTTGCTAAAACTAGATTTTACAAAGAAGAACATGGATGTCCCAGGAGAAGCTGAGGAGAATCAGGAGTTTGGTCAAGCAAAGAATCTTTGTCAATATTACTCTGGTTTTTACCTTGTAGCGCTAATCACAACTGTAATTGTGATCTGTATTATTTAATATCTATTTTCCTCCCTAGACTGTAATCCCCATAACAATGGGGACAATGCCAGATTTGTTTCATTGCCACACCCTTAGAAGCTGGCTTAGCACCTAACACATAGAAAGCATTCAATAAATACTTGTCTGAAGACTGTGTAGTTTCATTTATTACTTGTAGCAATCCTGGAAAATAACCAAGATCATTTGCACTGCACAGGTAAAGAAACTACAATTTAGAGAGGGTAGATAACTGGCCCAAGATCAGTCACAGAAGACTTTGGAAGCATCAATAGATCAATACATTGAGCAATTTAGAATACCTGTTTAATCAGAGCGAGTAATGACTAATGTTGTTCATTGTCATTAATATTCTTCAGGTTTTTTAAATATATTTTACTGCGTTTTAGGTTTTGGGGTACATGTGGAGAACATCCAGGATTGTTGCATAGGTACATACATGGCAATGTGGTTTGCTGCCTTCCTCCCCATCACCTATATCTGGCATTTCTCCCCATGTTATCCCTCCCCAACTTCCCAACCCCTGCTGTCTCTCCCCTAGTTTCCCCCAACAGACCGCAGTGTGTGATGCTCCCCTCCCTGTGTTCATGTGTTCTCATTGTTCAACACCTGCTTATGAATAAGAACTTGCAGTGTTTGATTTTCTGTTCTTGTGTCAGTTTGCTGAGAATGAGGGTTTCCAGGATCATACATGTCCCTACAAAAGACACGAACTCATCGTTTTTTATGGTTGCATAGTATTCCATATTCTTCAGGGTTTTTTTTTTTAATATATATTTTATTGCATTTTACGTTTTGGGGTACATGTGAAGAACATGCAAGATTGCTGCATAGGTACATACATGGCAATGTGGTCTGCCGCCTTCCTCCCCATCACCTATATCTAGCATTTCTCCCCATGTTATCCCTCTCCAACTCCCCAGCCCCCGATGTCCCTCCCATAGTACTCCTCCCCCCGCAGACCCCAGTGTGTGATGCTCCCCTCCCTCTGTCCATATGTTCTCATTGTTCAACACCCGCCTATGAGTAAGAACATGCGGTGTTTGATTTTCTTTTCTTGTGTCAGTTTGCTAAGAATGATGGTTTCAGGTTCATCCATGTCCCTACAAAGGACATGAACTCATCCTTTTTTATGGCTGTATACCATTCTATGGTGTATATGTGCCACATTTTCCCTGTTCAGTTTATCATCAATGGAAATTTGGGTTGGTTAAAGTCTTTTCTGTTGTAAACAATGCTGCAATGAATATTCGTGTGCATGTGTCCTTATAATAGAACGATTTATAATCCTTTGTATATATACCCAATAATGGGATTACTGGGTCAAATGGAATTTCTATTTCTAGGTCCTTGGAGAATCACCACACTGTCTCCCACAATGGTTGAACTAATCTTTACTCCCACCAACAGTGCAAAAGTGTTTCTATTTCTCCACATCCTCTCCACCATCTGTTGTCTCCAGATTTTGTAATGATCACCAATCTAAATGATATAAGATGGTATCTCAATGTAGTTTTGATTTGCATTTCTCTAATGACCAGTGATGATGAGCATTTTTTCATATGTTTGTTGGCCTCATATATGTCTTCTTTTGTAAAGCGTCTGTTCATATCCTTTGCCCAATTTTCAATGGGTTTGTTTGGTTTTTTGTTGTAAATCTGCTTTAGTTCTTCATAGATTCTAGATATTAGCCCTTTGTCAGATGGGTAGCTTGCAAAAATTTTTCCCATTCTGTTGGTTGCCGATTCACTCTAATGGCTGTTTCTTTTGCTGTGCTGAAGCTCTGGAGTTTTATTAGGTTCCATTTGTTTATTTTGGCTTTTGTTGCCAATGCTTTTGGTGTTTTAGTCATGAAGTCCTTGCCTATGCCTATGTCCTGAATAGTTTAGCCTAGATTTTTTTCTAGGGTTTTATGGTGTTAGGTCTTATGTTTAATTCTTTAATGCATCTGGAGTTAATTTTAGCATAAGGCATCAGGAAGGGGTCCAGTTTCTGCTCTCTGCACATGGCTAGCCAGTTTTCCCAACGCCATTTATTAAACAGGGAATCCTTTTCTCATTGCTTGTTTTTTTCAGGTTTGTCAAAGATCAGAAGGTTGTAGATGTGTGGTGTTGCCTCCAAGGCCTCTGTTCTGTTCCATTAGTCTAGATCCCTGTTTTAGTACCAGTACCATGCTGTTTTGATTACTGTAGCCTTATAGTATAGTTTGAAGTCAGGTAGTGTGATGCCTCCAGCTTTGTTCTTTTTGCTTAGAATTGACTTGGCTATGTGGGCTCTCTTTTGGTTCCATATGAAGTTTAAGGTGTTTTTTCCAGTTCTGTGAAGAAGGTCATTGGTAGCTTGATGGGGATAGCATTGAATCTATAAATTACTTTGGGCAGTATGGACATTTTCATGATATTGATTCTTCCTAACTATGAGCATGGAATGTTTCTCCATCTGTTTGTGTCCTCTCTTATTTCTTTGAGCAGTGGTGTGTAGTTCTCCTTGAAGAGGTCCTTTACCTTCTTTGTTAGTTGTATTCCTAGGTATTTTTTTCTCTTTGTAGCAATTGTGAATGGCAGTTCATTCTTGATTTTGCTCTCTTTAAGTCTGTTATTGGTGTATAGGAATGCTTGTGATTTTTGCACATTGATTTTGTATCCTGAGACTTTGCTGAAGTTGTTTATCAGTTTCAGGAGATTTTGGGCTGAGACAATGGGGTCTTCTAAATTTACAATCTTGTCGTCTGCAAATAGAGACAATTTGACTTCCTCCTTTCCTAATTGAATATCCTTTATTTCTTTTTCTTGCCTTATTACTCTGGCTAGAACTTCCAATACTATATTAAATAGGAGCGGTGAGAGAGGGCATCCTTGTCTACTGCCAGATTTCAAAGGGCATGCCTCCAGTTTTTCCCCATTCAGTATGATATAGGCTGTGGGGTTGCCGTAAACAGCTTTTATTATTTTGAGATACCTTTCATCAATATCTAGTTTATTGAGAGTTTTTAGCATAAAGGGCTCCTGAATTTTGTCAAAGGCCTTCTCTGCATCTATTGAGATAATCATGTGGTTTTTGTGTTTGGTTCTGTTTATGTGGTGAATTACGTTTAGAGACTTGCGTATGTTGAACCAGCCTTGCATCCCTGGGATGAAGCCTACTGAATCATGATGGATAAGCTTTTTGATGTGCTGTTGCAGTCAGTTTGCCAGTATTTTATTGAAGATTTTTGCATCTATGTTCTTCATGGATATTGGCCTGAAGTTTTCTTTTCTTGTTGAGTCTCTGCCAGGTTTTGGTGTCAGGATATTCTTTATTTTTTAAACAGCCAAGGAACATAAGAAGTCAGCATAAGAAAACAGTTACAACTGTGCATCTAAATTATAACTCCAAAAAACTGCTTAGGAGGTAGAAATTAACATACATTAAATCTCTCCATCCCAGGAAAGCCAAACCCATGACCAGTATATTTATTATTTGAACACAGCATAGAAAAATGACTGATAAAAAGAATTCATAGCTTCTCCTACACCTGCACTCAATTACTATATACTGAGTAAACTGCTGTGAATCAAGAACTCACTGGAGGCTAGATAGACAGTACTGGGTGGTGGTTAGTACCATATCTAACAAATACATTATAAATATTTCTTGATTGAGTAGAAATATGAGCCAAAACTCGAATTCCCCAACTTCCTGTTTCAAATTTTACATGTAACCTCTTGAGCTTCATTGTAGATAGGGATTTACCAACTTGCCTCCATTAGAGCGAAAGAAAAACCAAATTCAGCTTTGCAGAAGCAAGATTTAAAGGAGAAAGATGAATCTGCAGAAAAGTCTACTCTTACAGTGATAATGAGTGGAGATGTGAACATGGAAGCTATTTATTTGTATGTCATTGAGAGAAACCAAATTTGTCTGGTTGTAAAAGTATTGCAGCTTATTTTTGTACCCTAAAGGCAAAATCGCAATGGACATAAGAATGCTAACTTAAATGACATCCCTGAAATGACTTCTACATAGAATATTCCTATCCCATCTCTCCTTTCTTTATATGCTATCTGGTCAAAGCCAGGGATGGAAAGTGCCTACATGTTAATGCACTGAATATAGTAATAATAAACATTTGTTTTGAACTCTATTTTAAATTAGTAATAAGATGTTTAGATTGAGAGCTCACTGGAAGCCTGTATTTGTGAATAATATTAGTTAATCATTGAACCACCCTATGAACTTATCAGGCATTATATGGAATAAAACATGTGACTATAGTTTGTCCTTTATATCTCTGTGTTAGTTAGCTAATAGCATAGGTCTGAGAGCATGTTCTTATAAATGGTAAAATAAAATATACAAACTAACAATAAAACAAGCCAAAAATCTCAACAGATGGAGACAGGAAAGGTTGAGGTTGACATTCCTTCTTTAAAGTCACTGTGATTGGGTGAGGGTAGAGAAATGTCAAACAGAAAGGCAATAAAACAAATAAGTCACCACCGTAGCCTGCTTATGTCAAAATCTCAAAGGTGACCAAAAAGGTCTTTCAAGTCTACATAAAGATGGGAAAATACCAATAATTATGCCTCCTACTTATCACCTTTCAGAAACTGGAGACATTTTACAAGCTTTAACTCATTAATCTTCACAACACGACTGTGAGTCAAGTGGATGACAACTGGTCTACCCTGTTTTACAGAAAAATCATGAGACCCAGGGGAAGTGATGAGCAGTAGGGTTGCTGCACCATGCCTGTGGGGCAGCCAGGGAAGAAATCTAAGCACTTGCTAGCAAAAACCTGGATATAAAATCCACAGAAACTCAGGTCCCCAAAAGAAACTTGCTATTATAACACATTCTAAAATTCTAAGATGAAAAAGCTAGCCATTCTCTTCTAATGAGCTGCCAGGAGTATAATTCTCTGGTCTGTTCCTTCTAGGTGTTAATGAGAATTTTTTATTTTTTTTAGAGAATCTTGATGCTGTCAGCAATAAACATGGAGCCAAAGCTTTAAGAGCATATGTCATTAAATACTAACAATGAGGTCCACATATATATGTATATATAGGTAGCCTGTGCTAGTTTTCAAAATATTGATTGTCACTCCCTGAAGGAGATCAAAGTCAGGCATTGTATTGTGGCTTGTGCTGCCTCTCTGAGAGATGATCAAATATCACTACCCTATTGATACAGGTTTGACCATTTAACTGCCTTTGGCCAACGAAATATGAGCAAAAATTGCATTTGTCACTTTTGAGAAGAAGCTGTAAGCATTAACACATCGTTAGCCAACTGTATTTTCCCTCTGCCACAAGACCTGCAAGTTTCAGATAAGAAACCATTCCATCAATTCTCTGAAGGTCACACAGCTGGAAATGGACAGAGCGAGGATTTGAGCCCAAGCATTTGGGCTCCAGCACCTCTGCTCTTAGCCATTATTCTATACCTTTACCACTGTAATAGTGTGCCCTGAAGAGTCAGGGTGAATTGATTAAATAGAAATCTTATAATCAATAATTTCTTTAGGCATTGGAGATAATCTAGTGTAAGCTTAGAAAAGCAATAATTAATTAAATGATTTTATTCTCTGTATATATGGTTGTTCAAGCTCTTTATGCAATAGGTACATTTTTAATGTTAGGTGGGAACCCATTGATACTTTAAGAAAAAGGTGGCCAACTCTCTGTCTAATAGGCTAATACTTGACCTCAAGGATTTTAATTCCAATTCTTCACTCTCAGCTATAATCTGGCTTCTCACCAGTGCTTTGCTTCTATCAACTGACAAATCCCTAGTTCGTTCCTCCTCTTTGTATGGTTTTTTAACAATAGTTACTTGTTATTATGAACTGAATGTTTGTATCTCCCCAAAATTCAAATGTTAAAGCTCTAGCACCCAATGTGATGGTATTTGGAGGTGGGGTCTTTGGTGGGTAATTAAGTTTAGACGAGGTCATGAGGATTTGTGTCCATGATGGGATTAATGTCCTTATATGAAAAGGAAGAGATCAGAGCTCAAGCTCTTTCTCCATCAAGTGAGGACACAACGAAAAGGCAGCTGTCTGCAAGCCAGGAAGTTGGCAACCTCACCAGACACTGAATCTGCTAGCACTTTGATCTTGGACTTCACAGCCTCCAGAACTGTGAGAAATAAATGTCTATTTTTTTGAGTCAGACAGTCTATGGTATTTTGTTAGAGCAGCTCAAGCTGACTAAGATACACTTTCCAATGATTATTGTTTTTTGTTCCTCAGTTTTTCTTCACAGGAAACAGAGATGCAAACTACAATTTTTGAAGACAAGTTTCTACTTCAATATGCTACTTCCCTGACTTTCCCATCTCAATAATCAGCATCTCCATTAGCCCAGTTGCTCAGAACCCAAATACAAAGTCATTCTTGATTCCTTTCTTTCATGCACACCCTTCATTTAATACATCAGCATATACTGTCACTCTGTCTCTAAAATGTGTCCTACATGGCCAGGCACAGTGGCTCACTCCTGTAATCCTAGCACTTTGGGAGGCTGAGGTGGATAGGTCACAAGGTCAGAAGTTCAAGACCAACCTGGCCAAGATGGTGAAACTCCATCTCAACCAAAAATACAAAAATTAGCCCGACGTGCTGGCGCATGCCTGTAATTCCAGCTACTCAGGAGGCTGAAGCAGAGAATTGCTTAAACCCGGGAGGCAGAAGTTGCAGTGAGCTGAGATCACGCAATTGCACTCCAGCCTGGGCAACAGAGCATGGCTCCATCTCAAAAAAAAAAAAAAAAAAATATGTCCTAACTATTTTTTAATACTCCACCACCAGTCTCAACCCCTGAGCCAGCATCAACACTCCCAGGACTATAGCAATAAATTCCTAGCTGGTGTTCCTGCTTGCTCTTGACCCTCTGCAAACTGTTCTCCTCAGAGCAGCCAGGGCAATCCTCCCAAAAGATAAATGAGGTTGTGACACTCTCCTTCCCTTATCCAAGAGCTTCCCATCCATTGGTGTGCTGGTCAATATTTCACAACCAGCCTGAAAGCACTGAACACAAGCTTGGGAAGAGGTGCTAACAATCAGGTCTCATTAATGGTATAAACAACTTCCGGGACATCACATGTTTTCATTACACTTAGAAAAAAAATCCGAAGTTCATACTATGAATTCATGCTCTGCATGGTTTCCCTTGTGGCCCCTCAAACCTCACTCCTCTTCTTGTTCATTGCCCTCAAGCAGTGAATTAAAGAGAAGGCTAGAGAACCAAGATTAGGGAAGAACAGGAATGAGAGGATGTCTGGGCACCTTGAGGCAAGAACAGAGTAGTAATAATCGTACCAGTATATGTAGGTTGCAGTTATAATACATACTCTACTTAATATATACCAGGTACATTCTAAGCCATTTAGATATTTACTAAATATCTATTAAATAGTATTAACTTATTTAATACAACAGCCCTCCAAATTCAGTACTGTTCATGGTTTTCACTTTAGAGATTTAAAAAAAGGAAAAAAAAGAGAGAGACATCTGAGGCATAAAGAAGGTAAGTAGGCCAGGTGCAGTGGCTCACATCTGTAATCCCAGCATTTTGGGAGGCCAAGTTGGGTGGATCATGAGGTCAAGAGATCAAGACCATCATGGCCAACATGGTGAAACCCCATCTCTACTAAAAATACAAAAAAAAACCCACAAAATTTGCTGGGCATGGTAGTGCATGCCTGTAGTCCCAGGTACTTGGAAAGCTGAGGCAGGAGAATTGTTTGAACCCAGGAGGCGGAGGTTGCAGTGATCCCAGATCGTGCCACTGCACTCCAGCCTGGCAACAGAGTGAGACTCCATCACAAAAAAAAAAAAAAAAAAAAAAAAAGTAAGTAATTTGCCCTAGCTATGGTCACTTAAACCATAAGCAACTTGCTTTAGCTGTGATATAACCAGGAGTTAAACCCAGGCTATCTGGCTCTAAGTTGCTGTTCTTAGACATACTCGTTGTGCTACAGGGCTTTTCTAATGGATTGTCAATTCAGGGCCTCAGTGGCTTCAATCATTTTCCTCTCTTTGTGTTATTTCACCAAGATTTGAATTCCTAGGAGAGACACCACAGTTGCAATGGCTTGGGTCCCATGCCCAGCCCTTGGCCAAGGGAAACTATGTCACCCTCTGAGAGTGGTCCCAATACTGCACAGAAAATAGCAGAAGGAATGATCTTAAAGTAAATCACGGTGGCATCACCCAAGGCAAAGGGAATGGATCATGTCCAACTAAATACCAAGTCTCCACCACACCATTTAATTTTCTAATTAAGTTTTCTAAGGTTTCCAAGAGCCCTTTCACTCCATGATGTGTCTGTGATCTTCTTTTCTTTCCTTTTATTTTTTTATTTATTTATTTATTTTTTTTTTGAGACAGAATTTCACTTTTGTTGCCCAGGCTTGAGTGCAATGGCTGTCATGATCTCAGCTCACCACGACCTCCACCTCCCAGGTTCAAGCAATTCTCCTACCTCAGGCTCCAAGTAGCATGGATTACAGGCATGCACCACCATGCCCAGCTAATTTTTGTGTTTTTAGTAGAGATGGGGTTTCAACACGTTGGCCAGTCTGGTTTCAAACTCCTGACCTCCTGATCCACCCACCTCAGTCTCCCAAAGTGCTGGGATTACAGGCATGAGCCACCGTGCCTAGCTGTGTCTGTGATTTTCATAAACTCTCTAAGAGTAACGCAAGAACCAGCACAGGACACTAATCTACTTTACAGCGGAAAAAAAAGAACAGGAGAAACAATTGAGAACCATTTCCTGACCTTTTAACGTGTATCAGAGTACTATGCTAGCAGCTTTACATATAATTTCATTTCATTCTCTCAGTGCTATGAAATATTTCACATATGCGCACTTTCAAGGTTACAAAGATCTAATGATTTGCCCAAGGTCACACAGCCAGGAGAGCTGAGACTTAAACTCCAATTTTTCAGATCAGAATTTTCATTTTCTTAATTTCTAAGATATTAAGATATACTTGACTGTATAAAAATTGGAATAGTTATTTTGGTAATGAGAAATAATTCTAAGCATATATAATATACATAATATGCAAATTAGTTTTAATAAAAACCTGAGAAGATTAAATTATAGATGTGAAATTTTTTAAGTTAAAAGTACTAATCAGATAGAATATATTATGCTATATGGTGCAAGGATATTAAAATGACACATTGATTATAAAATATGTTGACCCAGTAAAGTAACAAAAAAGTACTGCTTTTTATAATAAAAGCATCATAACCTCAGACTTTCTTTATAATCTCACATTTTAGGTGTTGACACCTCTGATCTCCAGCCCTGGGAAGGAGAATGGGGTAAAAAGAAGGAAAAAGGTTGAATGTTGATGATGCCTTCCAGTCTCCCGCAAATCAAGTGGGTTGTTTGTTCAATTTAACCCTCCATTTTCCTTGTAAGGAAAAAAGTCAGTTCACTTACAGAGAAGTTTTTGCAGGCAATAACAATTTCCTGATAATTTAAACCACTTTTTAATGAAGGGAAGATTAATACAAGGAAATTTATTTCCTTCCCAAAATACAGGAAGGAAATGCCATAAAGATGCAAATAAATAAATCTATAATTAGTCTTACAGATCAATACACATTTGTTTATCTGTTTGTGAATATTTAGGAGAATGGGCGTGCTATGTCTTTATATACATTATCTATACAACAGAATAAAAATATACAGGCTAGGACTATTAGCCACAGATAGAAACTACAGATATGCCAGGTTAAGTCATTAACTAATTACATGACTCTGGGCAAGTCGCTTGACTTCCCTTTGCCCTTTGGTCCACCCACTAGTTGGGCACTACACAGAAACTCCCTGAATACCAGATGTTACATCAAAGTCACTATTTCCTGGAGGCCAGGCTTGCTGACTTCTTTGAAAAGCACTAAATTTAGAAGTAGCGTGCAAATAACATTGTTCAAATTAAACTCGCTTATTAGTCGTCCAGATGATAATCAAAGGCAAACAGATGGTCGCTTAATGAATGTTATTGGAAAGAAGGCATCTTTAAATGTAGGATTTGTATGAAAAGTTTGCTTTTACTTACAAGTCATTTTTATGATTATATTAGAATGTTGGCATCTCTTTTCAGAATATAACCTTGTGGAGCCTCACATAGGCATATTGAGCAAGATCAAAGCTTTGTAGAGCCAACGAAAGATTTCTCCAAGTCTAATAAGCAAAATTATGCAGTTAAAATGGAGATCAAAAGCCTTAACCAAAGGCATATAGTTATCCAGAGACCCAGACTGTATGTTTTAAAGAATCAAGAGATATCACATATACCTTGCTTTTTAGAAGCCTGATTTGTGAAAACAAATCTATACCAGTGCCAAAATAGGGAATAGTTGTTTGTTTCCTTTATGACACATTTATAACAGGATACCTTATGACCCATAATACCCTAACATATTTAAAACAATATTTGGTTTTTATTTTCAAGAAACATGTCATCCTCCTTGTTTGACAAAAATGTGATCTGTAGCTATATCTCATTCTCTTCTATACAGAGGATAGAATTATAAACTACATTCTAAAACATGCAAGATTGCTTTCTATATGTCTCCTGGAGACTCAACCAGCATCAACTCATGTTACTGATGTTAACTAACATTAATGACACAATTAATCAAATATCTCTAATATTCTAGGTGTCAAGCAATCTTTACAAAAGTTATTTGTCAGCCCGGTGTGGTGGCTCATGTCTGTAAATCCAGCATTTTGGAAGGCCAAGTTGAATTGTTTGAGCTCAGGAGTTTGAGACCAGTCTGAGCAACATGGAGAAACCCCATCTCCACCAAAAAAAAAAAGCAAAGCTGGCATGGTGGTG
Organism: Cebus imitator; assembly: GCF_001604975.1. Classification (NCBI taxonomy): domain Eukaryota; kingdom Metazoa; phylum Chordata; class Mammalia; order Primates; family Cebidae; genus Cebus; species Cebus imitator. The sequence goes on from NW_016107442.1 coordinate 3,610,235, forward strand.
CGCACCTGAGGTGGGAAGATTACTTGAGCCTGGGAGATCAAGTCTACAGTGAGCTGTGTTCATGCCACTGCACTCCAGCCTGGATGACAAACGGAGATCCCGTCTCAAAAAAAAGTATTTGTCAAAAAAACTAATTACACACATATACCAGTTTTCCTACAGTACAACTGGGGTTGATGGTTAACAGCTCTGCAAGGTTCTTGTATCATTTAAGATTCATTCAGAACACAGAACCACAATAGTTATGTGAAATGAATACAAATTTGTTAACCAGGTAACTGATGGGGTAAAAAAGAAAACTCTAAAGTAGCAATGGGCTCCCAAGTGATTACAACTTGCTCTTTCGTTGGGGAAACCTTATTTGTACCATTTGCCAGTTTCTATGGTATAAATCCTTCCACCAGGGTTGAGGGAAAAGACCCAGGACCTCAATACAACGTCGCGCCTGGGGACATCAGAACCAGTGAACGATGCAGGCTTAGAACATCAGCCAAAGCTCCAAACAGGGGTCCCCTGTTAATGGTTTAACCACTTGCTAAATTCCTGAAAATTCTTCAGGTAACACCTAACACCCCTAGGGCTGGCAGGAAAACACTGAAATTATTAAAATATAGAAGCTTGGAAGAGTAGCCCCGCAGAAGTGAGAGTTCTCAGGAGAGGGTGTGGTTCAATTGGTACTGATGAGAAGAGTTGAGAAAAGGCACCATAGACCTGAGACACAAACCTCTGAAAAATGAGGCGTAGGCAGTGCTGGTGATTCTGAAGTGGAGCACAGTATTTGAAAGTGTCTGAGAAAATGCAAATTGGATTCAACTCTTTAAAGTACTGCCAGTGCCAGAAGGGAAAAGCACTGCTAGAGTGCAGCTCACGTGAACAGGAAGCTGATCCGAAGCCAACAAGAACCAGACAGGAAGGGGCGCGCGCCCTTTTCCTTCTCCACGCGCATTCTCCCTCTAGTGCCCCCTAATGGAAGAGTAAGGAGGAACCGCTGAGAAAGCTGAAATGTGTTTTGCAAAGTGCCAGCCCCAACACTGCGGAGTCAAATCTAGAAAAGATGATTTGGAACTGAAAGACAACACTTTAACAACTGGCACAGTTATAATCAGAAGAATAATCCTTTATACTATATAACACCTTGAATTTTAAAAATTCATTTGCAATAATAACCACCATTTACCACTATTTACAGTGTGCCAGGAACCATGCTAAATGTTGAGTATAACCATACTAAATGTTATACATAACATGTCTCATGCAATTCAACCCAATGGCTGCACCTAGCTGAAAAAGGGCCTGGGAAATAAAATAAGGGAGCCAACCAATAAAAGAAAGGGAGCCAACAATAAAAGAAGAGTTCAATTTAAAAAAAGAAAGAAAGAAAAATGTAGTAGAAGAAGAGAGTACGGATATTGATTTGGCAATTACACATATCAGTCACAGGAGACAGGACTGGTAGGATCAGTAGCCTATCACCCCTTTATTTTCTATTGATTCTGTGACCCAGATTTCCCAAGGCAGCCTCAGTTAAAAGTATTCTACCGTTTCCTCCCTAAAAGCCCTCATACTTGTTAGTTCATGTGTGCTGATTTTGGTTTGGAAAATATATATCAATATAAACTGCTTACTTGTTTTCTGGTGTATTCTTTAAAAACTCCATTTCCTCTTACTTCAGGTGCAACTGACTCTACACCTAAGGTTCCAGGAAGACCTTTTACGGTTTTTATTTCCTTTTTGACCATTTTGCCAAACTTTTATCCTTTTCAGTCATTCAATTTAACATTTTGGGGGATTTAGAACCATTCTTGGACCCTACTTAACAGCATATGTCAAAAGGGCATGTTAAACCTCATCTGTAATAATCTTCTCCTTCAACAGACTTCTACTCTCCTTTTCATCCAAAACAATTGTGAATTTAAAAAGTGAGAGTTAGGAGACCATAAGAGTTTTGTCTGTGAGCTGTTTACTCTTTCCCACATCCTTACTTTATACTGTCTTATCCATAATAAATACAACCTTAACCAAGAAGTCAATTTCAAGAAGATGGGAAAGTGTTCCACATAAACACAGTACCCAGCATCTCCTCTCCTCTCCCTCTCTCTCTTCCTGCCCTTTTCCTTCCAAGAAATATGGCCATGAGAAACAGTAATCAAGCTCCAGTGGACAAAGACTTACCAAAAAGATATCTGAGGTAAGAACCAGGTGGCATCTCATAATTACCATACAATATCTTACCCTTTATTTTAGCAGACTGTCATATGGTATTGATTGTGTGTCTGTGTGTGTGTGTGTGTGTGTGTGTGTACTACACACTTACACAACCATAGCAAGCTCTTATGCCCCTTTTTCTTTTATTCTTCATTTTTTAAAGTAGCATTTTTTAATAAACATACAACAAAACTTTATTCATCCTTAAAAAGAGAGAAAATTCTGATACATGTTACCACATAGAAGAACTTGGCAAACATTATGCTAAGTACATAAACTATGCCAATCACAAAAAAGACAAATATCGTCTGACTCCACTGATACAAGGTAACTGGAGAAGTCCAATTCATAGAAACATAAAGAAGAATGATGGTTACTAGAAGCTGAAAGAAGGGAAGTGTGGGGAGTTATTATTAATATTTAATGAGTATAGAGTTTCACCTTTTCTTTTATATATGTATAGTTTCAACTTTTATTTTAAATTCAGAGAATACATATACAGGCTTGTTACCTGGAAATATTGTGTGACATTGAGGTTTGGGTTATGGGTCCCATTACCCAGTTACCGAGCATAGTACCCAACAGTTTTTTAAGCCTTGCCCTACTCTCTACCTTCCCCTCCTAGTATACCCAAGTGACTATCATTGCCATCTTTATGTCCATTGTTTAACTCCCATTTATAAGTGAGAACATATGGTATTTGGTTTTACATTCCAGTGTTATTTCACTTAGGATAATGGCCTCCAGCTGCAACCATGTTGCTGCAAAGAGCATGACTTCATTCTCTTTATGGCTGTGTAGTACTCCATGGTGTATATGTCCTGTATTTTGTCTATACAATCCACCATCAATAGGCATTTAAATTGGTTCCATGTCTCTGCTATTCTGAATAGTGTTGCTATGAACATATGAGTACATGCATATTTTTGGCCGAAAAATTTATTTTCTTGTGGATATACACCCAGTAATGGGATTGCAGTGTCAAATGGTAGTTCTGTTTTAACTGCTTTGAGAAATCTCCCAACTGCTTTCCACAGTGGCCAAATTAATTTACATTCCCACCAACAGTATGTAAATGTTGCATTTTCTCTTCAGCCTTGCTGGCAGCTGTTGTGTTTTGAGTTTTTAACAATAGCCATACTGACTGGTGTGAGATGGTGTCTCATTGTGGTTTTGATTTACGTTTCTCTGGTGATTACTGATGTTGAGCATTTTTTCCTGTTTGTTGGCTGCTCGTATGTCTTGTTGTCTGTTCATGTCTTTTACCCATCTTACAATGGGGATTTTTAAGTTCCTTATAGATTCCAGATATTAGGCCTTTGTCAGATGCATAGCTTGCAAATGTCTTCCCCTATTCTATAGATTGCCTGTTTACTCTGTTGATTGTTTCTTTTGCTATGCAGAAGCTCTTTAGTTTAATTAGGTTTCACTTATTAATTAAAATAGATTTTTTAAAATGTCACCCCAGTTAAAATGGCTTTTATCCAAAAGACAGGCAATAACAAATGCTGGTGAGAATGTGGAGAAAAGGGAACCCTAAAACACTGTTGGTGGGAATGTAATTTAGTACAACCACCATGGAGAACAGTTTGGAGATTCCTCAAAAAACTAAAAATAGAGCTACCATAAGATCCAGTAATCCCACTGCTGGGAAATTAGGATATCGAAGAGATATCTGCACTCCCATGTTTATTGAGGCACTATTCACAATAGTCAAAATTTGGAAACATCAACAAATGGATTTTTTTTAATGTGGTACGTAGACACAATTAAGTACTATTTGACCGTAAAAAAGAATGAGATCCTGTGATTTGCAACAATATGGATGCAACTGGAGGTCATTATGTTAAGTGAAATAAGCCAGGCACAGAAAAACAAACTTCACATGTTCTCATGTATTTGTGAGAACAAAAATCAAAACAATTGAATTCAAGGAGATAGGGAAGGACGCTTGCCAGAGGATGGGAAGGGTAGTGCGGGGCATAGGGAGCAAATAAGAACGGATAATGGGTACAAAAAAAAAATAGTTTAAAAGAATTAATAAGATCTAGTATTTGATATCACAAATACTATAGTCAATAATAATTTAATTGTATATTTTGAAATACTAAAAGAGTATAATTGGATTGTTTGCAACACAAAGAAAGGATAAATGTTTGAGGTAATGAATACCCCATTTGCCCTAATGTGATTATTACACATTATATGCCCTGTTATCAAAATATCATGTGTAATCCATAAATACTGTGTACCCATTAAAATTAAAAATAAAATAGGATTTTTAGAACAGTTTTAGATTTATAGAGAAATTTAGCAAATAGTAGTGTTCCCAAATAATCTCTCTGACACACATTTTTTCCTATTATTAACATCTTATATTAGTATGGCACAATTAATGAATCAATATTGACACATTATTATTAACTAATGTGCATAGTTTATTTAGATTTCCTTAGTTTTTACCCAATGTCCTTTTTTTGTTGTTGTTGTTCCAGGATTCCATCCAGGATACCACATCACATTTAGTCATGACGTCTCTTTAGGCTCTTCCTGGTGGCGACAGTTTCTCAGACTTTCCTTATTTCTGATGACTTTGACAATTTTGAGGAGTACTGGTCGGGTGTATTGAAGAATGTCGAATTGTCTGATGTTTTTCTCATGATTATGCTGTAGTTACACATTTTTGGGGGAAGACCACAGAGACAAAAGGTCATTTTTTACTACATCATAGCCAAGGCACATACTATCAACATGACTTATCACTATTGATGTTAATCTTGATCACCTAGCTGAAGCAATGCTTGTCAGGCTGAACCACTGTAAAGTTACTCTTTTCTGCCCCTTTCCATACTGTCTCTACATTTTGGGACCTATTATTTCCAGCCCACATTCAAAGAATGAAGGATTATGCTCCCCCACTTTAGGATGAAGAATCTACATGATTTATTTGAAATTCTTCTGCATGGGAGATTTGTCTCTTCTCTATCATTTTTTTATTTATTAAATAATATATCTAATCAGTGTGGACTCATGTATATTTATTTTGAACATTGGGCTGTAGTCTTATTTTATTTTATTGCTATTATATTTATTTTGTTGCTCAAATTAATTTTAATTATTTTGTTGCTCAAATTGTTCCCTCTTTGGCCATTGACGGCTCTCTAAATTGACTCCTCTGTCCCTTTGACACACACATCAATGTGGGTTTGATTTTTGTCTTGTTTTGTTTTTCAGAATTTCCTTACTTCTTGACGTTGTAAAATGTCTCAGTCTCATTATGTATTATTCCTTGCCCCAGTATCAGCCATTTCTCTAGTTATACTGTATTTTCATCTTTACTATCAATTTTAGTTCTTTCAACAATTCTCTATTCAATAAATAATCATGAGGTTCCCCTTTCACTTCCAACAAAGAAGAGATGAGAGGCAGACACAACAAAATGGCCTCAAAAGCTGTAGATTCCTATCAGAGAAAGAAGCAGTCTAGCATGTCCCTTTCTATGCAAGTTCCCAGCAAGTAAGACACTCTCGGGCCGTCAAAGGGAAAAATCCATCTGTAAGAGGAAGTCACTGTGTGGACTTCCTCAGAGCATCCATAGAGAGTCCTTTGCCTCCAAAAGAACCTCTGCTTTCTCCTTTCTGCAGGAAAGGGTTCTTGCATCTCATCTTGCAAAGAGGACAAGCATCCAGCACATCTGTGTGTTCCAGAGATGGTTCAGACTTTGGTGCCAACAAAAAGAAGGATGAAAGGAGCCCAGGAAAAGTCTTTAATGAAGATAGAAATATCCACAAGCCCTTCAACTCAGGTGCCCTTATGAGAGTTGCCACAGTGTATTAAGTGGCCTGTGGATCTTTCCATGAAGCAAGTCTCAAGTAGGAGGCACTCAGTGCCATTTACAAGGGCACTGGAAGTATGTTGATAGGATCACGACATACTGGGAAGGAGACCCAGCAAATCGTGTGCTCCTGAAGGTGCCAATGAATACATGGAGGGAAAGAGCTGGAACTGCTGTGGTTTCCTTCTGATGGTACTCAGGTTACTTTCTCCAGAAAACCTTCTCCAGTACATGGGCTGGCCTGAGCTGAGCATCTGTGAGAACCTAAGGCTGCAAACTCTCATTCATTTATCATCCAATGTTTATTCTGCCCCTATTATAAGCCAAGCACTGAGCTAGGTGCTAGGGATAGAAAGATGAATTTATCCTCTGAGATCTTAAACTCACAAAACAGGAATTACAAACATATCAACATGACATTATAATACTTGTGTTATGAGAGGTGGCAAGAGGCAAGAGAGAATAAGGATGCCTAGGAAAAGGAATATTGTGTAGATGAGGAAGCATCTAAGCAGGGTCTTAAAGGATGACAATTAACACTTCAATTCCTTTGATGTTTCCACTCTTCAGCCCTTCTACATATTTTCTATTATGATATTATTTTCTTCTCTCTCTTTACTTGGATATTTTCTTTCTCTTTGTCTCCTTTTATAGTCACTTTTTTTTACTTGCTCACTGTATCAGTCAGGGTTCCACCAGAGAAATACAGCTAGTAGGATTTGTATATGTATGTATATGTACACATGCGTGTGTGTGCATACATGTGTGCGTGTGTGGCGTATAGAGAAAGAAAGAGAGAGAGAGAGAGAGATTTATTGCAAGGAAATGGCTAACACAATTTCACACAATGGCCTGGCTAGGCAAGTCTGAAATCTGCAGGGGAGGATGTCAGGAAGGGCAAGCTGGAAACTCTCCTGCGGAAGCTGATGCTACAGTCTACGGGTGGAGTTTCATCTATGTCAGGGAAACCTGGGTTCTGTTTTTAGGCCCTTCAATTTATTGGATCAGGTTCACCCCGATTATTTGAAACAGTTTCCCCTTAGAGTCAACTGATGGTAGATGTTAATCCCATGTACAAAATACATTCCCAGGAACATCCAGACAAATGTTGGATTGAATAACTGAAGATTATAGTGGAAATACATTAAAAGAAGGTGAAGCAGAGAAAAGAAAGATAAGTACTTCAGCCTGGGGATCAGGAAGGTTTCACAGTGGAATCTCACATGAACTGCACTTCAAAACATCGGAGGTACTTTCCTGAGAATGAAAGCAGAGACAGGCATGGCAAGCCTAAGAAATAGCATCTATGAAGAGGCAAAGGTACAATGTCCCTAGAGAACAGCAAGCAGTCGAGTGTGAAAGGAGCATAGGGGTGTGTGGCAGGGAAGAGAGGTGGAGGGTGGGAGGGGAGGTGGAGAAGTGGGAGGATGGTAAGATGTAAAGCCATCTTCTGAAGGTAAATATGGCATGCTTCCAAGTTTGACCTTTATCCTGAAGGCAGTGAGAGGCAGACTTCCAACTTTGCTTTTGGCCATGGAGCAATTGTACTGTAAATTGATAAAGCAGCATTTGTATTTACTTGTGTACAAGCCAGACATAGCAAATGCAAACTTCCCCGTGGAAATGCTGCTCGCCAGGATCATCAGTAATTGTGGCAGAGTAGGAACAGGGAGATTACACATACCAAAAACAAGTCTGCCATAGTGCCCAACCCAGCCCATCACCTTACGTCACCACATGGCTGAACTTACAGAGACTCTGGGAGGAAAGAAAACCTTCTTGGCTAAAACAAAGGAATATATCCTCCAAATACTTCTCTCTTCTCTCTTCTTCACACATGCCAGTCCTGCACTATTTCACACAAATGACCATTCCCTCATCCTTCCAGTACTTGTTTCTCTTGGCTTCTGGGACATCCCATTCTTCTGGTTGTCTTCTTGCTTTGCAGGGTGATCCTTCTCACCCTCCTTTGCTGGTTCTCCTTAATGTTGGAGCCCCAGGTCTCAACCTTTGGACTTCTTCCCCATCTTTACTCACTCTTAAGTGATTTCATCCAAACTTATTACCTTAAACACCGTCTATGTGCTGACAGTTCCCAAATTTATATCTCCAGCCCAGACCTCTCCTCTGGATTCCAGACTTTATATCCTATTGCCTGCTCAGTGTTTCTCTTCAAGATGTCAGGCATCTGAAATCTAAGATGAATTAAAAACAAACAGTTGCTCTTTTGTGACGAGTCTGTTCAGTAAACATAAATCACATGAATCGTTTTAAAGCATAAATCACATCACCTCATTCCTCTGCTCAAAACTGTCCAATAGCTCCTCATTTCATTCACAGTAAAAGCCAAAGCCCTTGCAATGTCCTACAAAGTTCTGTCTAATTTCCTTCCTTTTGCCTCACTGAAATTGATCTCCTTAGACTCCCATCTTGATTATTCCACTCCATCCACACTAGCTTCCTTGCTGTCCTCAAATATATCAGGCACCCATGAGCCTCAGGGCCTTTGCACCTGCTGTGCTCTCTGCTAAGGATGCTCATTCCCCAGATTATCTCATCTCAGATGCCACTTTCTCATTGAAGTCATCTTTAACCACCTTATTTAAAATATTACACCAATACTACTAATGCCCTTTCCAAAACACCCTGTCTTCTTCCTGTTTTATTTTCTCCATAGAATTCATCATTACCTAATATGTTTCAATAGGAAGTTAGGGCCCAGATACATTTTTTAATTAAAATAATAGACTAGAATAACAGGTTGCCTATTTTATGTCAGACATTCATTCATAAAACTATTCATTTCACAAACATTTATTAAGTGTCTACTGTGGGCCAGGCATTGTTCTGAAAACAGAGTAGAAAACAAAACAAAGTTGCTGCTTGTGTAACATTTCTATGTACCAAGGGGGAAAAAATAAACATATTGAGATAGTAATGTGTTATGATGGTAAAACAATGTAAGGGGACAGAAAGTGATAGTGAGGACAGAGATGCTACATTTTATAGGATAGTCTGATAAAGTAATATTAGGCTAGAAACCTGAATGAAATAAGGGACTAAGCCACAAGGATAGCTGAGGAAATTATGAATCATGCATAGGAAACAGTAAGGGAAAGGCCCTGAGGTAGAAGCAAGTTCAATGTGTCCAAAGAACAAGAAAGGAAGCCAGTGTGTCTGTAGCTGAGAGAGCAAGGGGGAGAAAGTCCAAAATGAAGCCACAGATTGCCTAGGGACCAGAGCCTGTAAGGAGTTATAAGCCTTGGCTTAACCGCTAACTAAACTTAGCCACTAACTAATCTTCAAAGCGATAGGCTACATATTTTAATATTATACTCCTGATATTTGATTAGCATCGTGGCATATTTAATCCAGTTCTTCTTCCTGGGAATTTAATCATGCTTTCTTTTGTTCATTAATGTGATTATATTATAAATACAGTCTTAAATGTTGCTTTTCATATTTCTTGCATCACTCAAATTTTGCATGGTTATAAGCAATTATTGAACATATCTATTTAATGGTTGTACAATGTGTCATTATGTAGGTGTACTTCAATTTAGTTAATCATTCCTCATTTTAGAAGTTCCTTATATTTCACTGTCATACATAGGGCAAAGACTTGGATTAAGATGATGAACAAGGCCAATTTCTCCTTCCTATCCATCCCAATCTATAGAAATCACAGGAAAAATATAGAGGAAGAAGAGGGAGAGAGAAAGAAGAGAAGGTGGTGGATTAAAAAAAAAGAAGAGTAAGATGAAAAGGAGAAGGAATGGAAAAGGATGAAGAAATCATTTGATATCAATGGACTACAAGTGAGCATATCATCAGTGGAGCAGAAATCTGGAGGAATCACTGAAAGATAAAAAGCAAAGGGATCAGATTAACAAGGGAACCATGATACAAAATGTGCTCTGAGGAAGAGTGCTGTGGAAGTCCTAGCAGTGTTCTGGCTCAGATACAATGGTACAAAGAGCAGAAGGCCTCCAGCTCTGATCAGGGTAACTAATGGGAGAACAGAAATCAGAGCAGCTATGCAAGTCCTTCCTTCCTCCATGCTTCTTCATGTTGAATAATAAACAGTAGGTTCACTACTTTGGCCTGTGAAAATTCTTGTTAGGGAGAGTCAGGGTATTGACTGGGGTTTGTAGCTCCACCCAGGCCCTCATATCCATAAGTCCAGCATAACCTACTTATGTACACATCTTGCCTTTCACCCATAATCACAAAATTTCATAACCAAAATCATCACTCATACTGAAGCAAAAAGAATTTCTTCCAACACAAAGATGAACAGACAAGAGTCTCTAAACACTTCTAATAAACGACAGCAAAAACAAAAACAGAAGAGTAGGGAAAGCATTTCTAGGACAGCAGAAAAAGGATCTTTGAAAGTAAGCTTCTACATAAAAGCAATGAGAACACTGGCAAAAATTATCAAAATCAATATTTCAGAACTCTGAAAATTAGAGAAAGGCTTAAGACCAGCCAAGGAGTTTTCATTAAGCAAAAATGATCAAAGCTCAGTAAGAATGTAAGCTTTGTGCTGTTTTAACTTGCCCTATTCCCATCATCCTATCCCTAGTGCCACAGTAGCTTTGAAAACCAACAGCCTTGAAACTGTAACACCTATAAAAAAAACAGCCAACAGCCAGTGGATGAGGCAGAACACGCTTAGAGTCTCCAGCAAATCTTCATTATTAGAATAGCATTTTTGTAATTCTGGCAGCTCCCTAGAAACCTCCACTTATAGAACTTGTCTTTGTTTGACCTCACTTGGAGCTATTAGTTGTTGCCTTTTCCCCAGACCATTTGTTGAAACGAAAACCAGTGACAATTATTTAATGTCATAGGTGTCTGAATTAGAATTAACAGCACAGGCATAGGGGCAAGTAAACAAGAAGCTAAGTAACTTTTCTAAAAAAAAATTTAAATGCTGAGTTATGAGTGTTCACAGGAGACTTTAAGAAGTCACCATCATATGCCTGTGAATCTAGAAGAAAAACTATATGACTGGGCTGTGCAGATGCCCAGGAAATAACTGAGAAGGCCCTTATCTCTGACCTCTGCTGGAACGTAAGGATCTGTGCAAGCAGGAAATGAAGGCAAAAGCAAAATAGAACTATCTGAATATTGTGCCAAAACATGTGCATAACCCTTTGGCAAAGGCTGGTGGAACCACTAGGTTTGAAGGGTTCAAGGAAATCCCTGTCTTAGCTGACCACCAAACTAACTGAGCAGAGACTTAATAGGCCACTCATGGCAAAAAATACTGACCTTGCAGAATTTATTCAAGAAAAATCACCAATAAATACAGAGCAAGAACAACAAAAACAACAACAACAAACCACGGGGAAGGAAAAAGGCAGGATCTGATTTTCAGAGTTGCCATATTATATTGTTTAAAATATCCAGTGTTCAACCAAAAGTTATGACACATGAAAAGAAACTGGAAAGTGTGGTCCATAAATGTGGGAAAAGGGCAATCAATAGAAATTGTCCCTGATGAAGCCCAGACTTTGGATTCTTAGGTAAAGATGTTGAATCCACTTTACCTATGAAATAAAATGGACTGTGGATCCCTAAGACTGCCTTCAGGTTCAGTGATTTACTAGAAGGACTCATAGAACACAGGAAAGCTGTCTTTCTCATGAGTACAGTTTATTAAAGAGAAAGGATACAGATTAAAGTCAGGAAAGTGAAAAGCACATACAGCAGAGTCCAAAAGCTGCAAGGTCCAAGTTTCCAGCTGTCCACTCCAAGTGGAGTCATACAATCACAGCTTAATTCTCACAGCAATGACCTATGACAATGTGCATCTTAAGTATTGCCAACCAGAGGAGCAAATCCCTGCCGTGGAGTTCCAGGTTTTCACTGGGAATTAATCATGTAGACATGAAGCACCCATGTGACTGATCTTACCTACTTAGTGTCCAGCACCTCCTCACAGTGATCAAGCTGGTACAGCATAGCCTACAGCCCCAGGCAAACAAAAGTAGGCATTTACTATGAAACATATGGCTAGCATAATCTATCTGGATTGGCTCAAGGCCGCAGGTATACAAAGACAATCTTATCGAGTAGGATATTCTGAGAGATTAGAGATTATCTCCCAGGAGCCAGTCAAGGGCCAATATTTTCTTTGTAATATGCAATATTTGAACATCCTAAGCCCACTTAATTAACTCTTTAATGCACACAGCCATCATTAATATGATCAAAGAACTAAGGGAAACCATGTCACAGATTTAAAGGAAAGCATGAGAACAATGTCTCACCAAGTGGAGAATATAAATAGATTAAAATTACAAAAAAAGCATCACACAGAAACTCTTAGATTGCAACGTACAATAACTGAAAAGAAGATTCTCTATAGGGGCTCAACAGCATATTTTAGATGAGAGAAGAAAAAAAATCAGGAAACTTGAAAATAGGTCAAGTGCAACTATTCAGTGTGAAGAATAGGAAGAAACCTTAATGAAAACCATCAAGGAGGACACCATTGAGTGTACACATAATGAAAGTTGCAGAAGGAGAAGAAAGCGAAGAAAAAGATAAGGGGTAAAAATAATTACCAACAACTTCCTGCAATTAATGAAAAACATTAACCTACTCATTTAAAAAATACAATTAACTCTAGCTAGAATAAACATAAAGAGATCCATACCTAAATTCACCAAAATTAAACTTTTGAAAGACAATGCCAAAAGCAGAATCTTGAAAGCAACAAGAAAGAGGCAACTCATCACTCACAAGGGAGCCTCAGTAAGATGAACAGCTCATTTTTCATCAGAAACCATGGAGGCCAGAAGGCAATGAAATAATATATTCAAAATGCTGAAAGAAAAAGGTCAGCCAAGAATACCACATCCATTAAGACTATCTTTCCAAAATGAAAGGGAAATAAAGACATTCCTAGATAAACAAAAACTGAGAGAATTTATCATAAGCAGAACTGCCCTAAAATAAATACTAAAAAAAGTAATTTAGCCTCAAATAAAAGGATATTAAGAGCAACTTGGCCGGGCGTTGTGGCTCACACCTGTAATCCCAGCACTTTGGGAGGCTGAGGCAATGGATGATGAGGTCAGGAGCTCGAGGCCAGCCTGACCAACATGGTGAAACCTCGTCTCTACTAAAAATACAAAAATTAGCTGGGCATGGTGGCACACGCCTGTAATCCCAGCTACTCAGGAAGCTGAGGCAGGAGAATTGCCTGAACCTGGGAGGCGGAAGTTGCAGTGAGCCAAGATGGTGCCACTGCACTCCAGCATGGGCAACAGAGTGAGACTTTGTCTCAAAAA
>NW_016107442.1:3623667-3646090 GCF_001604975.1 Cebus imitator
CCACTGTGAATATAAGACAGATCAACGAGACAGAAAATTAACAAGCATATCCAAGACTTGAGCTCAGACTTGGACCAAGCAAACCTAATAGGCATTTACAGAACTCTCCACCCCAAATCCATGAAATATACATTCTTCTGAGCACCACATCACAACTACTCCAAAATTGACCACATAATTGGAAGTAAATCACTCCTCAGCAAATGCAAAAGAATGGAAATCATAACAAACAGTCTCTTAGACCACAGTGCAATCAAATTAGAACTCAGAATACAGAAACTAACTCAGAACCGCACAACTTCATGGAAACTGAACAACTGGCTCTTGAATGTTGACTGGATAAACAGTGAAATGAAGGCAGAAATAACAATGTTCTTCGAAACCAACGAGAACGAAGACACAACGTACCAGAATCTCTGGAACACATTTAAAGCAGTGTCTAGAGGGGAATTTATAGCAATAAATGCCCACATGAGAAGCAAGGAGAGATCTAAAATTGACACCCTATCATCAAAATTGAAAGAGCTAGAGGAGAAAGATCAAAAAAAGAACACAAAAGCTAGCAGAAGACAAGAAATAACTAAGATCAAAGCAGAACTGAAGGAGATAGAGACACAAAAAACCCTTCAAAAAATCAATAAATCCAGGAGCTGGCTTTTTGAAAACATCAACAAAATAGACAGACCACTCGCCAGATTAATAAAAAAGAAAAGAGAGAATAATCAAATAGATGCAATAAAAAAACGATAAAGGGGATATCAACACAGATTCCACAGAAAAACAAACCACCGTCAGAGATTACTACAAACAACTCTATGCACATAAACCAGTAAACCTGGAAGAAATGGATAAATTCCTGGACACTTGCACCCTCCCAAGCCTAAACCAGGAAGAAGTCGAAACCCTGAAAAGACCAATAAAAAGGGCTGAATTTGAGGTAGCAATTCATAGCCTACCAACCAAAATGGGTCCACAGCCAAATTCAACCAGACATACAAAGAGAAGCTGGTACCACTCCTTCTGAAACTATTCCAAACAATAGAAAAAGAGGGAATCCTTCCCAAATTGTTTTATGAGACCAACATCATCCTGATACCAAAACCCGGCAGAGACTCAACAGGAAAAGAAAACTTCAGGCCAATATCCATGAGGAACATAGATGCAAAAATCTTCAATAAAATACTGGCAAACCTATTGCAACAGCACATCAAAAAGCTTATCCATCACGATTAAGTAGGCTTCATCCCAAGGATGCAAGGCTGGTTCAACATACTCAAGTCTATAAATGTAATTCACCACATAAACAGAACCAAAGACAAAAACCACAAGATTATCTCAATAGATGCAGAGAAAGACTTTGACAAAATTTAACAGGGCTTTATGCTAAAAATTCTCAATAAACTAGGTATCAACGGAACGTATCTCAAAATAATAAAAGCTATTTACAACAAACCCACAGCCAATATCATACTGAATGGGCAAAAACTGGAAGCATTCCCTTTGAAATCTGGCACTAGACAAGGATGCCCTCTGTCACCACTTCTATTCAATATAGTATTGGAAGCTCTAGCCAGAGCAATCAGGCAAGAAAAAGAAACAAAGGGTATTCGCTTAGGAAAGGAGGAAGTCAAATTGTCTCTATTTGCAGACAACATGATTGTATATTTAGAAGACCCCATTGTCTCAGCCCAAAATCTCCTGAAACTGATAAGCAACTTCAGCAAAGTCTCAGGATACAAAATCAATGTGCAAAAATCACATGCATTCCTATACACCAATAACAGACTTAAAGAGAGCCAAGTCAAGAATGAACTGCCATTCACAATTGCTACAAAGAAAATAAAATACCTAGGAATACAACTAACAAAAGATGTAAAGGACTTCTTGAAGGAAAGCTACAAACCACTGCCCAAGGAAATAACAGAGGACACAAACAGATGAAGAAACATTCCATGCTCATGGTTAGGAAGAATCAATATCATGAAAATGGCCATACTGTCCAAAGTAATTTATAGATTCAACTCTATCCCCATCAAACTACCAATGACCTTCTTCACAGAACTGGAAAAAAACACCTTAAACTTCATATGGAACCAAAAGAGAGCCCACATAGCCAAGTCAATTCTAAGCAAAAGAGCAAAGCTGGAGGCATCATGCTACCTGACTTCAAACTATACTACAAGTCTACAGTAATCAAAACAGCATGATACTGGTACCGAAACAGAGATATAGACCAATGGAACAGAACAGAGGCCTGGGAGGCAATGCCACACATCTACAACCATCTGATCTTTGACAAACCTGAAAAAAACAAGCAATGGGGAAAGGATTCCCTGTTTAATAAATGGCGTTGGGAAAACTGGCTAGCCATGTGCAGAAAGCAGAAACTGGACCCCTTCCTGACACCTTATGCTAAAATTAACTCCAGATGGATTAAAGACTTAAACATAAGACCTAAAACCATAAAAACTCTAGAAGAAAACCTAGGCAAAACCATTCAGGACATAGGCATAGGCAAGGACTTTATGGCTAAAACACCAAAAGCATTGGCAACAAAAGCCAAAATAGACAAATGGGATCTAATTAAACTCCAGAGCTTTTGCACAGCAAAAGTAACAGTGATTAGAGTGAACTGGCAAGCAACAGAATGGGAAAAAATTTTTGCAAGCTACCCATCTGACAAAGGGCTAATATCCAGAATCTACAAAGAACTAAAACAGATTTACAAGTAAAAAATCAGATAAACCCATTCGAAAATGGGCAAAGGATATGAACAGACACTTTTCAAAAGAAGACATATATGAGGCCAAAAAATATATGAAAAAATGCTCATCATCACTGACCATTAGAGAAATGCAAATCAAAACTACACTGAGATACCATGTAACCAGTTAGAATGGTGATCATTAAAAAATCTGGAGACAACAGATGCTGGAGAGGATGTGGAGAAAGACGAACACTTTTACGTTGTTGGTGGGAGTGTAAACTAGTTCAACCATTGTGTAAGACAGTGTGGCGATTCCTCAATGACCTAGAAATAGAAATTCCATTGAACCCAGCAATCTCATTACTGGGTATGTAACCAGAGGATTATAAATAGTTCTATTATAAAGACATATGCACATGGATGTTCATTGCAGCACTGTTTACAATAGCAAAGACTTGGAACCAACCCAAATGCCCATCGATGATAGAATGAACAGGGAAAATGTGGCACATATACACCATGGAATACTATACAGCCATAAGAAAGGATGAGTTTGTGTTCTTTTTAGGGACATGGATGAACCTGGAAACCATCATTCTCAGCAAACTGACATAAGAACAGAAAATCAAACACTGTATGTTCTCGCTCATAGGTGGGTGTAGGACAATGAGAACACCTGGACACAGGGAGGGGAGCATCACACACTGAGGTCTGTGGTGGGGGGGGGGATTAGGGGAGGGACAGTATGGAGTAGGGATTAGGGGAGGAATAACATGGGAGTAATGCCAGATATAGATGATGGGGATGGAGGCAGCAAACCACATTGCCATGTATTTACCCATGCAACAATCCTGCATGTTCTTCACATGTACCCCAGAACCTAAAGTGCAATTTTATATATGTATATATATATATGTGTGTGTGTGTGTGTGTGTGTGTGTGTGTGTGTATGAAGAGTACCTTAAATCCACATGAGAATAAAGATCAATGGTAATACATGTAGCTGACAGTTTTGAAGACAGAAATCAATAATTTACAATAATTATTGCATAGCTCAATATTGCACTTTCAAAAATTGAAAAACTAGGCATAAGATCAAGAATAAAATACAGGACTTGACTTAAACAATACTATAAACCAACTAGACCAAACAGACATCTAAATACCACTCCATCAAAAACATCAGAACACATATTCTCAAGTGGACATAAAATATTCTCCCGAATAAATCATGTTAGGCCAGAAAGCAGATGGCAATAAATTTAAAATAATTGAAATCATACAGAGTATGTTATCTGACCGCAGTGGAATGATATTAGAAATCAAAACAAGAAGAAGAAAATTTCACAAATATATGAAAATTAACATACTGTAAATATCTACTGGTTAAAAAAGAATTCGCAATGCAATTAGAAAATACTTTGGGGTTAATGAAGATAAAAATGCAACATAGCAGCTAAAGTACTATTTAGAGAGAAATTTATAGCTACAAATGGCTATGTTAAAAAGAAGAAAGGCCAAGCATGGTGGCTTACACCTATAATCCCAACATTTTGAGAGATCAAGGCAGGAGGATTGCAGGAGGCCAGGAGTTCAAGATCAGCCCAGGCAACATAGCAAGACCATGGCTCTACGAAAAAAATATTAAAATTAAAATTAACTGGGCTGATAGTCCCAACAATTTGGGAGTTTGAGATGGCAGGATCACTGAAGCCCAGACATTTGAGGTGCACCACTGTACTCCAACCTGAGTGACAGTGAGAACCTGTATCTTAAGAAAAAAAAAAGTATGTTGGAGGCCAGGAGTACAATTATGACCAAGTAGATTTTATCATAGGAATGCATGTTTGCTTTAATGCAGAAAAATTGATCAATATAAAACACCATATTACAGGAAAAAAGGACAAAAATCACTTGGTCATCTCAGTAAATACAGAAAAAACATTGGATAAGATTTGGTACCCAGTCATTGTGAAAATACTCAACAAATTAGGAATAAAGAGAAACTTCCTTAATCTGATAAATAGACTCTTCAAAAAAACATATCATGAGTTAACATTATACTTAATAGTGAAAGACTGGATATTTTCCCCCTAAAATTAGAAAAAAGATAAAGATGTCCACAATTACCACTTATTTATGAATTTGGAGGGTTTAGTATTGTTAACATGATAGTACTCCCAAAATTAATCCACAGATTGTGTATAATTCCTACCAAAATCTAAGCTGCAGGCTGGGCACTGTGGTTCACCCCTGTAATCCCAGCACTTTGGGAGGCTGAGGCCTCTTGAGTTCAGGAGTTTGAGACCAGCCTGGTAAACATAGTGAACCCCATCCCTAGTAAAAATACAAAAATTATCTGGGCATAGTGTGTGTGCACCTGTAATCCCAGCTACTCAGGAGGCTGAGGCAGGAGAATTGCTTGAACTCCGGAGGTGAAGATTGCAAGAAGCCGAGGTCACACCCCTGCACCCTAGCCTGGGTGACAGACTGAGACTCCATTTCAAAAAAAAACCCAGCTGCCTTTTTTTGCAGAAATTGATAAGCTGATTCCAAAATTTATATGAACATGTAAGGAACCTAGAAAAGTCACATCAAGTTTAAAAAAGAAGAACTAAGTTGAAGATGTTCCTGATATCAAAACTTCAAACAAACCTACAGTAAACAAACAGTATAGTACTGATGTATGGAAAGACAGATCAACGAAATAGAATTGAGAGTGCAGAAATAAACCCTTAAATGTATGGTTAGCTGATTTTTGACAAGGGCGCCAAGACTATTGAATGGGAAAAGAATAGTCATTTCAACAAATGGTGCTGGGACAATCAAACATTACATGCAAAAGAATAAAGCTGGACTCCTATTTCACACTATAGACAAATAGTAACTTAAAATGAATAATACATTCAAATGTAAACAAATGAAGGTTTACCCTTCATGTCATATATAAAACTTAATTCAGAATGAATATATATAATTTTTTAAACTATGGACTAAATAGTGTAATAAATATGGCTGAAAATAAATATGTTAGTTGGATACGTAAGTCAACTTATGCTCCCAGAACATCATATAAAAGGACAAAGAGGAATATATTTTTAAAACTTCAGGAAATACATCAACTGGATTCAGAAGTTTAGAACATATTTAATAGGAGTTTCAGAAATAATAACAAAGAATGGAGAAGAAACAACCAAAGAAATAAAAGAAGAAAATTTCCCTAAACTGACAAAAGATATGAACATTCTACTATGAAGAGTCTAAATATATATTATAAATTTTCAGAATTTCAAGCAAAAAAATATCCTAAAAGCTTCCAAAGAAGGAAGGGGAGGGACATTAACACCACAAAAACTGAGATTTATAGTGGCATCAGAATTTTTATTAATTTTAAATGCCAAAGGTAAGGGACCAATATCTTCAAAGTTCCAAAGAGAAATGTAAGCCTAACAAAATAAGCATTTATATTATTATAAAATGTTCACATTTGAAAACCAACCAAATATTTACAGACTATCACAAACTTCTCAAGAGCATAAAACAAAATAGGACAATACAGTGAGGTTCATTTAAAATTAAGGAACACTATTTCCATTTATTCAATATATGTATATATATTTAGAACTTCTATTACATGACAGAAAATATTACAGTCAGTAGTGACACAAAGGTGAACAAGATATGGTCAATCTCATTTATTCAAAATTCCATACTTGCAAATTAGCCTACTCCCTAAAATTGATTTGTAATCCTCAAATTGTTATTCACAGCATTTTCATAGCCATTTGTGGGAATGCACAGATCAGTGAAAATTTGAGTCACACATTACCAGCTGAGGCTGAACAAGGTGAATCTCTGCCTTCTTATTTCAGCTGTGATACTATAAATGTGTGTTTTTAGTGGTCTATTTAGTGTCACATTTTTCTGATTTTTATTCTTTTTTTTTTTTGTAATCTCACTGTTTAAAATGGTCCCTAAGGATAATACTGAAGTGTTGTCTAGTGTTTCTAAGTACAAGAAGGCTGTGAGGTGCCTCACAGAGAAGATATGGAAGATATGTACATTAGCAAAACTTCATTCAGACATGAGTTACAGTGCTGTCAACCATTGAGTTCGATGTCAATGAAGTAGTAATATATATTGAATACGGTGTTTTTAAACATAAATGAACATAAAACAAGGTTATGTATTGATCAATTGACGAAAATGTGACCAGAGGCTCTGAGGAACCTAATTCTGTATTTCCCCGGGAGTAATAGCTTTGTATTTGCTAACTCAGTATTTACAGAACTTTACCACGAATAACAAGAATTGACTATTTTGTTTGTCCTCAAGTACAGGACGAAGTTTTAGATAATATATAATTTTTTATAAATAAAAACCAAGTAAGCCATCTAAAAGCTTGAAAAATATAGTTCCAACTATATTCTTTAAATTTACTAGATGTTTTCCCTATTCCTGCAATATGAAAATGTTCTGAACATAGTTTGTCAGTTCTAGCATCGTTAACTTCTTAAAAAGAGGGCAATTTGTATTTATGTTATTGTGTCAGCCATTTTTCTGGGTATTAAACCTCACTGTGTGTATATTTTTTTAACTTAAAAACAATTATTTTCCTGGGTGCTTTTGGAATCTTCTGTAGAAACCTCAGTGTGATGATTAATTTCAAGTATTAACCTGATTGTATTAAGGAATAGCTAGAGAACTGGTAAAGTATTATTTTAAGGAGTGTGTCTGTGAGGTTGCTTCCTGAGTAGACGATGTGGGGAAGATCCACCCTCAATATAGACAGACAGCATCCAAATAACCGGGAGCCCAGACAGAATAAAAACAGAAGAGAGGCAAATTGATCTCTCTCTCTCTTCTTGAGCCAGGGTACACTCTTCTCCAATCCTCATACATCAGAAACCCAGGCTCTTCAGCCTTTGGACTTCAGGACTTGTATCAATGGGCACCCCTCCCTCCATTACCCCCCACTCCCCTCCCCCTGCCTCCCAAATTCTTAGACCTTTAAACTTGGACTGAGCCATGCTTCCAGCATCCAACTTGCAGAGGGCTGACTTGGAACTTCTCATCCTCCATGATCACATGAGCCAATTCCCCTAATAAATTTTCCCTAACATATTTATCTATATCTACCTATACATAGATAGATAGAGAGATGAGAAACAGAGATAGAGATAGAGATAGACATAGACATAGACATAGACAAATATATTAATAAATATATCCTATTGGTTTTGTCTGCTTGGAGAATGCTGACTAATACACCATGTATATCCTTCACTTCATGAGGGAGAAAATCTGTTTTTTAATCTACAGAACAGTCAGCTTTACATCTTTCAAAATAAATGTTCTTCTTTTATAAATTTATATCTTTTTAAAGTTATTTTAATATTTTTTAAAATTTTCCCATTATTAACCAACAAGAAATAGCAACGCAGAAAAAAAAATTAAACAAATGGAACAAAAAGTACATTACCAAGAAATGGTGAGCCTCATGAAAAGCAACTAAGGAAAGATATTGAATACTTTGAAAATATATATTCATATTAATTCTTAGAAAAATATGTTTTTAAATTGAATTTTCTTTTTATTTCCCTTAAGAAACAGAATACATTCATTTTTCTATAAAATAACCTTTTATTGTAATTATTTCTCTCATTTTCATATTTGGCAAGACTTGTTTCTGTCAACCACTTATTGATAATGCTGAGAGATTTGAAAGAGCTAAAACACAAGGGTTAATGGAAATATCACTCTAACACATACTGAAAGGCATTTCTTATTCTCGCTGTCTTTGAACAAGAAATCAACTAAATCTGCACACCATTTTGCTAATGGAAGTAGTCAAATCTCAACTGTGAGAGTGGAAGAGGAGTTCTAAAAATTCTTTAACTGTTCTAAAATGTACCTTACTGAACCCAACTCCTGTTTTTTACAGGCAGACTGATCAATATATACCAGATATAAATTAAAAATTAAAAATATATAATTTTCTTAGCATTTTCTTTCAGTCAAAAGTGTCCTAGTAATGAGGGATTTGTGTGGAGGGGGATGGAAAGAAGGGGCTGAGAGGGCTGATATGATTCTCTTTTCTGTTTCGCACATCTCTTGGGCACTTATCATCTCCCTGGTCTGCCATTGTTTTCTTCTGGCCCAAGATAATATAGATTTTTTTAAACCTTAATTTAAAACCTGTTTCTTTTTATTGAGGAGTTAACTGCAAAGATTTTATCATTTTGTACTACAGTAGCAGAACTAGTATTTAATTCATGTAAAATATAAGATTCTTTTGTTTTCTGGATCATATAACCTTAAATATCATAATATTTCATAATATTTTAAGAGCAGTTGCAAAAATACAGAATTTTGTATTCTGTCCCAACAGCCTCGTCAAAAGGAAAATCTGTTCATCTGTGTCAATACAAGAATTCCAGGCTTTGGGGCGCAAATTAAAAGTCACGCTTCAAACTACAGAGAGACCACAGGTTTCCAAAATAGCAACCAGCAGGAAGTTTTTGTTTTGGTTTTGGTTTTGTTTTGTTTTGTTTTTGAGACAAAGTCTCGCTCTGTTACCCCGGCTAGAGTGCTGTGGCACGATCTCAGCTCACTGTAACCTCTGCCTCCTGAGTTCGAGTGATTCTCATGCCTCAGACTAGAGTAGCTGGGTTCACAGATGTGGGCCACCATGCCTAGCTAATTTTTTTGTATTTTTAGTAGAGACAGGGTTTTGCCATGTTGCCCAGGCATGGTCTCAAGTGATCTGCTCGCCTCAACCTCCCAAAGTGCTGGGATTACAGGCATGAGCCACTGCACCTAGCTGGAAGTTTTGTTTAAAAAAAAAAAAGAATTATTTCTCTACAATGTTATTTACAATTGATTAACTTGCATTTTATTTAAAGCAGTTGATGATTGTCCTTCCAGAGAAGGAGACAGCAAAGATTCTTTCTCCACGTTAAAAAATAATAACAGCAAAAGACACGCCATGTAATGGTTAAAGAAAAGGCTTAATGACAAAAAAAAAAAAACCTGTGAATTAATTACACTCTTAAATGAGATTGCACTATATATGTCATAATAGCATCTTAACTGCATGGAGAAATAATAGTGAATACATGTGTGAGAATGAATTGCTTTAGTCTTTTAATTTCTCATATAAAATAATATGGATTTACTATTCTATTGCAATAAATTTGTAGCCTTTTTAAGACTCAGAAGCCCAAAATGTGGGAAATTAGTGTCTGTAAGAAAAAATGTACAGGTATTGAAACCAATAAACTCTGGTTTTATTTCTGACTCTGCTTCATTTGCTGAACTTAACCCAATGACCTTGAGCCTCAATTTTCTCATCTGTCAAAAATAAATGTTAGTACATTCCTTACCAGATCTAATTATTAAAGAGAACAAATTCTAAAATAGATGCAAAATCTGGATGAAACTTTTAAAGTACTATACAAAGTATTCACATCGTTTATTATTAGAAATAGCATTAACTGTTTAATGCCTAATTTTAACAAATAAATCAAAACTTGCTATTAAATAGAAATATATCCAAAGTGAAGGTGTAATTTTTATGAGCTTGATAACAAAATATTTTTTTCTTAAGAAATCTCACGGTGACTATGTCACCGTGACATAGTCTTTAAACTGAGAGGCCCTCTTAATATCAAAAAGAGTGAAATTATTAACTGAAAAATTGGGTTAAATAGAACTTCATAACACTCTTTTGATATTTTTTACCTTATATCATGGGAAAAAGTATGTGCCTTAACTCGCATTCAAATCATAAACTCTTTGAAGACAGTGTTCCTGTCTGTTTCATCTTTGCAACCTTCACAGAGCCTGTAGTACATAGTTGAGAGCACAGTAATTATACGCCACAGGCATCCAACAGAAAGAGAAGCAGTTTACTTTCAGATCCAAGTCTATCTAACATTACAGTCTTATGCTTTCCTGATGTTATCCCAGCACCATAAACTAGTCACTCAGCTTGCAAAACAGTGTGTAAGGTTCTATTGGTAGCAGGTCTTCCACTTATATGTAAGATTTCAGTTAGCCTATATACTTGGCTTCTAGGTTAGAGACTATTTCAGCTCTCCAACTCATGTTCTTCTCACTGCTCCCACCTCTCCCACTTTTGCCTGGTTGGTTCTTTTCCATAAAGTAAAGATACCTGGAGTCCTTTAACCCTAAAGAACAAAGTAGTCTCCTGGTAGTATTTCCTCTATCCTAGACAGAAAAGAAGACGTGGTTCCCACAGAATCCCTCAGATTCAAATTCAGGTTGGATAATTTATATTTTGAAAACCTCTAAATATCAATATTCTCCATCAGCATCCCTGTTGATATCAAACTACTGAAAATTGTCGCTACTTCCAAGTACCATGTTTTTCATCTTGCCCTGTGTTTCCAGTGGAACCACACCATGGCTGGGTGCCTCCTGCAGACATTGACGTGTAAAGTTGTCAGTTGGAACTACCTCATTGCTTGCTCATCCTGGCCTTGCTCTCTAACATCTGGGACATCAGAGGGAAAACAAAAAAACTACTGTTCTTCCTAGAAAAAAGTAATATCCAAAGAATCGATTAATTGATGTGGTCGTACCCAAACCATGTTCCTCAGAAAGCTAGCCCCTGGAGATGCTCCACCAAAAAAAAAAAGAAAAAAGAAAAAGAAAAAGAAAGGAGGAATGAGGGAAGGAGGAAAAGAATAAGGAAGGAGGGAAGGAAGGAAGGAAGGCAGGCAGGCAGGCAGAGAGGGAGGGAAGGAAGGAAGGAAGGATGGAAGGAAGGAAGGATGGAAGGAAGGAAGGAAGGAAGGAAGGAAGGAAGGAAGGAAGGAAGGAAAGAAGGAAGGAAGGAAAGAAGGAAACAAGGAAGGAAGGTTGGTTGCTTGAGTGAGAGAAAAAAGGAGAAATATTCTTGTGATCAAAAAAAAGTGTGGTGCCTGTAATCGCAGCACTTTGGGAGGCTGAGGCAGATGTATCACCTGAGGTCAGGGACCAATATGAAGAAACCCATCTCTACTAAAAATACAAAATTAGCCGAGTGTGATGGCACATGCTTGTAATCTCAGCTACTCGGGAGGCTGAGGCAGAAGAATTGCTTGAAACCAGGAGGTGGAGGTTGCAGTGAGCTGAGATTGCACCTTCAGTGTGGTAATCATTTCACAGTGTATATGTAAATCAAAACATGATGTCACATACCTTAAATTTATGCAATTTTATTTGTTAATTTCATCTCACTAAATCTAGAAATAAATAAGTAAAATTGATGACATTTTGCTGAAAAGCAGAAAGCAAACAAAAATATGAGAAATTTTGCATACCTTAGTATTTGCTTGCAAATTGATAAGAGATTTTCACCCACCCTTACTTCCCTAAAAATAGGAAAGATACTTCTACTATGTCCCAAAGGCTACTACTGACTCATGAAAGGTACTTACTAAACATTTGCTAACCAAAAAATTAAATGCATATTCAATTCTAAACACTGAGAAGAACTACAATTTAAACACTTTTTTCAGTTTTGCTTCACTCAGATTTACCCAAATATATCTAAACCCAGAACACTTGTTTCAAGGAACATCTTTAAATAGCACAAACAAACAGTGTTTTCTAGATCAAATTCTAGGAAGTGTTGATGGGTACCATAAATCAAGACAAAGAAAATCCACTTTGCTCTACAGATTAGTGACTATTTTGTTTGAATTCTCTGGAATCTTGAGTATTCCTGGAAGCAATCAGACCCTTATCCAGTTATTAGACTCTTACCTAATTCCCATTAGAGAGGGTTGTTAGACAGGAAAGTAGAGACCTTAAAACCTCTTACGTTTGCTCAGTTTCCTGACATCATGGGTATATTAACCAGTTCAATTGTAGGAGATAGTCTAGCTTCATGTTCTCTAATAGTTTATTTCCCTCGGACTGTGGAAACACCAATTTACCATCTTTATCAGATTTTTGAGATATACATACAACTCTTTATCCCAATGTCAACACAATTTCTTAAAGCTTAAGAATAAAAAATATCTTGCATGTTACTCAGTGACCTAATTCTGAAATCACAGAAAGAACTAAGAATTCTCAAAGAATTTTGAATTCAAAAGTCTGAGTTTTACATTTTTAAAAGCTTTTTGAAAGCGACATGGGGAGAAATGCCAGATATGGGTGACAGGGGGATGGAGGCAGCAAACCACATTGCCATGTATGTACCTATGCAATAATCCTGCATGATTTTCACATGTACCCCAGAACCTAAAGTACAATAAAAATTAATTAATTAATTAATTAAAGTAAAATTTAAAAAAAACAAAAAGTTGCATTTTTCCAAAATGTTGATAAAGATATTAGTCCTGCATCAGTCTATTTGTTTCTTAAATATTCCCAAAGCCTGGTTATATTCAATTCCTCAAAGCAGACCTAAGCACTTTCCAGTGAACTGGTAATCACAACTATTGGTTCTGCTTTGTATAAGAATTATTTTCTTAAAAAAAAACCAGAATATCAGTTTATATTCCAAGAAATTCATTATCTCCTAGGCTTATTATAGCTCTAAAAGTCCAAGTTCAAATGTTAGATGAACAAACCGAGGCAAAGTATTCAGCCAGTCTGAGCCTCAGTGGTCATATTGTAAAACGAGCATAGTTATGGAGCCTATTTCATAGGTCATTGCAAAAAGTGACAGAAAAGTACTTGACACATTGCCTAGCACACAGACACCATTCAATGTTTATTGTTAGTCCAATCCCCTATTTTCCAGAAGTTGAAAATAAGACCCAGACAGCATAAGCAATTTGCCCAAAGGAACACAGCTAGTTAGTATCAGAGCAGGAATTTTAACTTAAGTCTCCCAAATCCAGTCCAGCTATCTTACCACCATGTTGTAACAACAAAAAGTAATAGTGGACAAAACAACTTGAAAACACATAAAATTTTATGTACAAAGAAAATTTAAATACACGTGACTATGAGATACAATTTGCTTAAGAATTGAGAAAACTGTTGAGTTAATGAAATGGTCATATTCATGAAGTTAGGTTAACCACACAAAAATGCTTTTAAGTCATATTTTGATGAAAAAATGCAACATGTGGAAACATGAAGAAGACAAGGCAGTCAGCAGGAGGAAGAGATGATAGCAGAAATTTGAAGGATGTCAACAAACTTCATGCCAAGACCAGGAAACAAGTTTCTCTGCCTGCTGTTTAGGGTTCGAGATAATCTGGAATAAAGATACTCAGCATTTAATGAAGAGCCACTATGTGTAAGTTGAACACTGTTCTGGGCTGAACCCAATATTTCTCTTTCAGTCCTCGCAGGATTATCATCTTCACTTCCAGATGAGGAAATGGAAGCTCAGAGTAGTTGAGTATTTTACTGATAGACAAACACTTAAAAAGTGGCACTGCCAACAGTTAAACTCAGGTAATCTAACGTTAGGACCAGAACAAGTTATCATGCTAGAAAGTAAGGCAGGGAGAGGAAAAAAGCAAGGGAAATGATGACTTCTGGATGTTTTACCTCTTTATAGGTTTAAAAGTTTAATGTTGCATTAAAGATGTCAGAAACATAAATTTTGCATGTATGTAAATATTGTATATGTACATCTAAATAAATCACATAGATGACTTTTTGATAAATTGTGAGAAAACTGTTGAAAATATTACATAAAATTTTTTAAGTCAAAAAAACTAAATCGTAAAAACAAAAAAAAAATTTTCCATATTTTACAAGTTTGGTGAACTTTCTGATGCTAAGAATTATTTAAATCCAAATATTCAAAAAGCAATCAGAGCCTGTTTTTTTAAACTCAGTCATATCTGGCTGCATTTATAAATGGCAAAGTTCCAGTAGCATGAAACTAAAGTAGTACAAGGTACAAATGACCCGATAGCAAAGGGAATGAGATATTATATCCAGAGATGTTAGATCAAAAGGCTTAATAGAACTTAAACAGCCAGGTTTAAGGTGTCTATTAAATTATCATCATCTTGCCAAGCTTATTAACTGTATTAGTCCATTTTCACACTGTTGTAAAGAACTGCCTGAGACTGGGTAATTTATAAAGGAAAGAGGTTTAATTGACTCAAAGTTCAGCATGGCTGGAGAAGCCTCAGGAAACTTACAATCATGGCAGAAGGCAAGGGGGAAGCAAGGAATCTTCTTCACAAAACAGCAGGAAGGAGAATGAACAAGGGAGTACCTACCAAACATACAAGTATCAGATCGTGTGAGAACTCGCTACCACAAGAACAGCATGGGGGAAACCACTCTCATCATTCAATTACCTCCATCTGGTCTCTGCTTGACACACAGAGATTATGGGTATTACAATTCAAGGTGAGATTTTGAGTGCGGACACAGTCAAACCATATCTTTAACTATAATGGGGTGTCCTACAAACACATTTTCATTCCAGATCTGCAAATTACTGGCCATGTGAACACAGGCACATTATTTTACTAAATAATATTATCTATTTCACATATAATAATGCATATAGTGCTTATCACAGGACCTGCCAACTAGCCGGCATATCACATAGGTTATGTTTTACTTTGATATTTAAAACGTTTTAAATGCTTCAACTGACAAATTTTAAAAATATATACTTATTTCTCATTCTCTTTGAACACTTCACAATGCATTTGACCCTTCAGCTTTCCTTGAACTTCTCTCCTTCCTTAGCATCTACATCATTGAACTGTATCATCCTTCCACCCACTTTTGTGAATGCTGATATTCATTTCTTTCTGCCATTCTCCCACTGTGGGCTAACCCAAAGAGTAGGCCTTGGCATTCTTTTATCTCATCATACTCTCTCCCCAGCAAGCTCATTCACTGTCATAACTGCCTTAATCACATCTAGGTAGATAACAACTAAATCTGCCTTCATTCCTGTGTCCTTTTATGCCCTCCTTGTGCTTATCCAGCTGGCTCTAGACATTCCAGTGTGACTATCATGCTATTTGCTATCACTCATCATGACTAAAATGCCAGTCACTGTTGACCCCACTGTAGCCTCTGTAAATCATCATCCAACTTTCCAAACAAACAAAAAAATAAACTCTCAGCTGAAGGAGAAAATGAATTTTTTGGAAAGCTATGTGGGCAGCTCCCAGGATCAGTGGGAGGGCTGGAGAATGAACTTCAGAAAACAGGCAGAAACCAAGGGGAGCCAAAACATAGGCATACCTCACCACAGACCCAGGCTGCTGAAGATGCTGCCCTCATGCCACCACCACCAAACACTATCATAAATAGGTGTTGGTTGGACTCTCAACTCTGCCACAAAAAATAGTCCACCGCCCCTTTTCATCGCTTCCTCAAGAACTGAAGTTCCAGATGAGTGTATCCAATGGACCTAGCTTAGGTCACATACCTACTACTATTAGGTCACATACCTAGCCACTGTATGCAGAAGCTTGGAAAGAGATTATCTGCTCCTGAACACACACTCTGGCTCCCATTGGTGGATATAGGCATATTTGTCAGGTTTCTCCAAAAAAAGCAAAATATATCAGATAGATACATAGATAGACAGATTCTACAGAGATGGATATGTATGTGGAAATTAAAAAGTCTTAATTTTGCAGTCTACAAGTTGGAGACCCAGGAAAGCCCGTGGTGTAGTTTCAATCTGAGTCCAAGGGACTGAGAAACAGGAGCACTGATGGTGCAAGTCCTACCCTGAGGGCAGGAAAAGACTAATATCTCAGCTCAATCAGTCAGGCACAGAGACTGAGACAGCAAATTCTCCCTTCCCCTGCCTTTTTGTTCTTTTCAGGCCCTCAAAAAATTGGATGATGCCCAAACACATTGGGGAGGGCAATCTGCTTTATTCAGTCCCCCAGTTCAAATGTTATTCTCATCCAGAAATACTCTCTATGGCACATCCAGAAATAATGTTCAGCCCAGTCTAGTTGACACATAAAATTAATAAACACAGTAGGGCTTGAGTATTTGGGTCGTGAGCAGCCAAAACCAATAAATCTTCCTGCACCTTCATATAAAACTAGCTTTCCCTCCTAACCACCTTGTTTTTGTCATTATCCTTAAATCACTCACTTGTTTACCCTCATCATTATCAATTGGTTTTGGGTATTATCAAAACTTTCCTCATGGTATCTTCTTCACTCTAGTCCAATTTCTCATATGCCCCATATGACACTTTTTTTTTTTTTTTTTGAGATGGAGTCTCGCTCTGTCACCCAGGCTGGAGTGCAGTGGTGCAATATCGGCTCACTGCAACTTTCACCTCCCAGATTCAAGCAATTCTCCTGCCTCAGCCTCCTGAGTAGCTGGAACGACAGATGTGTGCCACCACTCCTGGCTAATTTTTTTTATTTTTAGTAGAGACGAGGTTTCACCATGTTAGCCAGGATGGTCTCGATCTCCTGACCGCGTGATCCATCCCCCTCAGTCTCCCAAAGTGCTAGAATCTCACAGGCTCCATCTTTTGCTTTTCCCCTAAACATTTGTTGTGAACATTTTCATGGACATTTTCTCATTTAGTAATAGTACCCCCATTTCTTAGATAATTATCTTTTCTTCATTGCATCTAAGACTATTGATCAAGGTGAACTCCAACCTCCAAAAGCAGATCCATGACCTAAGGTAAACTATTACACGTTTCCTCTTGAAATACAAATATTGAGCAGACATAATGCAAAATTGCAAATGCTTGTATCTAATTTATTTAAGGTGATGTATTATGGCAATTCTGTAATCTCTCTACCTAGATCCCTGGAGTGCACTTGGTCTTGTGAGAATCTAAGACTGATTCTCTAGGCTTCCCTGATGTGAGTTTCCCCATATTCTTCCCCTCAATAATTTTGATTATTTTATTTTTAGACAGGGTCTCACTCTGTCACCCAGGCTGGAGTGCAATGGCATGATTACAGCTCACTTCAGCCTTAACCACCCAAAGTCAAGCAATCCACCTACCTCAGCCTTCTAAGTAGCTGGGACCAGGTGCAAGTCAACTTGCCCAGCGAATTTTTTAAATTATTTGTAGAAACAGTGTCTCACTATGTTGCCCGGGCTGGTCTTGAACCCCTGGATTCAAATGATCCTCCCGTCTTGGCCTCGCAAAGTGCTGGGACTATAGGTATGAACTACTGCACCCAAGCTTAAAATTACTTTTAAGCTTAAGTTAGCTTTCAATCATAACTCTCTGACTCGTAAAGCACTGCTATCAAATTAATTTTCCTGAAATATCTCTTCAATCATATTACTCTTCTCTTCAAAAACTTTCCAAAGCTACCCATGGAACAAGTAAAAGTCTCAAATGTCCATTAATGCCCTCCATATTGTGGTCTCAAACTATGTTATGGGTTGAATTTTTTCCTCCCTCTACCCCCACCAGAAATTCATATGTTGATGTCCTAACCCCCAGCACCTCAGAATGTGACCTTATTTGAAGGTTGTTGCAGATATAATTACTTAAGATGGCTGAGCGTGATGGCACACACCTGTAATCCTGGCACTTTGGGGGCCAAGGCAGGTAGGTCACTTGAGGTCAGGAGTTTAAGACCAGCCTGCCCAGCATGATGAAACCCCATCTCCACTAAACCTGCAAAAATGAGCTGGGCCTGGTGGTGAACCCCTGTAGTACCAGCTACTTGGGAGGCTGAGGCAGGAGAATCGCTTGAACCTGGGAGGCGGAGGTTTCAGTGAGCTGAGATCACACCACTGCACTCCAGCCTGGGTGACAGAGCAAGACTTTATCTCAAATAATAATAATAATTACTTAAGATGAGTTCATACCGAAATAGGGTGGGCCCCTAATCCAATATGACTGTTGTCCTTATAAAAGGAACACCACTTGAAAAGGGACACATACAGAGAGCAAATGATGGGGAGACAAGGAAATGGCAGCTGCAGGAAACGCCAAAGATTGCCAGCAAACCACCAGAAACTAGGACAGAGGCACAAAACAGCTCTCCCTCGCAGCCTGCAGAAAGAACCAATCCTACCAACAACTTGATCTCAGATATCTAGCCTCCAGAATTGTGAGAAAGGAAATTTCTGTTGTGTAAGCCAGGTAGTTTGTGGTACTTTGTTATGGCAGCCCTAGACTATAAATACACTATCTTTCTACATCTAGCCCCTGACCACTGTCTTACAAAAATAAATTTTTCCAGTACAATAATGACTCACTAGACCATAATAGACCATTTATGTTTTCACCTCTGTACCTGTTACCATGACATGCCTCTCCATCTTGGCATCTTCACCCCATTGTTTTCTTCAATCTTAATTCTATCCAATCTTCAAGACTCAACTATTGTCCTATATCCTGTATCTTTGTTCTATATTTATTTTCCATCTCAGCCAAGCTTCTTAAAGAAATAATTTATGCTTATGCGTCTACATTCACAAATTCTATGTACCCATCAACCTCCAGCAATGTCTTCTATGCCATCATTCTATGGAAACCACCTTCTCTGATGTCTCAAATATCATTTTTGTTGACAAATCAAATAGATAACTATCTAGTATTCATTTTTCTGGACCTTTCTATTCTATTTGATAATATTTGCTACTTCTTCTGTTATGAACTAAATTGTGTCCACTCCAGAGCAAATTTAACAAATTTATATGTTAAAACTCTAAACTCCAATATGACTGTATGTGAGGACCACAGAGAGAAGGTGACCATTTGCAAGCCAGGAAGAGAGCCCTCATCAGAATCCAACCATGCTTGCACCTTAATCTTGGACTTTCAGCCTCTAGACTGTGAGAAAATAAGTGTCTATTTTGCTTAAGTCACCTGGTCTGTGATGTCTTCCTGTGGCAGCCGGAGCAGACAAATGCCTCTTCCTTCTTAAAAGCTTCTTATTCTTTAACTCCCATACTACTACTCTCTTTTGATTTTTCCTCCTACTAGTCTGACCACAGTAACTCAGCTCTCCTTCCTTCCCTCATTGCCCAAATGCTGTTGTTCTCCTGGGGTCTGAATTAGGCTGTCTTCAAAATCTACTCTACACCCCTTCCTTGAATTAGGTCATCCATTCCTCTGTTGTTAACTAATAGTTGTATGATAATGAATTCCAAAACTGAGGTTCCTGAACCTCAGATATAATATGCTAGTGCCTATCCCCAGAACCTGGCAGGAGAAAAGCCTGCCCTCTAGTAATTCTGAATTGGCCAATGATGGATGCATGTGATTTCAATTTAGTTCCTACCCTCATGGATGGAAGACATGTTCTAGTTGAAACTGGCAGCGAATAGACAGCTTAAGCCAGAAGCCTGGGAGTCATCCTTGATTCACATAATTTAACAGGTTCTAGGGTTTCTAAGTCCTCAGTATCCTTCAGACGCATCTTGTTCTCTGGAAGCTACACTACCGTAGCCTTATTGAGCTCTTTACATTTTTCTCATTCAGAGCACTGCAACATCTTAACAAGTCTCCTGACTTCTGGGCTGTTCTCTTTAATCCTCTGTCCCTGACGCAGTCACCAAAGTTCTCCCTCCAAGATATAAATCTGATCATTTCACTATACCCTAAACAATTTTAGTCTCTCTCCTGTGCCTCTAGAGAGAGCGTGCACACTCCTTAGTATGACATACATGACCTTATGTTATGGGGCCCATGTGCTCCTCTTTGACCTTATTTCTCCTCAATCTCCTCTTCTAGAACTATTTCTAAATGTGAAAACTATGATTTAGGCTCATTGAATTTCCTGATTTCTCTGTATGATCACATTCTCACGATTATTCTGTGCTTTGCACATAGATGTCCCATTATGTGGCATCAGCACAAACGCAAACTCTCTTGCACATTTTTGCCATCTTCTCTGCATCCTTTCCTTTCAGAAACTGCTTTCTCCTCACTTTGTGTGATTTTGGTTATCATCACTGAAAGTGATACAACCAGTCATTACATTCATCATGAACCTGAATTAAAGCAACACTTTAAATCTGAAATTTTGGAGATAGAGAAATAAGGTAAAGGATACTCCAAGAAGCAATTAGACATATATTCAAAATGTAAGACATTCTATAGGACAAGTGACTAGCTTTTTTTAAGAGGCCAATGACATTTTTAAAAGGTGAAGGAACTGTCTAGATTAAAGGAGACCTAAGAAACATTACATCCAAATACAGTGGGAACATCTTATTTGTATTAGATGTTAACAGATCATCTGTAAAAAGGAAGGGAGGATGTTAGAAGAATTTGAATATAGACTATATTAAATTTTATAAAGGAATTATTGTTACTCTTGTTAGGCATAATATGGTCTCTTGGATATACAAGAAAATGCCTCCTCTTTTAAAAAGATGCTTCCTGAAATATAGAGGAGAGAAATATCAGGACACTTGGGATTTGCTTTAAAATATTTCGGTGAAGAAAAAAATTGAGAAGCAATATTGGAAATGTTAATACCTGTTAAATTTAGTTAATTGATATATTGATAAATTCAATATACTATTCTTTTTTATTTTTATGTATATTAGAAATTTTTTATAACAAAAAGTTTTTCTTTGGTCTCAATGGGTTTTTTTTGCCTGGAAATTTAGCAAGCTTATTCTAACATTCATATGGCTACATAAAGTTCCATGACTAGTAAAACACCCGGAAAAAGAAAAATAAAGTGCAGGACATTGCTCTATCAAATATCGAAACCTATTGTGAAATTATTTTAATTAAGATAGTAACTTATGAGCATAGAGATAAACAAATTGCTCAATGCGGCAAAATAGAATGCCAAAAAACTAACCCATACATGTATGGAATATTGATATCTGGAGGAGACAACCCTACAAATAATTGAAAGAACAGACCTTTCAATTAATGATGCTGAGACAACTGGTTATCCAAATGAAAAAAATAAATGTAAAATTAAATCTCTATCTTATGCCGTACATAAAGACACTGTATTAGTCTGTTCAGACTGCCATAACAACATACCATAGACTGGGTGGCTTAAACAACAGACATTTTATCATCAAGTTCTGGAGGCTGGAATCCAAGATCAGAATGCCGGCCTGATTGGGTTCTGGTGAGGAGGGCTCTCTTCCTGGCTTGCAAATGACTGTCTTCTTGCTGTGTTCTCACGCCTCAGAGAGAGAGAGAGAGAAAGCTCTCTGGTGTGTCTTCTTATAAGGATGCTAATCTTATCATGAGGGCCCCACCATCATTATTTTATCCAAACCTAATTATTTATGAAAGGCTTGATCTCCAAATACCATCACACTGGGAGTTAGAGCTTCAACATATACATTTGCAGGTGGAGGATATAAATGCTGTATTTATTACAGACACCATAAATAAAATGAAAATACAAACCAGAAACTATCGCAGAGAACAGCAATGCAAATAACTGACAAAGGATTAGTATCCCAGAATATATCAAGAACGTCTCTAAATCAATAAGAAAAAGCCAAATAACTCAGTAGAAAAATGTGAAAAAGATGCCCAGGCACAGTGGCTCACACCTGTAATCCCAGCCCTTTGGGAGGCAGAGGCAGGTGGATCATTTGAGGTCAGGAGTTCGAGACCAGCCTGGCCAATATGGTGAAACCCTGTCTCTACTAAAAATTGAAAAATCAGCTGGGCATGGAGGTGCGTGCCTATAGTCCCAGCTACTTGGGAGGCTGCGGCAGGAGAATCGCTTGAACCTGGAAGGTGGAGGTTGCAGTAAGCCAAGACTGCACCACTGAAATACAACCTGGGCAACAGAGCGACACTCCAATTCAAAAAATACA
>NW_016107442.1:3646110-3662921 GCF_001604975.1 Cebus imitator
AAAAAAAAAAAAAAAAGGAAAAGGAAAAGAAAAATGTGAATGATCAATGCACTGAAAAGAGATCAGTTCAATATATGAAAATGTCTTCAACTCCATTAATAACAGAGACAAGTAAACTACAATAAGTCATGTTATATACCCAGTAGATTATCAGAGGAGTAAAAATAGAACAGTAATAAGTATTCACAAGAATGCTGTTGGTAGGATTATAATTTGGGGTAATTACTTTAGAAAAAAATTTGACATTATCTTGTAAAGTTGAACACAATCCAGCAACTTAACTCTTAGGTATATATTCTAGAAAAAACAGGAAACATAGACCAGAATACTCATAGAGGCATAGCTTATAATAGCAAAAATAATGGGTATAACCAAAATGTGCAGTAACAGAAGATTAGATGTAATATATTGACACATTGATTTTAAAAGAAATGAACCAAAGCCATAGGCAACAATAGGAATAAAATGTTAAAAACGTAACCTTGAGTGGGAAAAAAGCAGGCCACAGAAGGTTACATAGAGTATGATATTTTATAAAGCTCATAAACAAGGAAAATTGAACAATATATTGTCTAAGGATACCTACAAAAATGGGATTTATTGTTAATACAGACACAAGCAAGGGAAGGATAAATATCAACTTCAGAACAGTTTACCTGGTTGGGATAGAGAAGGGGAGACCCAGAAAAAAAGAAAAGCATCCTTGAGGAATACAGATCATTTCTACAGCAATGGTAATACTAATATTCTATTTAAGTTTCATAGTGGACTCAAGGGTGTTCATTTTATAATTATGCATCAAATCTCACATATATATTGCATGCATTTTTTTGTATTTGATGTTACATAATAAAAATTTGAGGAAAATGTTTCCAAATTCTAAAATCAAATAGGTTGGTCTTACACCTTCATTTCTTGCATTTAAAGCATCAATACTTATGGGGTTTATTTTCATGTATCATAGAAAAGTGATTCTTTATGTTTTTTAAATTAATATATTAGTTTTTTATTGCCTCATAACATATGTGGCAATAAAAACAAACTTCGCAGCCTAAAACAATATCCGTTTATAAGCCCATAACTTTGTAGGTCAGAAACCCAACCGCAGCGTGACTGAGCTCTCTGCTAACCATCTCACAGAGCTGACATCAATGTGTTGGCTGAGCTGCCTTTCTTTCTGGAGGCTATGGCGAAGAATCCATTTCCAACTTCATTGAGGTTTTTGGCAGAACTCAGGGCCATGTGGTTGTAGAACCAAGCTTCACATGTACTGGCGGGTTGTCAGCTAGGGGCCACTTTTGCCTCCTGGAGGCTTCAAAGGAGAATCTCCTTTTGGAATCCTGTCCACACTTCAGATCTGCTTCCAGAAAGAGCTTAGTCCCTTGTAAGGCTTATCTGATTAGGTCAGGTCCACCTTAGTAATCTCCCTAGTTTTAAGGTCAACTGATTTGGGACTTAATTACATCTGCAAAATCCCTTCACAGCAGCAGCTAGATTCATCTTTGACTGAATTATTGGAAGAATGTTTGCCCACACCAGGAACCACAAATCTTGAGAGTCATCTTAAAATTCTGCCTACTACATTTGCCTAATGATCAAGCTTGTTTTATTTAATAATTTCTCCCATTGCCACTTTTTTTTAATGTCACTACCATCATACTGTATATGAGTATATATAGTAAGATCCCATTTCTAGGCCATTAGTACTTTTGTATTGATCAGCTTATCTAATTCTTACAGCATTTTCATGTAATAATTTTAACTATAATATTTATTATATATTTTATTATCTGATATGGCAAGTTTTCCCCAATTCCTTATCCTTTTCTGCGTTTTCAGCTTCTTTGATATTTTATGTTCCCTTCAGTTTAAAAAAATAATAACTAATAAATAATCTTTTGAAATGTTTATTCAAACTATGTATTGTATGGATTTCTGACAAGAAATTTGACAAAAGTGAAAATTTGATTGCAACTAAATTTGGAAACAATTGACATTTGTATTAAACTGAATTCTTTCTGTTGCTGGTGAAAGAAATCCAAGAAAAACTAACTTAATCTTTGTAAATTATATCAACCATTATCTGGCATACAGTCAAAGTATCTGTTTAATTAATAAGTAAGCTATTTTTTCGGTCTCAACTGAAATAATTTCTCATCAGAGAATCTTTTCCTGACATCTTAAGCTGTAGCTCTCCCATCACTTTTCATTCCATTTTCCCTTTCATTTTCATCACAGCCCTTACCTCTACCTAATATTTTCCCATTTTTTATTTGTTTTTAGTCTGTCACCACCCATTAGAACTTAAGCTCTATGAACAAAAGAAGACTTGTCCTGTATGTGTTAGACATTTAATAAATGTGGAAAAAATAAAAACAAAGATGTGAGAATTCACTGGAAGGATGCTGAAGTAGTTCACAAAATGAAAATAAATAAATTAACAAAGTAAGGAGTAGAGTAGCTCTGGAGTGCTCAAGGACTGGCCCCAGGAACTTGGTACCTCCAAACGTTGCTGACTTTGTCTTATAACTGCTTATCTCTCTGGGCTTCATTCTCTGCTACCACAGATTTACTTTCTCCAAAACAGTAGAAAACATAGCTGCCAGGCGTCTAAGATTCACATTCCTTCAGTTCCAAGACCTGAAAACTAGTGGAATGTCTCTGCTAGCTTCCAGTTTTTTTAATCCTGAGAAAGTTTCTGAATGTTTCAGTTTGGTCTGAGCACTCACCTTTTGGTCCAGTTACTCCTGAAAGAGAAATAAAGTATTGCATTTGGCCCAAGATTGGTTATGCACTCACCTCTGCATCCCTAACAAATTTGTATCTACTGGAGCCATCCCATCCATGAACATGATGCATCTCTATTTACTTGAGTTTTCTGTTTATTATGTCTCAACAAAGTTTTTAGTTTTCTATATATTATACTTTCTTTTTAACATTACTCTTAAGTCTACTTGTATTACTATTGTATATTTCATTTTTCCTTTTCTCAGTAATTATTGCTAGCAATAAGGAACATGTACTGAATACTTTCTATATTTTTTCTTGGTTGCCTTTCTAAACTCTCTTATTTAGAATTCCATAATAAAATTTATCCTGCTTTCAAAATTACAGAATAATAAATCTGTACCTTCTGCAGTGATTTTGTAAGACTTTGAATAATTATTCTACCTACTTACAGTCGTCTATAAATTGTTTGCACATTAACACTGTCAAAATTTCACAAACTGTAAAGTGAAATATAAATGAAAGTGACTTTTTAAAGCAAACATTCAAAAACTGATACTTTAAGTAAGTGACCATCTCCCCAAAGTTGTCACCTTGCAAGTCACAGTAAACACTTAGGGGATATATGTCCAGTTCCTGCTCCCTTTACTAAAGACTTCTCCCAAACCC
This sequence comes from Cebus imitator, assembly GCF_001604975.1. NCBI lineage: Eukaryota > Metazoa > Chordata > Mammalia > Primates > Cebidae > Cebus > Cebus imitator. Next base: position 3,649,507 of record NW_016107442.1, read on the forward strand.
ATACCACTTCACCCAAAGTATTGACCTTTGTATTAGGTCAACTCTTTTGCTCAACCATAGTCAATCAGACCAGAGTTGACACTGAGGCAAAGTATACTACTGAACTCTCTCTACCTGGAATTTGTCATTGAGAACCTGAGACAACTAACACACATCAGTTATTGGTAGGTGCTGAGTTTCTGTACTGAGGTCTGGGACTCCATTTTTTGGTCAGCTGTCTCCTCCCCATCATACCCCCTTCCCATATGCATCAAAAAATAGAAAAATTAAACAGGGAGGGGAAACATGTCTACACCAATCCATTCTGGGCTGTATATCAAGTTCCTTGAGATACATCAGTGCACCTATTATAAACAGATACTCAATAAATATTGGTTGAATGAGTGAATAAAGAGTGAATAAATATCATCTTTTCTTCCTACTCTGCTCCATTCCCACCAAAAAAATTCCATTTTCATGAACTTGACCTTGCTAACACTCTTACTACCCACACTTTGCCATCATCATCTACTTCCAGTCTCTGGGCCACGGTTAGTTTGGCCTATTTGTGCTCTAAGTAAAGACACTACGCCCAGGGAACATGGAGAATGGAAATCCAGCATGTTTTTTGCTCTCTTGCTGTGAGCCCTGGCATGTGTCCACACAAAGGGAGCATCTCTCCTAATTTACACAGACTCCATGCAAGTTAACAGAGGCCCTTTCTGGACTGGACTTGTTTCTGTTCTTGAGTTTATCCTTTATACTTTGTTATGTGTTGAATTTTGTACGTTTCTGCCACGTTGGAGTAGGGCGTGCCTCATACTAGAGTAGGACCCTGCTCTAATATGACTGGTGTCTTTATAAGAAGAATACAATGTGAAGACAGAGACACGCAGGAGGAATGTCTTATAATAAACAAAGCAGTTACTGGAGTTACACAACTGCAAGCCAAGGATCTGCAGAGATTCTCGGCAAACCACCAGAAGCTAGGAAGAGGCAAGGTACAGGTTTCAGATGGAGAATGGCCTGATCAAAGCCTTCATTTCTGAGTGCTAGTCTCTAGAACTGTAGAATAATATGTTATTTTAAACCACCCAGTTTGTGGTTCTGTGTTACGGCAGCCCTAGAAACTAATACACATGCCTGATACTGTCTTTATTTGTCAGGTGAGACAGAAAAAACAGAAAGAAAAAAACCAAATACCCTGCCCACCACCAACTTAGCAATTACCTTTTCCCCTGCTTCATCCTTTTTTCTCCTCTAGTTGAATAAAAGACTGCTACTCCAAGGAAGAAACTACAGTGAATTTAAGGTGGTTCTCTCTACACAACCAGTGAGAGTTGATTGGCACCTGAGCTTGCACAAAAAGCATATTGTGGAATCATTTTTTAAGCTGAAAAATTTGACTATGCAGATTCTGTTGCTGCCCACTACATAGAACTATCCTTTCAAAATAAATTCAGAGGTTAGCTACTAATGGCTGTAACAAATACACTTTGGCAAGCTTATGTCTGGGTTCTAAACTCTCAAAAATAGAATCTTCCTGATACAGGAATAAACCTGAAACATTCCATGACAACAAAAACTTTCTTCACCTGTCTGTAAAAGCTTTCCATGTCTGTATCATAAACATTCAGGGAAAGAAAATAACTAGTTAAAACACTATTTTTGAGGCAAGGTCTCACTCTGTCACTGTGGCTGGAATGCAGTAGTGCAATCATGGCTTACTACAGCCTCATCCTCCCAGGCCCAGGAGACACTCCAACCTCAGCTTCCCAGGAAGCTCTGACCACAGACATGTGCTACCACACCTGGGTAATTTTCTAAATAAAATACAAAAATATTAATGGCCAAAGAAACAATGAGATATATTCAGGCCAAGATGTGAATATAGACCTCTTTGGTCCTCCAACAATAGTCTTATACTGACAGAGGTAGGTAGTTCAACAAAGTAAACAAAATGGTAGAACCAAACCATGCCCTTCAGAATGGACATGCCATCACTACAGTTTAAACTTGTATCCATTAACGTCGCTGGATTGCAGAATTACAAAATTCATCACTTAGTAATAAGAAAGCTTTCAGAAAGAACTCAAATCAAGGTTGTTGCAGGCATTACTCAGATGGCCTCATTTCATGAATAGAATTCATAGTGCTCACCCAAATTGCTTTTTATTTTTTCTCTTTGCCATGGAGCTTAATCAAAAAAGGAAGTTATTTATTTATTTATTTATTTATTTCAGAGACAGGATCTCACTCTGTTGCCCAGGCTGCAGTTCAGTGGCACAATCATAGATCAATGTAGCCTTAAACTCCTGGGCTCAAGTGTTCCTTCCCACTTAAACTCCTGGGCTCAAGAGATGCTTCCCAGCGGCTGGGTGGCATGAGCCACTGTGCCTGACCCTTACTAACACTCTTACCACTCACAATAAGTTATTTTTAATAGAATTTACTATCGAATAATAATTGTTTTTAAATGTTTTAGAAAATTGTTGTACAGATACTTTCTAATTCTAGAATGTTTGCAAATCCAAGCTTAAAGCTGGTAGATGTAATAAAACAAGCACAGAAAAAAATCACCTTTGTGGATGAATTTTTCCATGTATTTTAAGCCACGCTTTCTTTTTGAAGTGAGATGGTTGATAAAAATGTATTTTTTACAGCCTTGACAATGTGAAATAGTTTCCATTTAAGTTTGAAAGCAATTGTACTATGAAATCCTAAATTTTTAAGCAAATTATCCTGGTAATATTGAATGGTAATATTTCTTGCTAAAATAATTTTAATCTTCTATGTATTATAAAGATAAAAATTGAATATAGTCACTGAACAACTTTATAAGAGAATGAATACAGAGCAGATAAGGTATACATTCATATATGACTCTGAAACTGTTTGAAACTGTCTCAACTATTTGGGATTTAAAAAAAAAAAAAGGATACACATTTTGAAAATTTCTAGACCCCTCTAAGTGCTCCTTTAAAACAAACAAAAAAAATTATTTCTTTTTATTCACTTTTTTGTTCATTTGCTTATTTATTTGACCATTTATTCAATGTTTGTTTTCTTCAAGGTACTTTTAGGTGCTATTGCTTTATTATTTTATCTACATGGACTTTTGTCTTAAACATATGATCTTTAACAATAACCTGTATTTGCCTGGAAAAATGAAAAAGTAGTATTCCTCTCTGTATTAGTCCTTTCTCACGCTGCTAATAATGATGTACCTGAGACTGGGTAACTTACAGAGGAAAGAGGTTTAATGGGCTCACAGTTCCAAATGGCTTGGGGGCCTCACAATCATGGCAGAAGGTGAAAGAGAAGCAAAGGCACGTCTTACATGGTGGCAGGCAAGAGAGTTTGTACAGGGGAACTCCCATTTATAAAACCATCATATCTCATGAAACTTATTTACTACCACAAGAATAGTATGGGGGAAACTGCTCCCATGATTCAATTATCTCCACCTGGCCCTGTCCTTGACACAGGGGAATTATTATAACTCAAGGTGAGATTTAGGTAGGAACACAGCCAAACCATATCACTCTCCAAAGGAGTCAAGCAAATAATCTAGAGAAAACCATGGTAGTTCACCATAGTCATTGGTAACTGTGTGAGATTATATGATTGGCTCACATTTCTTCCTTCCCTCCCCACAATCCTTGCCAAGGTTCATCATGGGCAGAATAAAAATCCCACTTCATGGACTTTGCCTCAGCTGTGTGACTTGATTTGACCAATGGAATGTTAGCCAATATGATATAAGGAGAGGCTTTGGTGTTTCATGTTGTCTTACTTGCCATTATACAATTCTGCCATCTTCTGATGAGCGCATGCCCTAAGGAGCCATGCAGTAAACCTGACCTGAAACTTGCAGCCATGTCTACCTGAATCTAGAAAACCTTCACAGGTCCATCAAGTTGAGAGAGACAGAGTGAGGACAGAGACAGAAGAGAGAGAGAGAGAGAGAAGAAAGAGAGAGAAGAAAGAGAGAGGAGAAAGAGAGAGGAGAAAGAGAGAGAGAGAGGAGAGAGAGAGAGAGAGAATTTGTTTTGCTGTTATTGTAAGCCACAGAGTTTTGAGAGTTAAGTATTCTATAGCAGAATTGCAGCAATAGCTGACTAATAGTGCCTGAGAGCAAAGCCCTCCACATTCTGGGCCACGAGCTCACCTTAAAGTGTAGATCACTAGTTTAGAAGTTCAGTCTATGAATAGTGTTTCTAACAGTTTTGTATATTACCTCATTGTTAAATATAAAAGGATAACTAAGGGTCACCAATCATTAAACGAAACTGTAAACATGAACATAGAGGATAAGGTAAACAAAGGGAAGGAGATTGAGATACCAGAAGAAACAATTCAGGAAGGAGAAATTAACTTAAAACGAATTTGAATTACTATCCTGAGATATACTTTAAAAGAAAATGTAACAGAAATCAAGAATAAGATGCTATGAAAAATGACAGTCTTTGTGTTACAACATACACATGAATACAAAATATTTAAGTAAATAAAAAAAACAGTAGAATAGTTTGGAACATAAACGAATCTTCCACAATGTAGAGAGAAGGATAGAAATGAGAAATATGAAATAAAAGTAAGAAACAGGGAGTGAATCCTGACGGACAGGAGTAAAAGAAAGGGAGAAATGGAAAATGGAAGGGAAGAAATTTTCAAAAAAATAATAAAGATAATTTCCCAGAGCAGAAATACTGAGTTGTCAAAATGAAAGATCCTTTTAAATACCCCACATAATGAATGAAGAATGACTTAGCTTGCTACATATTATAAAATTTCAGCACATCAAGGATAAAGAAACACTGAGGACTTCCAGATATTTTTTTTAAATGGTTCTTGCTATGGTTCAAATGTGTCTTCCAAAGTTCACGTGTTGGAAACTTAATTTTCCATGAAACAATATTGAGGGGTGGAGCCTTTAAAAGGTGATTAGGTCATGAGGGCTCTGCTTTCCGAAATGGTTCAGTGTGCTTATCTCAGAGGGGGTTTGTTATAAAAGCCAGTTTGTGCTGCCACCCACCCCTCACTCACCACACACATTCTCTTTCCCACATGATGTCTTTCATCATGGGATGATGCAGCAGGAAGTCCCTGGCAAGACACAAGCCGCTTGACCTTGGACTTCTCAGCCTCCAGAACTGTGAGAAACAAATCTCTGAATTTATTCCAGATACAAAAAAATTAATCAGGCATGAAGGCAGAATTTTAAAATTTTAAACGTGAAACCTAAGAAAATTTACTTCTTAGACACCCTTTTCCTGGAAATTTCTGGAGAATATAACCCCACTACATGAAGGAGTAAACCAAGAAAGAGAAAGCATTCACCTGTGGCTCCTATCAGGCACAGTAAGGACAGAAGGTGCTTGTGCCTACCTGCCTAAAAAGTAGCCAGTCCATATTGGAATAGGGAAAAAGAGGACAGCCAGAAGAAGTATCTGGGGAAAGGGGAAATCAGGAGGTTTGCAAGTATCCTTGAAAATGACCTCCAGATTCTGTTAGGATTCATAGTGCAAGCGGACAACAAGGCTATTGGAAACCTAAAGAAAACAAAAAACAAACTACTTGGCTATTCAGTGAACATAGACATTATACATAGATGACTTTTATTGATTGTTGATTTTCAGACCAACCTATAAATAAAGCATAGAAGATTTAAATATGGTTAGAGAATACATCGTAAATGTTATCAAACTTGATGTGAAAGTACAGAAAATGAAAAGTAGAAACTGAGAGGGTGGAAACGAGTGCTAAAAACCCTCATCTTGAGAAATGGAGAATTAAATATATTGTCTGTGGTTGATGAAAACAGGCAATAAAAGTATATTACACACTTCTAAAATTTTAATCACAGTATGGGTTGACCAAGGCTGCCATAACAAAGAACTACAAACTGGGTGGCTAAACAACAGAAATTTATTTTCTCACAGTCCTGGAGGCTAGAAGTCTAAGATTGGCAGAGTTGATTTTATTCTGAGGCCTCTCTTCTTGGCTTTCAGATGTCCCTTCTCTCCATGTGTTTTCATATGTTCCCCCATGCGTGTCTATGTCCTAATCTCCTCTTCTTGTAAGGACACCAGTATTGGATTACAGCCCATCCTAATGGCCTCATTTTAACTTAAGCACCTCTTGAAAAGGCCTATCTCCAAATACAGTGACAATCTGAGGTACTAGGGGTTAGAGCTTCAACATGAATTTTGGGAAGGATGCAGTTCAGCCTATAGCAATCACAAATGTATTTTTAATGTGTTAAGATATGCATATATTAAAAGAGAGGAGGAGGGGAAAATGGATAGCTTGATAATGTCTAACATTGAAATGAAGAAACGGTGGTAAACACATATAGTTTAGAGATATGGCACTAATTGCGGGATGCTACACAGAATTGTATAGGTTTTTAAGGGTAAAACTGAATATGGCAGTACTGACTGACCAGAAGAATAGCCTTTTTTTTTTTGAGATGGAGTTTAACTCCTGTCGCCCAGACTGGAGTGCAATGGTGCAATCTTGGCTCACTGCAACCTCTGCCTCCCAGGTTCCAGCGATTCTTTTGCCTCAGCCTCCCAAGTAGCTGGGATTACAGGCACACGCCACCACACCTAGCTAATTTTTGTATTTTTAGTAGAGATGGGATTTCACCATGTTGGTCAGGCTAGTCTGAACTCCTGACCTCAGGTGATCCACCCACCTCTGTGTCCTAAAGTGCTGGTATTACAGGTGTGAACCACTGCACCCAGCCAAGAATAGCTATAGACATGAACAGTTTAAAAAGTTAAAAGTTGTTTGTTCTGGGAAATAGGATGGCAGCTTGAGAAAAGCAAAAACAGACTATTGTTTTTTCATTGTAAACCACTCTGTATGAGTTTACTTTAAAATCATGTGTATATATTACTTTGATTAAAAATATTTTAGACTTCAATTTAGTAAAATAAAGAAATAAATGTTGCATTTCTCCTTTGCCTTCTCCTCACCCCTGCCCCATTATAGTCATCAGAACAGATAGCGGTAAAGACTTCTAAGTGTTTTCTGTCTCTAGACTCCTCCAACCCATTCTACAACACCCCTAGAGTATTCCGTATCAAACAAAAATATGGCCTGTCACTCCTGCTTAAAATATATCAATGAACCTGCAAAGAACCCTGTGTGATGTTCTTTACCTTGGGGGATAAGATTTTCCAAGACCCGTCCTTTGCCTACCTCTCCATTCTCTTCACTGATCATTCCATTATTACTACTTTATGTCCTCCAAAATGAACTGTTTGGGGTTTTCTCCACTTGTCATGCTGTATCTGCCTTTAGTCTTACATTTATCTGGCTGAAATTCTGTTTCTTCTTCTAAATTCCAACATCCCTTCTCCTCATCCTAATTGCCTTCTTTCAGCTTATTTCCTTCTTCTCCTCCTTTATTCCAAGTTTAATTGGCTTTAGACAAGCTCATTACAAGGCTTGGTTTTCCTCTCTCTTTTGGTGAACTCTTTTCCTTAGCGTTGATTTTTGTTCTCAAACTACATGTAGTGTCAAAATGGTTGTTGATATGGTTTGTCTGTGTCCCCACCCAAATCTCATCTTGAATTGTAAGCTCCCATAATTCCCACATGTTGTGGGAGAGACCTGGTGAAAGATAATCATATCATGAGGACAATTTCCCCCATACTGTTCTCATAGTAGTGAATAAGTCTCACGAGATCTGATGGTTGTATAAGGGCAAACCCTTTTTGCTTGGTTCTCATTCTCTCTTGTCTGCTGCCATGTAAGATGTGTCTGCTGCCTTCCACCATGATTGTGAGGCCTCCCCAACCATGTGGAACTGTAAGTCCATTAAACCTCTTTTTTCTATACAAATTACACAGTCTCAAATATATCTTTATCAACAGCATGAAAATGGACTAATACACTTGTAGCATAGTTAAAAGAAAAGAGGAAGGATCTCTTTCTAAATCTCACTGTGTCTCATTGACCCTGACTAGGTAGCACACCTGTGCTTAAACCAATCTCTATGACCAGGGTGATTAGATGTTCTGATTGGCCAGTCCTGAGCCATCTACTCTAGTTTGCAGTCAGGGGTGGAGTCAATTCCATAGAAAGCAGATAAATTAAGAACAGGAGAGAGGATAGTCTTAAGAAAAAAATAAAACTATTATTTCCAAAAAGAAGGTCTACAAATGCTCTGCAACAAATACTACAGACAAACACCATAAACACAAGAACAAATTCTGTTTACCTCCAAAGACTCAGCACTTGTCATAGTACTTGAACAGCATTGGTGTGAAAATGTTTGTTGAATTTTTATATGTAAAGCGTTGCTTTCTGACAAAAAGATAAGATATGCTTTATGATAAAGTATATATCCTAAATATTGACATTTTAAAATTAAATCACCCAGGTTAAATGAGTGCAAATTGTTTAAGATATGTCTGAAAAATGAACTGAATTTTTATAGTTGGATATAAATTCTAACCATACTAAATTTGCAAAGTAAAATTCTGTCAGGTTTTTATATATACTGTAGTTTTCTTTGAACTGAGAAAGTCATGAAAAATCCATACCAAAGTAGTTGACATTTTGGAGGGCTTTTTATCTTTTTATCTTTCTTAACCTAAGGAATACTTGGAACCCTATGCTTTAATTGAAAATGCTGCTTTGGCAATAAGTTTTACATAATTCTCAAAGTGCCAAAATAAACTCTTGGATCAAGGGGTTTATAACAGAAAAAAAAATCTTTCTTTTTAAATGTAAGGAAAAGTACATCTGAAGATTTATTCTCAAAAGTGAGTGTGTGCAAACCAGACTTCTTTGAGGAATAAAGGTGTGCTAACAAGTATTCTATTGTAGCATTTGAGAGTCCCCCAACAGCGTGACACAACTATTTCATTAGCTGCATGTGGGTAACTTGATTCCTCTCACTCCCTCTATTCTTTGTAGGACCTATTTGGGCAGCCATTTAATGCTAACAAGCCAAATTTTTTCTTCACTTCATCCTGCCAAGTAGTACCATAACTGTCATCAAGACATGATCATCTGTTTCATATTGCTTTTATTCATGCTGAATGAAAGCACCAGTGTGATTTGCCATTTTATTTCAGCTCTTATTCTTGAAAAGTGGAAAACTGAAAAGTAGAAAAGTGGTAAAAGAACACTTCTTTTTGTTCCATTTTCCAAATTATGAGACTGTGAATAACATTGTCCCATGTGGTGAATTGAACCATTTTATTGGAAGAATAAAGATTACTAGAATGAAAAGGGAAGGTTTTTAAGAGGAGAAATTGGTTGAAGGAGGGAGAAAATGAAAACTCTACTTAGTAGTATTTAAGATCTTTCACAGTCCAGAACTGCTCTGCCAAATATAGCCTCTATCCACTGAGATTATGAAATATGGTTAATCTGAGTTGAAATGTACTGTTTTGTGCAATGCATATAAAATTTCAAAGACAATACAGAAAAATATTGTAAAATATCTCATTTTTAACTTTCATATTGCTTGTTTTTAAATGTTTTAGATATAATGTATTAAATAAAATATATTCTTAAATTTAATTTCTCTTTTACTTTTTAAAGGCAGTTACTAGAAAACTTTAAATTCCACATGTGGCTTACATTTGTGTCTTACATTACGTTTCTGTTGAACAGTACTAGTACACAATTTACATGCCAAGATGCTAGAATGTTCAGAGATGAGATATAAAGAGGTTGAAGTCATATTTAACAAGTATGTTCAATGTGATTTTCTGTTTTGAAAGGCTTCTTTGGAGTAATATTTGTCTTTCTGGTAGAGGTCAGCATAAAATAGGTACTTTTTTTCTATAAAGTTGCCAATTGTTTTTGCCTGTTAGGTAGATATATTCCCTTTTTCTGGTAATAGTGCACTGGAACTCTCTCCCTCCTTGATTTTGAGACCCTGTGGTTTGGCTGAGGCTGGCCCATGATTCTAAAGTTAAATGTGTGACTCAGGCATAACCAATCAGAATATTCCACTCCCGTGGCCACAATAATTGACTCAAGAAATTGATAAAGTTTGTCAACTGAATCAGTTCTGTGGTTTTGAGTAACTACAGAAAAAGAGGTGCTGCTAATCTGGGGGATTAAGTTTACAACTGCCCACGTACACCTTTTCTAGCACGTGACCTGAAAATGGAAACAACCAAGAGGAGACAAGGAGAAATAGCTTCTGTTTGAATGCCTAGATCCATTCTGTGACTAAAGCTGCCGCTGGGAATTTTTCAGTTTGTTTGTTTGTTTGTTTTGGGGGTGGGGACAGCGTCTTGCTCTATGGCCCAGACTGGAGTGCAGCGGTGCCATCTCAGCTCACTGTAACAGCCACCTCCCCAGTTCAAGCGATTCTCCTGCCTCAGCCTCCTGAGTATCTGGGATTACAGGTGCGTGCCACCACACCCAACTACTTTTTGTGCTTTTGGTAAAGACAAAATTTCATCATGTTGCCCAGGCTGGTCTCGAACTCCTGGGCTCATGCAATCTACCCACCTTGGCTTCCCAAAGTGCTGGGCTAGATTACAGATGTGAGCCACAGTGCCTGGTCAGAATTTTTCAGTTTAATAAGTGATCTTCTTTGATCAAACAAATTTAATTTAATTTCTGACTTTCACTAAGATGTCTAATTAATATATATATAAATTAACAAACAATTGAGAAACAATCACTTTCATACAAGTCAACAAACATTCTTAGTATTTGTATATGTTCAAGTAACCCCGTTGGGTGCTGTTGGAGGAAGGCACAAGGTTTTATACTGTTCACTCATTCATTCCTGTATCCATTTAGGAAACACTCGCTGATATTCTTTTGTTCCAGGTGCTATCTCAGGCACTGGAGAAGAAAACACAAAAATTAAAGTCACAGATATTGACAATCTTTCTTTTTTCTGAATTACATTAGCAATGTGCCTATTGCTTATTATTCTTGCTCTCCCAAATATTTCAATGTTCAGTTTTCCACAAGTCAAATCTGTTATATAATCTCTGTTTCATTTTGTGCTAGGAAATTCTGTTTGGGATCCTTCCATCACCTTACTTGGTTTTGGACTCGTTAATTTCTGCATCTGTTGTCAGCTCTCATCTGTAACTGCCCTTCTTCCCCTTAGGAATTCCTTGACTTTTCTTGCGTTAGATTCCTGTTTCCTAGATCACTATTCCTCTTTGTTATAAGGAAGCATATCCTCTGGTAGTATCATGAAAAGGGATACAGTATTTGTGAGGTCAATGTTTTGAGAACTTGCAAGCCTGAAAAATCAATTTTGTTCCCACAATTGACTGATAGTTTGACAGGTTTTAGAATTCTAGGATGGATATCATTTTCAGTTATAATTTTGAAGACATTGCTCCATTGTTTTCTGTTGAGAAGCCCAATGCTATTCTGATTTTTGATACATTGCACATCATCTATATTTTCCTCTCTGGAAGTTTTTAGAATCTTCTCATAATTTCTAGAGTCCTGAACTTCCATGATTATATGTCTTGAAGTGAAACTACTTAATCTTGAGGCTCATTCCCCTCAGTTCTGGGAACTTTTCTTTATTATTTCTTTGATAATACTCTTTCCTCAGTTTGCTTTAGTCTCTCTTTCTGAAACCCATGTCAGTCAAACAGTGGGCTTCCTAGGTTGATTGCAAAATTTTCTTATCTCCTATCTTAATATCTTCTTATCTCCTGTCTTCATATTTCTTTAAATACTACTTCAAAGAAATTTCCTCATCGTTATCTCTCAGCACTTTTTAAAATTTTTGTTTTAATTTCACCTGACATATTTTTAATTTCTAAGAGCTCTTTCTTGTTTTCCCATTGTTCTCTCTTTCTATAGCATCTTGTTTCAAAGTAACTCTTTGACAATGCAATATCTTTTCTAATCTTTTTGAAGATGTTAATTATAATTAATTGGAAGTTTTGTTCTATATCTTGCAATATTTCTGTTTTTCTCTGAGTTCCTTTTATCTGTTCGTTTTCGTCTCTCTCTGTCTTGCAAGTTGGATATTTTCCTCAAACGTCAATACATATTTACAAGTAAGGTCCTTAAATGTTTATTGAAAGGTCTGTAGAATGGGTGAGTATTCTAAGACTTTGAGTTTCTCTTGAGAAGGATCCCCAATTTTTTGCTTAAAGGGATAAATCTGGTTATAGGTGTCCCAAGAACAAGGTGGAGGAATTCAGCAAACTTTGACTTAATAATCTGTGTTCACTCTATAATGTTTGCCCTACCCTTATACTATGCTTGGTGTACTCGAATCCATAATCTTTTGGGTCCAACTTTTCCATGGAGTAAATTTCTTGTAGGTGTTAATATAAAAAATGCCTGGCTACATTACGGTGGAGACAAAGTCTGGAGGAGCAGGTGGTTCTCACAGCTCCTTACATAACATTTAAACTAATCCCTAGGCCTTTAGCTCTGACTCTTACCCTTATTTTCTGCTTTACAATTGTTCTATTTACTAAAAACAATAAAAAAACAGAGATCAGAGGAGACCACTGATAGTCAAAATAGTTATAGAGTTTTGATGTGGTTTGGCCCTGTGTCCCCCACCACCCAAATTTCATCTTGAGTTGTAATCCCCATATGTTGAGGGAGGGACTTGTAATCCTCAGGTGTCAAGAGAGGTAAGTGATTGGATTATGAGGGTGATTTTTTTGTTTGTTTGTTTTGTTTAGATAAAGGAAAGAAGTTTAATTGACTCACAGTTCCACATGGCTGTGAAGGCCTCAGGAAACTTACAATCATGGCAGAAGGCGAATGGGAAGCAAGAACCTTCTTCACATGGGAGCAGGAGAGACGAGAGCTTCTCCTCCTGCTCTTCTTCCTCTTTTGGAAGGAGGAACTTCCAAACACTTATAAAACCATAAGATATCATGAGAACTCACTCATTATGAGACCAGCATGAAGGAAACAGCACCCATGATCCAATCACCTCCCTTCCTAGACACGTGGGGATTACAGGTCCCTTCCTCAACACATGGAGATTACAATTTGAGTTGAGATTTGGGTGGGGACACAGAGCCAAACCACATTGTTTTATAGTTAGATTTATTTTTCTTTCAAGTTTCAGGTTTAGAGCTTAATGACTTTAGTACATAAAATCAAGTGGTTTTGTCTATTGAATTTGAAAGCCTGTAATAGGATAATACTGAGTTGTTCTTTACTTTCCATTATTACATAAGGTGATTATTAATTGTAATTTAATCTTATAATTTAAATCTTCAAACATTATATAATTTTGGCTAAGTTAAAAGGTGTTAAAGTTTTACCAACTCTACATTTTCATTCGCATCTCTTTTTTATAAGGAAAACTATGACATAATTTAACTGACTTATTCTTTTCTCTTTATTCACATCTATTCTCCAGGTAGATAATATGGGCCATTATCAGATTTCACAGTCTAAACAAGCCTTCCTTATGGTAATATGTTAAAATGAACTTC
>NW_016107442.1:3663631-3679573 GCF_001604975.1 Cebus imitator
AAAGAAAAGAAAAGAAAAGAAAAAAGAACAAAAATCTCAATTAATTACACTTCCATTTCAATTCAAAAAAAGTCTTTTTGATACCAACTAGGTGTAGAATGCAAGTATACAGAGGTGGTGAATATCAGTCTCTGACTTCACAGTCTACAAGGTTATAGAGAGGAACAATAAGATACAGTCACAAATAATTAGAATACATGGAAAAATACAGTAAGACTTATGAGAAAAATAAAGTGTTCTAAGAGCACAGAAAGTAGTAATAATCACCACTCAGTTGAGAAGTGTCCTTCATGGGAGTAGGATAGCATGGAATGTCAGACGGGGACAGCAAAACCCCAATTTGGCTGAATGATAGGTTAATATTGAGAGACTATAATTTTTTGTGCTACTGAAAATGAGAAAAAAATCCAGCTTCCTCAATTTCTGATCGCTTAATAGGCAGCTTTTCACCTTCTTTCCTGTTCTCCAGTGAAAAGCAGTAGTTAAATTTGGAAAGACACAAAGATTCAAATTCTAGTTCCATCAGTAACTAGCTAGATGATGCTAACTTATTTAAGTTATTTAACATCTCTAAGTCAATTTATATTTCTTTCTCTTTGGCATGGGGATAATAATAATAGTAAAAGTACTTACTGCATATGATTATGGAAAGACTAAATGAATTAATAATGTGTATAAATGCCATGATAGCTATTATTATAGCAAAAAGAGTCAAGATTAGGAATCAGGAAATTGATCTTTAGTTTGGGTGTGCTACTAATAAGCTGTGTGACCTACATAAATTGCTTATCCTCTCTGGGCCCAATTTCCCTATCTGCAAAATTAGGGGATTGACCTAGATGATCTGTATTCCTTCTAAACTGTGATAGCCTAGGTACAATAGATGGCATTTTTATTTTACTTTGATACTGAGCTGTGCAATTGGATTAAATTGAATAAAATTGCCATCATTGAGCCTTTAATACATTGAAATTTTATTAAAAGGCTGAAAATGAAAGTAACAATAATACATTAGGCCAGGGAGGTGATTTCAAATGGACACAAAAAGAGTAGTGATAGGTCAGGTCCTATTATCATGCCTGGATGCAAGAGAAAGTAGATGGTAAATGGTATTAAAATCATGTGCCAAGCTCAAAGGTGTATGATTTTATGTAAAAAAAAATTAGAAAACATACTCACTCTAATTTTAGTATTAATTATCCTGACAGTTCAGGGCCTGAGCTGTCCTAATACAGTAAAACTTAGGTCTAACTATATGATATTTACTATATAGATAGTAACGATATAACAGTAATATTTTAAAGTATCCAATGATTGAACTCAACAAAGAGCATAAAGAATAAAATTCTGAGATGCCACCCTGAGATAAGTGACAGAATTGGACCAGCTATCATGCTCGTTATGTATAATAAGGATAGTCTTAGAATAGGAAAAAGGGAGACATTATAATCTAAGAAATGAAGTACATTACCACTATATTTCTGTTTCTTCAATCATTATTCCTGTTGTCAAATTTTATCTTTGTTCCTACAAAATGTACAAAAAGGTGTTGATAGTATTTGGAAATGCATCAAGAAGTCAAAATCACCATATATTTTAAATATTTCTAACTGTTTAACTGAAGTCTTGGAAATGAATTCATTAACATGTATATATTTCAGGTAATGATGTCTTTAGAGTCTGTACTTCCATAATGAAGAAAACTATTGAGAAGCCTTTAACTCATGACCCTGGATGAATCTAAGATGTTTGCATAAAGTTTAGTATAATATGATTATGTCGCTGATTAGAAATTTTCTGGAAGGGGAATTTGTTCTATGTCCTAAACAATTGGTTAATCAAATTTTTCTCTGATGTTTTAATATTTGATCAGTGAACTGCATTACAGGTCAGGACCAAAGGAAATATAGTAAAATGTGATTATTTCTTTCTCTCTCTTTCTTTCTTTCTTTCTTTCTTTCTTTCTTTCTTTCTTTCTTTCTTTCCTTCTTTCTTTCTTTCTTTTTCTTTCTTTCTTTCTTTCTCTTTCTTTCTTTCTCTCTCTCTCTTTCTTTCTTTCTTCTTTCTTCCTCTCTCTCTCTCTCTCTCCTTCTCTCTTTCTGTCTTTCTTTCTTTCCTTTGACACAGTTTTGCACCTGTTGACCAGGCTGGAGTGCAATGCTGTGATTTCGGCTCACCACAACATCCACCTCCTGGGTTCAGGCAATTCTCCTGCCTCAGCCTCCTGAGTAGCTGGTATTATAGGCCTGTGTTACCAAGCTTGGCTAATTTTGTATTTTTAGTAGAGACGGGGTTTCTACATGTTGGTCAGGCTGGTCTTGAACTCCCGACCTCGGGTGATCCGCCTGCCTTGGCCTCCCAAAGTGTGGGGGTTACAGGCGTGAGCCACTGCACCTGGCCTAAGATGTGACTCTATAAAACAGATATAATTTACTCAAAAGATAGTTTCTCAGCATTACAAAGCATTGTACAGTTAAGGTATCTCGTAGTTATGCTTTATAACTGTAAATATCTAATGCATACAAAATTGTTTAGATTATATTAAATTATAAAATATGTAGTTTTTATAGTACATATTGATAATACAAAATTGAGTAGGTATTTTACAATCCTACTGGTATATTGGATTGTTTATGTTTGTTACAAAATATAAGAATAGCTCTCATTTTGGGTTAGTATCTCAAAAAATATTACTCCAGTCATACCCTCTATAATTTTGTATTTCTCTATTGTGGAACTGTATTTCAAACTACTCCAATTTATTTGTATTTGTTATATCATGCTCTCCTAAAATGCACCCTCACTTGAAAATTGACTAAGTGGTAAATAAATTAATAAACTATTACTTGGCCCTGCAAGTTACATGTCTTGGTACCGTCTAAGAACTCTGTAGATGTGGTTATCAGTTTTAGGGGGAAAATAGTGAACTTGCATTGTTATTTACAGCAGTTTGATGGAAGTGATGACTCCAATTTGTTCACACCATTCTAAACCCATGCCATTTGTTAATGTCCTTACATTCAGACTTTGGGCTTGACCATGAGATTTGCTTTGGCCACTAGGATAGTAGCAAGCAGAACATGATGCAAGCTGACTTGAAAAGAACTTCTTTTTTTTTGAGACAAAGTCTTGCTCTATCACCTAGGCTGGAGCGCAATGGCTCCATCTCGGCTCACTACAACCTTTGCCTCCTGGGTTCAAACAATTTGCCTGCCTCAGCCTCCCCAGCGGCTGGAATTACAGACACCCACCACTGTGCCTGGCTAATTTTTTTTTTTTTTGCCATGTTTTGCCATGTTTGCCAGGCTGGTTTTGAACTCCTGACCTCAGGTGATCCACTCACCTCAGCCTCCCAAAGGAAAAGCACTTCTACATTAAAACTTACCACTACGTTGTGCTTCACATGCTATGTAAATTATTGGCTCTAGCTAGCCTCTAAATGGTAAGAGACACACGACTCAGTCATTCTCATTACCCCAGCAAATTGGGAGCCAAACTGCACACCAGAGTGAGGTCATTCTAGATCACGCAGCTCCAGCACTAGCAACCTCAGGTAAGATGTGCTGAACTTCACCAGGTCAGCAGAAGAGCCCACCTGACCTGCAGACTTGAGAATAATATCTAGTGGTTATTCTTTGTGCAACTACATTATGGATCGGCTTGCTACACAGCATTAAATAACTGATAAATATATACAGGAAGTAGATAGCAGAACAAAAACATTTTCCCAAAGAAGATTAACATTTCATATCATATATCTGTTGTTATGTGAAAATCCTTTGTGAGTAACTAGCTTTTCAGTGCAGGAGGCAATCTTTGATAAGAACTTCTTTTTTTTTTTTTTTTTTTTTTTGAGATGGAGTTTTGCTCTTGGTGCCCAGGCTGAAGTGCAATGGTGTGATCTCAACTCACTGCAACCTCAGCCTTTTGGGTTCAAGCAATTCTCTCGCCTCAGCTCCTCAGTAGCTGGGATTACAGGCATGCGCCACCACACCTGGCTAATTTTTTATTTTTAGTAGAGACAAGATTTCACCACATTGGCCAGGCTGGTCTTGAACACCTGACCTCAGGTGATCCACCCGGCTCTGCCTCCCAGAGTGCTGGGATTACAGGTGTGAGCCACCACACCCAGCTGATATGACCCTCTTTTTATGCTTGACCTTATAGATAACTCAAACATGCATCCCACCAATAAATAAATATTAGACACTATCTGAATGCCTGGCACAGCACTTGATGCTTAGAATGCAATGGTTAATCAGTTAGACTCCTACTTTTATGTTCATTGGGTAATCATAATACATTCTGTAGTACTTACCATGGAAACTTCTTTGCTCTTCAAAGTGAAGCTGAATTCCAAAGCTAACTCCATTTTTGTATTTCAACATTTCTGGCCTTAATCTTTCTCTTCTCCCAAAAAATTCCAGATATGTGATATTCATTAGATCTGGTTATATCCCTAGTTCTCCTTCTTTTGGAGAATACAGTAACCTTGCATTTAAAGTGGTAGACTACAAAAGTGGCCATAAATTATTTATTTCCCTTTATCCAAATCCCTTTGCAATGCTACTTGCAGATCCAAGAGGTAGAATCTATATTGACTCCAGGCTTAGCCATGTGACTTGCTTTAGCCATTGGAACCAGAGCAAATGTGACTCAAACCGAGATTTGAAAAGGACTTGTGTATCGGGCCTTGTTTTCTTGCAGTACTTTGGACCCTTGTGACTGCCACCATGTGAGCAAGCTAGGGATAGGGCTGGCCTCTTGATACTTGGTCTCATTGCTCTGTGTTGCCAGCTGGCAGTGAGTGAATCCTTAGAAACAGAGCTGCGTTGCTGACAGGCAGCTGACCACAAACACCTGAGTGAGTCCAGTCAAGGCCCACAGAAATGTCCAGCTGAACCTAGTACAAATTTTCACTCCACAGATTTATGAGCTAAATGAACAGTTGGTGTTTTAAGGTATTAAATTGTGGGATGGTTTGTCCTGCTTTCAAAGCTATCTAATATATAACTCCTTAGAAGTCAGTCATGGCCATAAAATTTGCTTCGTCTACTGAAATGTGTCACTTCTGGCAGAAGCCTTTAAGAATTGGACTGTGATTTAGCATCATTTTTCTCGTCATGGTGACTAGGGGCTTTCCGAATGGCGTAGCCCCATAAGCCTCAGTCCCTGGATGGACATGAGGCTTATGGGGCTCATGTTCCTTCCACCCTTTTCCACACTGACCTTTGGAAGACAGGTAGTATACTATGAAATAAACTTTTGTGTTAATCTTTGTATTGAGGTTTTGAGTTTACTGGATTTGGGGCTTGTTACTGGAGCAGAACATAGCGCATTCTAACTAATGTATACATTGGCACCCAGAAGGAGGTACAGTTATAACAGAAAATCTAAAACGTGGCTTCAACTTAGCTCGGTGGGTGGTAGCAAGAAATTGTCAGACGCTGGAAAGTTGGAGATGCTAATTGCTGAAACAGTTCATGTGTGTCTCTTATTCTCCTTTCTATACAGGAATGTTTACCGTATGCTGTGGTTTGAATTTGTCCACAAAAAAAGCACATGTTGGAAATATAACAGTGTTGGGAGATGTCGCCTAATGAGAAATGATAGGCTATGAGGGCATAGTCAATGGATTAATGTTATCAAGGGAGTGGATTCTTTATAGCAGGAGTGGGTTCATTATAAAAGGATGAGTTTGGCCCCCTTTGACTCACTTGCCTTCTCTTTGCCTTTTTACTGTAGGGCTCTTGTTAGATGCCAGCACCTTGATCTTGGACTTTCCAGTCCCCAGAAACTGTGAGCAATAAATGTCTATTCGTGATATAAATTACCTAGGCAGTGGTATTCCATTACAGCAACACAAAATAGACTAAGACACCATGTTTATTTAGTCCCTGTTTCATCACTCTGTGTGTGTGTGTGTGTGAGAGAAAGAGAGAGAGAGAGAGAGAGAGAGAGAGAGAGACTAGAGATTGAGAGTGGAAGAGGGGTCAGGGGTTCGCCACGGTGGCTAGGCTGGTTTTGAACTCCTGACCTCAGGTGATCCACCCACCTCAGCCTCCCAAAGGAAAAGCACTTCTACATTAATATTTACCATTACACTGTGTTTCACATGCCGCCACTATGTAAATTATCGGCTCTAGCTAGTCTCTAGATGGTAAGAGACACATGACTCAGTCATTCTCATTACCCCAGCAAACAGGGAGCCAAACTGCACACCAGAGTGAGGCCATTCTAGATCATGCAGCTTCCAGCACTAGAAATCTCAGGTAAGATGTGCATTCCTGCCACCCAGAGATGAACATGTAGATAAGCAGGAAATAGATTTTTGTTGTTTTAAGCCACTAAGATTCTTGGATCCTTTACTACGGCACCATAATTTTTCCCATTCTAACTAAAGTAGATTACTATAAAAGTGATCAGGAAAACTACAAAGGCTGATCATCTTGGCAATTATGAGTGGAAGTGGTTAACTGAAACCATCCACTGACAATTCCAAAATCACCTGCGCTAGTGATTTCATCTGCACTCCAATTGTGACCGTTCTAGAAAAGGTGATTATGAGTTCGAACTTCGTTATATTTAATTTAGGAAGATGTAAAAATTACATCTTCGCTACTGAAGTCGTAATGAGCGATGCAATACTTTCTCATGGGAAGAAAAATAAGGTGGATAAGGATAAGCTACAAAATAGGGAAGGTGGTACTGAACTCGGAATTTATGAGTTTCCAAGAAGAATTAAACATATTTCCCACAGACATGTGAATACATTTCCAGTAATACACAGTATTTCTTAGCAATCGTTGGGTGGCTTAGCTTCGGTTTCATAAACTTCAAGTACATGGAAACAAACGCATACTCTCTCTGGTGCAAAAAGTAAAAATTGTTTGGAGTCTCGTATTTAATCGTAAGATTCCTGTTTCTGTCTGAAGAAGTTATTTTCTCTAGCATGGCATAGAATTCATTTCATAACATTTGTAAAGTGCTTAATCCCGTGTCACGCACTGTACTAGGGTCTGATAAGTGACAGATATCACGGTACAGAGGTCTCAGTAGGTCACTGCCGTCCACCAGCTTACACAGAAAATTTTCCTTCTGCAGTTTTCAGCCGGCTGCACCCAGTTCCCTGCACGTAATTTTCCGTGAAAAAAAAAAAAAAAAAATCGCATCTTTTTCCTTGTCCTTGAGAATATTCTCGCTTTCGGAGATCTCTTCGCCTTGGAAACCGAAGTCACTCCGGGATCTCTCTCTCTCGACGTTTGGCAGTTATTCCATATGTAGCCAAATGACCGGCTTGCCCTTCCTTGCGGAGTGACAGGATGACAGCGACCCGGGAAAGTTTCCAGCACTTAAAACACAAAGCGCAGCCTCAACCCTCAAGGGGCCAACAACTTTGGTGGTTTTCACGACCTTTCCATCAAGGAACCTAAGATAGCTAAAGCAGTCGGGTCAGACCCCGCCACCTTGGTGGCGCACAGTCTCGGGCGCAAGGAGCGACAGGCTCAGCCCCACAGTGGCGCGGCGCAGAGAAGTTCCAGCCCAGCTTGCAAACCTAAGTGTGCGAGGGGAAGCCCCTCCTTTCTTCTGGACTACAATAACCAGCAGGCACCGCGCCACGGCCCCAAGCTCAGCTTTGGGATCCTAGCGCAATGGAGCCCGGGAAGTGAAGTCTCCGAACTGTCGGAGTCCCGTAGTGAAGGCAGAAGGTAGGCGTTGCTAGTCCGCTCCGCTAGCACGCCGGTTCCTGGCGGGGCTTCGGGTCTCTAGCTCCCGCTCAGGGTTTTCGCGGGTGGCGGGAGCGGTATGGCTCGCCGGAGTAAACTCCAGCGGGAGGGGGAGGAGGGTAGTGAGTGGGGAGGCGGGGTCAGCGGAAGCGGCAGGTTGCTTCCTTCTCCACTGGCTCCCTCCCCGCCTCTCCCTGAGGGAGTGGTGGGAGGGGGAGGGAAGGGCAGAGGGAAGGTAGTGACACGTGTCAATCAACCCCCCTCCGGGGGGCGCGCGCTCCGGGGCTCGCGCCGAGGGCTCGCGCCCCTGCCTCGTGCCTGCGCTGCTCGTATGTAAATGAGGGCGCGTGACGCGGGACGCAGATGGACAAGGGAAGAGAGAGAATGGCCGCTGCCGCCGCCGCTGCTGCCGCCGCTGCCGCCGCCGCTCAGTGCCGGAGCCCTCGGTGCGCGGCGGAGAGGAGAGGATTCCGGCGGGAACTCGACTCTTGGCGCCACCGCCTCATGCACTGTGTAGGTAAGAGAGACGCGAGCCGGGGCCCCGAGCTCCGCGCGGCGACAGCTGCCGCAGCCCGAGGAGTTTGTGGCTGAGGGGTTTAGTTGAATCTCCCGTTCGGGTTAGTTCGGTGGGGGAGCGAGATGGGAGCGGCGCGGCGCGGCGGCCCCGGCGCTCGCCTTTTGTCTTGCGGGCTGTTGGCCCGGCGCAGTCCGCCTTCCTTTGCCTTCCCAGCTCTTGGGCTCCCCGGGAACTGTTAGTTCGGACCCGCTTGCCGAGCTCCGGAGGAAGCCGCCCGCTCGCGCTCTCCCCGAAACTCCTCGGCGCCCGTCGCTGCCCACCGTCGCCTGCTGTCCACCCTGACAGCAGGGAGGAAGCGGCCCGGTGGGTCGGCGCCCTGCCGGAGGGGAGCCGGCGGGCAGGGCGGCCTGAGGAAGGCAGGCTGGTCCGCGCCCCCGCCGAGCGCACACACACCCCCTTCTCGCCGCCGGGGGCCGGGTGAGCAGTCGCAGCCAGTTCCCGGGGACCCGGACCTGGAGACCCCCGGGTGCTCGCAGGGTGGGGGCCGCAGATGGGCTGGCGGGGGGCGAGGGGCGGCGGGGGCGTCGCCCGAGCGGCGGGGGGCGCCCAACTCTGCCCTCTCGCGCTCGGCGGCGGCGCTGTGTGTACCCCTTTAAGAAGGAGCCGCTCGAGCGCTGACGGTTGGGATTTGAAGTTCTTCCTCCCTCTTTGGAAGTCTGGACGGATGGGGGGTGTTGCCACGGCAACGACACCCTTCCCCCCCCCTTCTGCTTGCGGACGCCCCGACGACTCTGGTCCTCTTTCACTGTCATGTGATGGTCTCTTTCTTGCACACACACACACACACGCACTCGCACTCGCATACGCATCGCCCTCCCCACCTCCCATCCCCACTCAACTGCAATTCCCTCTTTTTGGTTGGGTCTGAATCGCTTTGCTTCAAACTTCTGAGCTTGGGTCTCTCACCCTGTGGATTGCTTAGGGTGACAGGAATGGTGGGACTCCCGACCTTGCTGCAGTCGCTTTTTTTTTTTTTTTTTTTTTTCCTTGCCTGAGTGAGACGAAAGCATGGAGCTGTTTATCCAGCAGGTTGGTTTAGTGGGCTTAGCGGGGCGAACACGGGTTGTGGAATGGGGCGCGTTGTGGGTGTTTGTTTTGGAAGGAGGTTATGGGTGGGAGTGTAGGGGAAGAGGTAGAAAGGAAGGTTGTATTGTGTAAGCAGTGGATGGTGGCAGCAGCTTGCTCTACTGAGGAGTGAATCTTGGCATTTGGAGTTGGGGAGTAACCCTAGTGTCTTGAGAAAACAACTCTCTTACCTTGTTTCCGTCTGCTCTGGCACCACCTTGCATCCCCGACCCCGCCTCCCAAGTGTTTGGTTAACGCCTTAAGATCTTTTTTTCACTAGTGGAAAGGAGATTGTATTAGGTTAAACTAACACAATTTCAATTAAGATGTGTACCGCAGAAAGCGTTGAATATAGGAAAATGTACGAGAAAGGAAGGTTGCTTTGGAGGCATTTAAGTGATGTTTAAGTAATTTACTGCTTTTGTTTTGCCTTTATGAAAATTGTATTTTGGTCTTCTCTAAGGAAAGGTGATGAGAAAAAGCTTTAGTCAAGTACTCGTAAGTGATTTTAGTTCGTGAAGTGTAAAAAAAAAAACCTAGGTATTTAAATAATTTGTTTTAAAAAGTAAATGTTATTTGTGCTTCTTGAATTCAGTGGACTGTTTTTGATAATTGCTTATGTAAAGATCTCTGGAAATCAATTAGAAATCACTGAGTTCATTTAGGTAGAATTAGGTGGGACGACAGCATTGCATCACTAGCTTATGATATTACCCTTAATTTTGCCAAGGCACAAAGTGATTTGAGCATGTCTTTTTATGTTTTGGAATATTTTGGGTTTTTTTTTTTTTTTTTCTTATTTTTTTTTTTTTTTTTTTTTTTCTGATCTTCTTGCTTATTTAGATACCTTAAGTATAGCTTTGCATCATAAAAATATATATACTTTTGAAAAACAAACTTTAAATGAAACATAGTTAATTGGATTTGATGGAAAAGGGAAGTAGAATATCTTTTTACCTTACTAGTATATTCAAATAAAATTGGAAGGCATTGAAAGTTAATACTGTATGTCTAATGTAATCCCTGTATTAGGGTTTTAATGCAGTATGCGAATACATTGTATGTGAAAAGAAATTTTGTCCCTGGCTTCTAACTGTATTTGAGAATTCTTTCTCACGGTCCCCATCCTAATAAAGCACTATTAAAATCTGTCTCATATTTTGTTATTGTTATTTATTTATTGAGACGGAGTCTTAACTCTGTCGCCCAGACTGGAGTGCAGTGGCGCGATCTCGGCTCACGGCAACCTCCGCCTCCTGGTTCAAGCGATTCCCCTGCCTCAGCCTTCTGAGTAGCTGGGATTACCGGCATCCGCCACCACGCCCAGCTAATTTTTGTATTTTTAGTAGAGACTGGGGTTTGTCACGTTGGCCAGGCTGGTCTCGAACCCCATTGTTATTTTAAAATTAACATTCCTTTTACATGGAGTATACACTTGTTGATTGGGCTTTTTCTTTTAGCATCCTAGGTGTTAAGCACTTATTTATATGGTGTGAATGGGGATAAACTAGCATTCGGATCGTTACCTTTTGCTATTAATGTGCCTTACATTCATTACTTTGTAAATATTTATTTTAAAAAAGCCATTTTCGTTTCCCTTTGCATGTGTATGCATGTGTGAATATATATGCATACACATATATGTGTATATTTAGTATGTATATTGAATATTCGGTGCTCATTGCTTACAATGATTTTTATAAAATAATATCCTTATTGCCTTTGGGGAAGGAAATGATCCAAACGTCTCAATTTTAAGTGAGATACGGAATTGTAGGCAGCATCTCAGGGTTGTACAGCAAATTAGGATTGAGCCCCTAATGAGATTTTGAATCTCAGTTCTTGATGTAACTCTTTAATCTGATTCATTTTATAACTCATATTATATTCTAATTTTATAGGGAAGAGAGTTATTTTAATTGTCATAACTCCTTGTAGTTAGCCACAAAGGGAAACGTTTAACTCTTAATATGGAATGAGATGTTTACCATCCTCTAATTGTGGTATTCGTCTCTTTATGTTAGATTTTTAACCACTGTTCTGATTCATTCCTGATATTTTTCTTTTAATTGAGTTGTCCTTCAACCTTTTGTCACAATTAATATCTCTATTTACAATATGGTACCTTTTATAATTTTGACTGTTTTCTATAATTATTCTAAACTGTTTTATAGTTTTCAGTAGCCCATGTAACAAATGTTTGAGTGCTTGTTGGATACGGTAAATCGTATCCTAGTACTATGATATTGAGAAATAACAGGTACAGGCCTGGATTTTATGAAATGTATAATATAGTTAGCATTTGATAAGTCATAAAATTTAAAACAGGTCTAGAATAAAAGAAATACACCGGTACATTTTTTTAAACATCATCAGGACTTGTATAGTCCACTAGGATGTCTGATCTGGGAGACTGGCCAATATTTTAAAATTTTATATTTTGATGTAATTTCAATCTTAAAGAAAAGTTGGAAGAATAGAACTCCTATGTGCCCGCATTTGTCGTTTTACATTTTGCTATGTTTATCATTCTTGCTTTATATAACTATCTCTCTATATATTTTTGGAACAATTTGAGAATAATTCAGAGACATCATACCTCTTTACCCCTAAATTCTTCAGTGTATATTTTTAAAAAACAAGGTTATTAAAACCAGAAGATTTAATGCTGATATGTTATCTAATTTATAGTCCATATTCAAATTATATCTGTTTATCTATTTTCTCTGTTGGTTTCTTTTCCATCTTATTCTGGGATCCACTCCAGGATTATCCATTACATTTGGTAATTATGTCTCCTTAGTATCTTTTAATCGGGAACACTTCGTCAACCTTACTATTTCTTGACCTTGACATTTTTTTTTAAAGTACAGGGCAGTTGTTTTGTAGAAAGTCCCTCAATTTGAATTTGTCTATTGCTTTCTTGTGGTTAGATTGGTTATGCGTTTTGGCAGGAATAACACTCAAGAGATGTTCTGCCCTTCTTAGTACATCATATCTTGAGATTCATGATGTTTGTACCAGTGTTGGTAATGTTAGCTATGAAAATTTTGTTAAGCTGACATTCCTCTTATGTATCCCTGAAAGTTATTATTTATCCCTTTGTAACTTACATGCAATTTGTGGGAAAATAATTTGGGGAACAGTATATTTACATAGTATAATCAAAACTTCACCCACAAATTTTAGCATCAATTGATGATTATCTGAGTTCATTCCTTCCATAATTATTAGTTGACATTCTGACATAAGGTAATCTTTCCCATCTCTTATTTATTCAGTTCTTTTTATCTGCGTGAACTCATGGATTCTTAATTTTATTCAGTGGTTAAATCCATCGTTATCATTATTTTGATTCACAAATTGTCCCAGGTTTGGCCAATGGGTGTCTCATCATGATGGTTCCAGTGTATTTCTGCCAAAACAAGATATTCCGGGTTAATCTTGTATTTTACCTGTCCAAGCTGTGGCAAGAGCTCCTTTTCCAATGTTACCTGTTCTTTTCAGTGGAAAATAGACTTAGATACCAAAATCTAAGTAGTAGATTTTGGGACTGATTTTAAATCTGATTTTTATGATACAGAAGCTGATAATCAGTGTAACCATTTTGTCTAAGGTCATAGCGGCAGAACATAATGGCAAAGATTGGTTTAGAATCATTTTGTAAACTCCAGCATCTTTGCTCTATAACAGTGTTGTCCAGTACAATTATAATGGAAGTAAAACATGTCATTTTAAATCCAGTAACCACATTTAAAAAGCATATTGTATTTAACCCAGTGTGTTAAATATATTATCATTTTAACACTAATCCATTTAGAAATTATTAATGAGTTAGTTTACATTTTTCAAAATATTGAGTCTTCAAAATCAGGACTAGACACATTTTAGGTGCTTAATAGTCACATGTGGCAAATGGCTATCACATTGGATAGTTCAGCTCTATATGGTAGTCGCTCCAGCCAACTCTTGGTTACCATACCACCTAATTAAAGCCTGCTGATAATAACCTATAGCTTAATTTATTTTTTCTCAAATCTTTTATTTTGGTAGTATAAAACAGCAAATAAACATATAGGTTCTAGTGCTAAACTACTTGTATTTGAATCCTATTATTACCTCTTAGCAGTGTAGACAAGTAGCTTAACCTCTCTATACTTTAGTTTTTTAATCTGTAAATTGGAGGTAATCAGATTATTTGATAATTTTATGTTTGTATATGTTGATATGTGTCTTTCATATAGAAAGCATTCCCTAAGTGTTTGCCATTATTATGATTGATTTACACAGGTTATAAGCAGCGTTGAACTTTTACATTTTTGCCAATAGATTCTTTCTGGTAGGAATTCTGATGAACAATGAAAAGATCGTGAAACATATTAAAGAAAAGATAGTAAGGGCTTGAATGATCTGTATTCTAGACTATTCTAGAGCCATAGAATTATAGTTTTAGAATCACAGGGTATCAGTCTAATCCTGACTTTTTATATATGAAACCAGGAAGGCCTTTGATGCTGAAAGCAATCTTTTTGATATGTGGTAACTGAATAAAAATCATTTTTAGTTCATTTAAAAAATGTATATCATACTAGATCATCTTGAAGCTACTTTTTGTTGGTGTCTACTCTTAATTTTACTTTTCCTGTTGATCAACTTGCTGCTACTTTCTGGATGCTTCTTGCCTCCTGCTCCTTTATCTTACCACTAACTTCTCCCTTATGTTGTCACTGTTGCCATGTAAACCCCATAAGAGTAAATTTACTTAGAAGTCTGTATTGATGGGACTGGTATGGATGGGTCTGCTACCCAAAAGACTTTGTTTATACAACTGTTTGTTTTTTTTTCAAGCATTGTCAAATATGTTTTCTATTTTAAAAGATGTAAATTGTGGCACCATCTAATAGCGTGCCTTAGACAAATGGAATCTGCGATCCTGATTAGTAGTTGGATGGTTAAGACGTATATCAAGTCTTTCTGTAAAATAGGCAAATTGATGAATTTTGCATGCAAATTTTGAAGTTCTCCATACTCTTGGATCATCTTATATTTGGAAGAATGAAGTTCTGCCCTCTTTGGAACCAAGCAGTTTGCTTGGTTTTTATTCTTGTTTGCTGTTTTTATTCTTAAAAAAGATGCTATAATATTTATGTAGCATGTGAATTTTGTATTTTGTAAATATTAGATATGGGCTACAGACTGATGTTAACCAGCCTTTTCTGTGTGGTGTCCTTTTTTGTGCACATAGTACATCCCTTGTTTGGCTACGTGTGTGCACTGCTCCCTGATTGGCTGTGCTCATAAATTGCTGTTATGTGTCCTCTACATTCCTCTAACTTTTCTGACTTCCAACTATGGTCTTTAATTCTTCCACCATAGTGCAGTCTTGGAAGGAGCAACAAAGATATATAGATTTTTGGTTAAGTTATGTAACTTTTTCTTCCTCATTAATAAATCTAAGCTTTCATTTATAATACCCTACATTTTTGGTGGGGAGTTTCTGACTTTTCTTTTTAGTAGTATTCCTTCCTTTTGGTATATTTGACTAACAATCATGGTTGATAGATAACAGAGCACCAAGGACATAGGTCCAAAATTTTAAGGACCTTCCTGACTTTATAGAGTTCATACTCAAGAACTGAATCTATAATCAAGTAATCTTTTCAAGAGTTTTATTCACAGTGCAATCTAGATAAGAGAATATGAATGGGCCCACACCAGCCTACTGCTACCACTAGAAAACTGATTAACAAAATAATACCATCTTTGTATTTGAAGAATAGCACTTTGTTCTTTATTAAAGCAAAATAAAAATTTTGAGAATTTTTTGTGTTTGATAGAAAACAAAACTTAAAATGAATTAATTGTCTGTATCTCATCTCCTTTCCTTTCATATAGTTTCCCCATAATTGGCAGCAGCCGTATCCTGCTTGCCTACATTTGCTTCTTTCTTTTCTCCTTTGTTTACCTTAATCTGTTGCCAAGCTATTATTACCTTCTTTATAATATCTCATGGAGTCAATTTTTTTTAATGCAGTAAGCATTTGAACAGATCCAGATAAGATTCTGGTTTATGTCAGTGTCTGTATTGCGGGTCTTACTGTCTTTCAGTCTGACTTACACCCCATAGTAAATCATTGTTTAAAGTAGCTGCTTTGATTTTATAGTTCACAAAGCTGTAATATCTTCCATTTATCTTTTTTTTCATGAAATAAAAGCTTCTAGCCATGTTTATCTATTTGGTCATGGTTTACCAGCCTGCTTCTTCTGTTTGTCTAATTTCTTCTTCAGACAACTCAGCCTTTTTCGTAGGCTTTTTTTTCTTTTTTATCCACATTCCCCCAAATTCTCCAGTATCTTTTTAGTTATCTCTTCTACCCTGCATCCTCCGTCACCTTTAAAATTCAATTGCAGGCCGAGCGTGGTGGCTCATGCCTGTAATCCCAGCACTTTGGGAAGCTGAGGCAGCCAGATCACTTGAGCCCAGGCGTTGGAGACCAGCCTCACCAACATGACCAAATTCTGTCTCTACTAAAAATACAAAAATTAGCTAGGCATGGTGGCACATGCCTGTAG
>NW_016107442.1:3679668-3750637 GCF_001604975.1 Cebus imitator
AAAAAAAAAAAAAAAAAAAAAAAAAAAAAAAAAAATTCAGCTGCAACCTAGAGTCTTTTCTAAAGCATTTGTTGAAAAGTAAATTTAAGGCCTTTCTCTATTAATTCAAATTGGCCAATTCTTTTCTGACCATTATGTGCAAGGTTTTCACATAGGAAGTAATTTTGTCCATTAGTCTTCATGTTAAACTGTTTAGGGACAGTAACTAATAGTCTTCACTGTGGTAGAACGGACTTAATGAAAATAATCCAGTTTCTTCTTAGCCTCTCTCATTGTAACATTAGGCACAAGTCATTCCACCTTTTACAGATGGAAATCTGTGAAACTGGGATAATATTTGTCCTCAAATGTTTACAATTTTTATTCTTATAAAAGATGCTATAATATTTATGTAATAATGGCATCTGGGCTGAAGCTATAAATTAGAAAATTATCAGCATAATGATGGTATTTAAATCCACATAAATGGATGAGATTACTTAGGAATAGGGGACAGTATATCTAGAGTACAATTTGAGTATGTTAGAGATAGTTTAGTTAGTATAACTAGTAGATGACTCACTACCATGCCTTAAGGAATCTTAGCATTCCTTGGGCAGAAGATGAACCTCAAAGTAAGGTCACTGGCTGAGTAGTAAAACCAGGAGGGAGTGGTATTACCAAATTCAAGAGGAGAGAGAAAAATATTACAATAAGGAGGGATTGTTACCTATTGCTGAGATGTCAAGTACCATGAAACAGGGAAATGTACATTGTTTTCAGATCTAGGTGACCTTTACTAGATAAATTGCAGTAGTAATGGAGATGGCAGCCATAATTTAATAGGTTAGAAAGTAAGATATGTGCAAGTGGAGATAACATTTGTAGTAAACTACTCATTTAAAAGCTATATTTTGAGGAAGAACTGATCAATGGAACAATAATTGAAGACATCTGGGGTTAGGGATGTTTGTTTCTTAGGTGGAGGTTACCATTTACCATACTAAGATGGGGAATACTTTTCTGATATCCTTGATTCTTTTATATGTTAATTTAATTAAGCTGAGAGCTGATAGTAACAAAATACTAAGACAAATACATTAGATAAATAAATGAGATAGGCTTGGTTTTAATCTCTTAATATGGACTCTAAATTTTTTTTTTTTCCTTCAAAAAAGTTTCCTAATCCAGTTACTGAGATGTGGTATGTGTAACGTTGGTGCATTTCACATTTTAAAAGAATATTCTTTTCTACAATTAATTTACTCTTGTCAGTCATCGAATACTTTGAGTTCTATGTGTGACCATTGGTTGGGGGTATAACTTTATGTTTCTTCTTTACTCAATTCTGAACTAGAAATAGACTTTGGAATCAAAAATCAAAATACTAGCTTTTTAAAATGTTAAGGTTTCATTGAAGAATTTGTCTTGGAACTGAGTCCAAAATTAGACATTACATTAGACTGCCTTACTCCCTAACTCCCTGAATTGAACTTATCAACCTATTCAAAGGCAGTAGAGGTGGAGCTGCAGGCCTCTTAAAATACAAGGAAGCTATACCCTAGTGAGTTTACCATGTGATTTGCTTGTTGGTAGGAGTGAACAGGAGGCTTGGCTATGAATGAAAAATGACTTTTAAAACTCATCCATCCTACTAGGGACCAACTATAAGGATGTTGCCAATATTAGTAATTCTTCCTTCTTTTGGGAGGATTGAATAAGTGGTAGAGAAAAGAGCAGAAGCTTCCTCCAAAGTACTTCCTCCAAGAATGTGAAAAGTGTTTGTGGGAGTTCTGTTTTATGGAAAAGACAGGAACTGTGGTATGGTTCAAAAAACCTGTTTACACCAGATTTATACCTTGCTTTTAAAGAGTTCGCAATGATCAGGGATGTTAAATATTAGATTTGGTGTAATGTAATGGAAAGGTAGAGGCGGGAACAATTAATTTTGACATGAAAGATGCCAAATGACTAAGCTTCAAAAGATAATATTTAGCATTATAGTGCCATTGGTGTATAGGGTAGCAGCAGAAAGTAGGACTGGAAGTATAAATTATGGCTTCTACAAGGAGGGAATTATGAGCCTTTGAAGGTTTTTTTTTTTTTTAAACGGGTAATAAGCATGATCAGATAAGTCAGCTTATTTTCATTTGGAACATCTGTTGTTGGTGCAGGTTTGAGGGCTTTTTGTTTGTAATAGTTTTGAGAAGCTCAAATTAAAGCAGTCCTTTTAAATCAAAACTGGGAAAATGAGCAGTCTTCTTTCACTTCAGTGTATTAAGACATTCTGCTTGTGCTCTGAACAACTTGAGAAATAAAACAAGGAGAAAGATGGAAGCCAAAATAATCTTTGTATTGATAATAGGCCAGGTTAGAGGAATGGCTTGAAGGGAGGAGTCAGGTGGTCTGGCGTAGGCTGACATATCCATCTAGTCCTAGGTTCAGTAGAGAAGCAGAGCAGAATATGAGTCTTTGGAGGTATTTTCTCCTTTGAAAACTCACCCTCAAGGGCAAGAGGAACAGAACTGAGCTCTTCTTCAAATCCAAAATCACCAATCAGATAATTCACTTTACTTACCTAAGGGTAAAAAGAGTCTCAGGTTGTGCTTCTGAAGCATCCTTCCTCATAGAAACCTGGAGCAAAGGAAAGGTGTTGTAACAATCAAGACTATTAATTTTTGCAGGGTTGTAACCGGGGTTAAGTATACTGGAAACAATACAACTGTTAACATCCTAAAAACAAGTAAAACTTGCTTGTTCTGGTTTATTTTAAAAAATATTTAATGGCCAGGTGTGGTGGCTCACACCTGTAATCCCAGCGCTTTGGGAGGTGAAGCAGGCAGATCATGTGAGGTCAGGAGTTCCAGACCAGCCTGGGCAATATGGTGAAACCCTGCCTCTACTAAAGTATGAAAATTAGCCGGGTGTGGTGACAGGCACCTGTAATCCCAGCTACTCCTGGAGACTGAGGCGGGAGAATCAATTGAACCTGGGAGGCAGAAATTATAGTGAGCCGAGATCGCGCCACTGCGCTCTAGCCTGGGCAACAGAGCAAGACTCTATTTCAAAGTGTGTGTGTGTGTGTGTGTGTGTGTGTGTACATATATGTATATTTTAGTTTGAAACAACTATATTTTTTAAACTCTCAAAGTTAGTAGGGTTTTTCTTCTTTTTAAATTAACTAGATTTTCCACAGGTCTATGTAACATACTTAAGTAAAATTCATGTTTGGTTAGAAAGAAACCCAGTGGTCTCTCTGAATTATAATTTTCAATTGTCTTTTTAAATTAGTAGAAGGATTTAGTATACAAGATTAGAGCACTGTTTCTTTACATGGGAAAAAGCAGGTACTTTGACAAATTATTGGTTTTTTGATTTTGGTTTTTTTTTGAGTTGGAGTCTCACTCTGTCACCACGCTACAGTGCAGTGGTATATAATCTCAGCTCACTGCAACCTCTGCCTCCTGAGTTCAAGTGATTCACCTGCCTCAGCTTCCCGAGTAGCTGGGATTACAGGCACGTGCCACCACACCCAACTAATTTTTGTATTTTTAGTAGAGATGGGGTTTCACCATGTTGGCCAGGATGGTCTCGATCTCTTGACCTCATTATCTGCCCTCCTCGGCCTCCCAAACTGCTGGGATTACAGGCATGAGCCACCACACCTGGCCAGATTATTGTTTTAATTAGCTCTGATTATAGGTGCTTACACAGTTTATTCATTGGTATTTCTTTTTTTTTTTTAATATTGTCAGTTGTTCTTCAGTGTCGTCTTCCTCCTTCCTTTCTCAACAGTTTAGTACCAAAACATCAAGTGGGAGAAAACAAGGGTAGGTATCCACACTGGGTGGGGTGTGTGGGAGGCAGAGCAACATCATCCTTTAGGAGGAATGAGATCTCAGAGCCTGATGGGGTGAGGAAGTTGTCCACAGGGGTTGATGGAATGAAAAGTAAGGAGCACCTCTGCATGGGAAGGCATGCAGGGTATTGGAGTCCAAGCAGGGTGATAGGGTATCCGTGAAGGAGAGTGGCCTGGTATGGGGGAGGGTCAGCCGGTCTCAGCAAGGAGTACATCTGCTTGGGGTGGGATGTCACCCTGCATGAACTCTCAGGGCTCCAGTAGATAGCAGGGAATAGGGAGTGATCCGTGTAGAATTGCAGCCTGGTGTAGGTGTATTGAGGCTCAAGTGGGATATAGGAGGGAGTCCATACATGGAGGTATGAGTCCAAAGTGTTAGAACCTGAGGGTGGAGGGAGGAAGGTCTCTCAGTGGAGGGTCAGTGCAATATAAAATTTCAGAGCCTGAGCAGGATAGGGAGGATATTCTTATAGAAGGGATGCCAGGCATGAGGAACAGGGTAAGGAGATTATATACATGGGGTGGGATTTTGGGGCCAAGAGAGGAGGAGGATGTCCATGTAGGGAAAGGGAGACAGCTACAACGGGAGGTTGGTTACATGCATGGAGATTGATCACATAAATCAATATTAAGAATAATGGGAGCCGGGCCTCTCATTGTCTGTGAAGGGAGTTACAAATATGAAAGTAGGGAAGACTAGAGAATGCTGTCTGTGTTGTTGGATAGGAAATGAAGTACTGGTGTGAACTCATGGTTTTCATCATAATGTAGATATAGAAATAATGTGTATGTATATATACTCATGCCCTATATTGGTCATTGAGAAGGGACTTAGGAATAGTGACACTATGATAAAAGTGAGCATAATGTGTTACTGTTAATTTCCTGATTTTAATCGTTGTTTTTGTGAGAGAATTCCTTCATAGGGAAATACTAAGAATTCAAGAGTGGTGGGTCATCATGTAGACATTTACTCTCAAATGGTTGGGAAGATAAAAGTCTTCCTTACTAAACTTAAAATGTATTTTATAAGTTTCAGATTGTTAAAACATAAAGGTAAATATTTAAAAACAGTGTCACTAGTCTACATATGTTCTTGTGAATTAATCACTTTCAGCCCTAACTACCATAGTTAGTAATATACACGTTGTCTTACAGATTTTCCAGCACTAAGAATTGCCCCTTGAAATAATGATTGCTAATATTTATTGAGTGCTTACCATGTGTTAGGCAGATACTAAGTTTTTATATGTATTATCATATATAATTTTTCATATGAAATAATACAGTTTTTAATCTTCATTTTACACATGAGAAAGTTCAGGCTTAGAGAGGTTAATTGACCTGCCCCGGACTTTCTGCCTAGCAAATACAAAAGTAGAATTCACATCCAGGTCCTGTTTCTATCTTAACCACTATACCAGGTCAAACGTCATTTAAAACTTAGCAAGTGTCATCCTTTCTGATCAGATTGTTACATCTGAAACTTTAGTAATGTTGTTTTCATTTTATTTTAGAACTTGAGTTTCAGGGGTGGGAAAAAGTATTCTGGGTTTAGGCCTCCTCACCGTTTTGTTTCTGTCCTGGAGTAAGAGAGAGGAGGGACTTCTGTATTTGAATGCATGGTATCAGAGATAGGGTTCCCCTGTGATGGGTTCATCAGAGAATAATATTCCCTAATTTTTTTTCTTGCTTTTACAACTGGGGATGGATGATGGTGAGAACATGGAGTTAGTGGGCAAGGGTTTTCCATAGCACAGACTTGAAATGTTAAGTTTTAGTCTGGATATAAAGTTACCTTTTATCCTAGTTCTAAGAATGATAAGGAACCCCTTTCCGTCTCTTTTGAACTTTCCTCGAGAATGGCAGATGAATTAACAGGATATAGTTAATTGTTTCATTTTAACCTTCCTTTACATCTGCCAATTTAGGGTATGAAAAAGTAGTTCTTAGTAAAATTCCTATATATTTTTTTACATACTACTCTTTGGCATCAGCCCAATAATTACTTTTTTCTTCTTTGCTTTCTTAACCTTTTAGTATTTGTGTTCTGGCATAGCACATAAATAGATTAGAATTTCTTTATGAATACATATTAGCTTGCTTATCTAACTTTTCACTCTTCTTAACAGTCTGAGCCCATAGGTCCTTTCATTCTCTGTCAGAGTGAGTTTCTCCTGACGTACTCATTCCTCAGACCCATTCCAAAATTGCCCCATTTATTTTATATCAAGAATAATAGTATTTTCAGTGTTGAGAGAAGCATGGCCATCTGCCATATTCCTTTTGCATGTATTTTCTTTCTCATAATTTTTTTTCAGTAATTATTTATGGACAGGGCGTCGTACTAGGAGACTCAGATGAATTAGATTGTCTTCATGAAGCACAGTCTGTTAGGGAAGACAAGTCTCTCTGACTACAGAATACAATAAATGCAATAATAGAAGCATATACAGTATTAAATTTGTAGCATAACAGAGGGGAATGGTGAGGTTTCCTTATGTGAGTACATGAACAATCTTAAGATGATTGTGGGAAATGAGAAAAGATAGTTTGTTTAATTGAATCATGAAGAAACATTTAAGCAGGACATAGTGGTAATTATTATTTTAAATTATTTTACTGTGGAGTAGGCATTAAGTGCTTATATGTAGAATTTATTTGATTTTCACAACTGTCTTACAAGATAGGAATTTTTTTTTTTACCTTCTGGGCTGGGGCACTTTCAGGCTGCTTGGTGCCAGGGGGCTGCCCAGGAACTATTTTTTTATTCCACTTTGCAGATAAGGAAATTAACCCACTTACACTATAGATAGAGAAAAATCACTGAAGAATTTTAAGCATGGGAGTGATATAGTTTAATTTGTGGCTTTATAAGATTACTCTGCTAGTATGGAGAATATAACAGGCAACTCAGGAGATATCAAGATAGACCAAACAAATTTTGAAGGTGAAATTAGTGTAGTAGTAGAAACGGAAAAGAGGAGGAGAATATTACAAAAAGAGTTACAATAAACAGATTTTAGTTATTGATTAGATGTGGGCATACAGAAAAAGGAGAAAGGACAGAGGATCATTTCCAAGCTTCCGTTTAGAAAGTGTAATTGGATTATAGGACCATTATCCAGAATAGGATATAGATCATTGTATTTTTATATAATATATGATAATAATATATGTGATATGGTTTGCCTGTGTCCCCACCCAAATCTCATCTTGAATTGTAAGTCCCACAATTCCCATGTGTTGTGGGAGAAACTGGTGGTAGGTGATTGAATTATGGAGGTGGGTCGTTCCTGCACTGTTCTTGTGATAGCGAATGAGCCTCACGAGATCTGTTGGTTTTAAAAAGGGGAATTTCCCTGCACAAGTTCTCTTGTCTGCCACCATCTGAGATATGCCTTTCACCTTCTGCTGTGACTGTGAGGCATCCCCAGGCATATGGAACTGTAAGTCCAGTAAACCTCTTTCTTTTGTAAATTGCCCAGTATTGGGTATGTCTTTATCAGCAGTGTGAAAATGACTAATGCAGTAAATTGGTACCAGTAGAGTGGGGCACTGCTGAAAAGATACCCGAAAATGTGGAAGCCACTTTGGAACTGGGTAACAGGCAGAGATTGAACAGTTTGGAGGGCTCAGAAGAAGACAGAAAAAGTGGGAAAGTTTGGAACTCCTTAGGGACTTGCTGAATGGCTTTGACAAAAATGCTGATAGTGATATGAACAATAAGATCCAGGCTAAGGTGGTCTCAGATGGAGATGAGGAACTTGTTGGGAACTGGAGCAAAGGTAACTCTTGTTATGTTTCAGCAAAGAGACTGGAGGCATTTTGCCCCTGCCCTAGAGGTTTGTGGTACTTTGAACTTGACAGTAATGATTTAGGATATCTGGTGGAAAAAATTTCTAAGTAGCAAAGCATTCAAGAGGTTACTTGGGTGCCATCAAAGGCATTCAGTTTTAAAAGGGAAACAGAACATAAAAGTTTGGAAAATTTGTAGCCTGCCAGTGTGAAAAAAAGGAAAATCCCATTTTCTGAGGTGAAATTCAAGCCCACTGCAGAAATTTGCGTAAGTAATGAGGAGCCGCATGTTAATCCCCAAGACTGTGGGGAAAATGTCTCCAGGGCATGTCAGAGGTTTTCACGGAAGCCCCTCCCATCACAGGCCTGGAAGCCTAGGAGTCAAAAGTGGTTTCTTGGACTGGACCCATGGACCTTGTGCTCTGTGTAGCCTAGGGACTTGGTACCCTGCATCCAGGCCACTGCAGCCATCCCTGAAAGGGGCCAATGTAGAGCTTGAGCCATGGCCTCAAAGGGTGCAAGCCCCAAACCTTGGCAACTTTCATGTGGTGTTGAGCCTGTGAGTGCACAGAAGTTAAGAATTGGGGTTAGGGAACTCTTTCCCACAATTTCCTTTGTAAATTGCCTAGATTTCAGAAGATGTGTGGAAATGACTGAATGCCCAGGCAGAAGTTTGCTGCAGAGTCAGGGTCCTCATGGAGAACATCTGCTAGGGTAGTGCAGAAAGGAAATGTGGGGTCAGAGCCCCTGCACAGAGTCCCTACTGGTGCACTGCCTAGTGGTGCTGTGCGAAGAGCACCACCATCCTCCAGACCCTAGAATGGTAGATCCGCTGACAGCTTGCACTATGTGCCTGGAAAAGCCACAGACACTCAATGTCAGCCTTTGAAAGCAACTGGGAGGGAGGCTGTACCCTGCAGAGCCACAGGGGCAGAGCTTCCCAAGACTGTGGGAACCCATCCATCGTGACCTGGATGTGAGACACGGAGTCAAAGGAGATCATTTCTGAGCTTTAAGATTTGACTTCCCTGCTGCATTTTGGACTTGCTTGGGGCCTGTAACCCTCTGGTTTTGGCCAATTTCTCCCATTTGGAATGGCTGTATTTACCCAATGCCTGTTATCCCCATCATATTTACAGACTCATAGGTGGAAGGGACTTGGCCTTAGATGAGATGTGGGACTGTGGTCTTTTGAGTTAATGTTGAAATGAGTTATGACTTTGGGTAGGGACTGTTGGGAGGGCATGACTGGTTTTGAAATGTGAGGACATGAGATTTGGTAGGTGCGAGGCTGGAATGATACGGTTTGGCTGTGTCCCCATCCAAATCTCATCTTGAATTTTAACTCCCACAGTTCCCACATGTCATGGGAGAAACCCAGTGCAAGGTGATTTAATTATGGGGATGAGTCTTTTTTACACTGTTCTCCTGATAGTGAATGAGTTTCACGAAATCCGATGGTTTTTAAAAGGGGCATTTCCCTGCACAAGCTCTCTTCCCTTGTCTGTCACCATCTGAGATGTGTCTTTCACCTTATGCCATGACTTCGAGGCTTCACCAGCCACGTGAGCTGTAAGTGCAATAAACCTCTTTCCTTTGTTAATTGCCCAGTCTTTGGTGTCTTTATTAGCAGCATGAAAATGGACTGATACCTTGTGAAATACATCAATGAATAATATGCTTTCATATATGTATTTTCATATAATATATATGGTAGGTAGCGTCAGCATGTAGTCTGAAATAGGATCCACACACTGGGATTTGCTAATTTGTCTTCAGGCCAGTCATTGCAAGGATATGTATGGCAAGACTTCCCAGGGAAAGCAGTCATAGAATGGAGTTCCCCTATGCTTATAAGTTCTGTGCTTTGCTTCAAAGGCTCTTGTGTTTCTGCTGCAGGAATGCATGTAGCACCTCTACATTCTTGCATTCTTAACATTTGAGGGTCCACAGGTGGCTTTGGACTTTATTGTTGTGTGTGTGGTGTTCCCCTCCCCCAAGTTTGATCACTTATCTCTCAGGAAAATTTAGCCAAGATAAACTGAGTAATTTTATGTTATATTTTTGTCTGAGATGCTGAATAATTTAATAACAAATGTTATTTGGAAAAGTTATACCTCAAGTCAGTTTTCAGTTGATAGAGTGAGTGTAATGTGGTTCAGAATTGTAGCTCTTAGATCCCTATAGCTTTGACATATAGTGATAACATCTTTAAACAAATCCTAAAACACTTGTGTGATTTTCGTTTCTCTATCTCCCTACCAGTTACCTGTCTCAATATTTGACTGACTTGATCTCTCTTTACTCGTATGTCTCTCAGGTATTCTAATATTAGGATATTTTGCCATTACTTTCAATGGCACAAACCACAGTTACTTTTGCACCAGCCTAATGTGTAACATACTTAAAACTTAATCCTTGATTTCCTTCTACCAAATACAAAATCTGTTTCTTTGGTGTACTTTATCTCAGCATACCTAATTTCACAAGTCAAATACCTGAAAGTCATCTTTCACTTATCTTCCTTCTCATCTTCTATGCCAGTCCACCAATTAATTACGTTTTCAAATATATATCCTAAACCCATCCATTTCCCTTCATTTTGACTCCAAAGTCAACCTCATTTCTTACCTAGACTGCTGTAAAAAATTCTTATATGGCTCCCTGTCTTCTCCTGTTATTCTTTTCTAGTTTAGTCTTCCATGGTACAAAGAAAAAGCTGTTTAACTTTGCTCTAACTTTCAACCTTTAGTGACTTCCTTCTGCACGAACAACAAAAGCATGGGGGTATGATATATTCCGTTCTTGGAAAATTATTATAGCACCCCCAGAAGTTGCAATGTGGCAGATACCATGGCTGTACAAAAGTTGACTGGAGATCAGAT
Source organism: Cebus imitator (assembly GCF_001604975.1). Lineage (NCBI taxonomy): Eukaryota > Metazoa > Chordata > Mammalia > Primates > Cebidae > Cebus > Cebus imitator. The sequence goes on from NW_016107442.1 coordinate 3,690,190, forward strand.
TGTGATTAAAAAATACATATATATTGTCCTGTGGAATTTTGTTCTTATTCTGTTATTGAGATTAAGTTAATATTTTAGTTTGTTTTTAAGCATTGGGATTCACACAGGGGTGCCACTTTGCACATTCCATTTAGTGAATTTACTGGTGCAGTTCTCTTTTATACCAACCCCATGCAAACCCTGATTACTCTTCTTTGGAGAAATCAAAAGTTTTTCTGAGAGCATACCTTCCCAAGAGAATATTTGAAGACTTGGGCTAAGTTTTAAAAATCATCATGGAAATTTAAAATATGTACAAAAATAGGAATGCTTGTGATTTTTGCACATTGATTTTCTATTCTGAGACTTTGCTGAAGTTGCTTGTCAGTTTCAGGAGATTTTGGGCTGAGACAATGGGGTGTTCTAAATATACAATCATGTCGTCTGCAAATAGAGACAATTTGACTTCCTCCTTTCCTAATTGAATACCCTTTATTTCTTTTTCTTGCCTGATTCCTCTGGCTAGAACTTCCAATACTTTATTAACTAGGAGTGGTGAGAGAGGGCACCCTTGTCTAATGCCAGATTTCAAAGGGAATGCTTCTAGTTTTTGCCTGTTCAGTATGATACTGGCTGTGAGTTTGTCGTAAATAATTTTTATTATTTTGAGATACGTTCTATCAGTACCTAGTTTATTGAGAGTTTTAGCATAAAGGGCTGTTTAATTTTGTCAAAGGCCTTCTCTGCATCTATTGAGATAATCATGTGGTGTTGTCTTTGGTTCTGTTTATGTGGTGAATTACGTTTATAGACTTGGGTATGTTGAACCAGCCTTGCATCCCTGGGATGAAGCCTACTTGATCGTGATGGATAAGATTTTTGATGTGCTGTTGCAATCGGTTTGCTGGTATTTTATTGAAGATTTTTGCATCTATGTTCATCATGGATATTGGCCTGAAGTTTTCTTTTCTTGTTGAGTCTCTGCCGGGTTTTGGTATCAGGATGATGTTGGTCTCATAAAATGATTTGGGAAGGATTCCCTCTTTTTGAATTATTTGGAATAGTTTCAGAAGGAGTAATACCAGCTCCTCTTTGTATGTCTGGTAGAATTCAGCTGTGAACTCATCTGGACCTGGGCTATTTTTGGTTGGTAGGCTATTAATTGTTGCCTCAACTTCTGTCCTTGTTATTGGTCTATTCAGGGTTTCACCTTCTTCCAGGTTTAGGCTCAGGAGGATGCTAGTATCCGGGAATTTATCCGTTTCTTCCAGGTTTACTAGTTTATGTGCATAGAGTTGTTTGTAGTAATCTCTGATGGTGGTTTGTATTTCTGTTTCACATATTTGTGAATCGATGGTGATATCCCCTTTATTGTTTTTTATTGCATCTATTTGATTATTCTCTCTTTTCTTTTTTATTAATCTGGCTAGTGGTCTATTTTGTTGATGTTTTCGAAAAACCAGCTCCTGGATTTATTAATTTTTTGAAGGGTTTTTTCTGTCTCTATTTCCGTCAGTTCTGCTCTGATCCTAGTTATTTCTTGTCTTCTGCTAGGTTTTGAGTTTTTTTGATCTTGCTCTGGTAGCTCTTTCAGTTTTGACGATAGGGTGTTGATAAGCATAATGATTCTCAATGTTTTTGTGGCCCAGCTTTAACAGTATAACAAATTCTGGCTTAATTTTTAATACAAAAATTATCAGTCAAAACATTTTATATGTTGGTTGTCTGATGTACTATAATTCATTCCATGTTCTTATGTGAATAAACTCAAATTACACATTTTCTTGGAATTGTAAATTTACAACAGTAGGTGAAAAGTATTAACGTGATGACATGATGTCTTACTGTTGCTTTTAGCTTAATGTTAACTATTTTTGTTTGTACTATATCGTTTAGTTATAAACCAAAAAGGTTGAGGTCTAGAATCCAGAAGCTTTTTTTTCCTTCTTTTGTGAGAGGCAGAAGTGGTGGTGATGAGAGCATCTTATATATGAAATGCATTTTAAATAACTCTAAAACCCAGTAAAAAAGCATTATGTCTTGGATCTGCCTGACATTTTACATTCATGAAGCAAACCAAAGAAGGTGTTGGTTATTATAGACCCATTGCATATGCTGAACAGTGATTCATTGTTGTTTCATCTTGTAGAACCACCAAATTAATAGTGATGTAACTAATGTGTAGAAAGCCCTCAAAACATTCATCTTACTTGGTTGTTGAAATAACAGTAACTTAATGAAGATGTTTTCACATCAGTGTTATAATATTTGTCAGCACTCATGATAATTTGATACTTACGTCTTGGGTGTTTACTAAAGATCCACACCAAATTATGCCTTAGAAATTCTCAATTTTAGAGAAACGGAGAAATATATATGTGTGTGGATGGCAGCACTCATGTTAATTTTGGACTTATGTCTTGGGTGTTTATTAAAGATCCACACTAAATTATGCCTTGGAAAATCTGAATTTTAGAGAAACAAACATACGTGTGTGGATGGATATAGATAAACATAGATATATAGATGTGTATATAGGTCTATCTCCATATATGTATATAATTTGTAGTTAGTAACAAGTATAGTGATTCTGGGAGAGTTAAAAAATAAACATTTTTGCTTTATTTTAACGAACAGTTAAGGAGAATGTCCTGTTGCCAATTTGTGTAAAATTAAAATTATATAAAATGTATATCATTGTGATTTTGTAATAAATTGTGATCTCGGAGTTAACACCTTATGTTCACATTGTAAATGTCACTTATTAACTGTGTAACCTTGTAAAATTTACAAGCTATTCCCTCAAAAATAACTGCATACTCATTTCCAGATCTGTACCTATCTCAGTCTTTCATTCATTCTTTATACTGAACCTTCCTCTGCAAGATTGTTGATAGCCCCTTTCTTCTTGATATCTTTTTTTAAGGTCTTTTATTGCATAATTTTTCTAAATTCAAATGTGTTCATATTACCACCAAATAAAAATCTTCATTGGTCCCTCCATTAACCTTAGGATAAAGTCTTAAATTTATAATATGGCTTAGAAAGTGGCCGGGCATGGTGGCTCATGCCTGTAATCCCAGCACTTTGGGAGGCTGAGGTGGGTGGATCACGAGGTCAGGAGTTCGAGACCAGCCTGACCAACGTGGTGAAACCTCGTCTCTACTAAAAATACAAAAATCAGCTGGGCCTGGTGGCACACACCTGTAATCCCAGCTACTCTGGAGGCTGAGGGAGGAGAATTGCCTGAACCTGGGAGACAGAGGTTGCAGTGAGCCAGGGTCATGCCACTGCACTCCAGCCTGGATGACAGAGTGAGACTTCGTCTCAAAAAGAAAGAAAACTCAGCATAGCCTACCTTCTCTGTACTGCCTTAGCTTTATTGTTTATCATTCTACTTTGAGCACTGTAATCAAAGAGTGTATCAGTAGCAGAGTAACAGTAGTATAATAATAGCCACTTTTATTGACTACCTATTAATCCTTATACCAGGTATATGCTTTACACATATTATATCCTTTAACCCTCACAATAATCTTGAGTATAGATATTGTCTTTAGCATACATGGAATCCTTTTTGTTTGTTTGTTTGTTTGTTCGTTTTTGAGACAGGGTCTCACTCTGTTGCCCAGGCTAGAGTGCAGTGGTGCTGTCATAGCTCACTGCAGCCTCGAACACCTAGGTTCAAGCAGTCTTCCCATGTTGGCTTCCCAAAGTGCTGGGATTATAGGTGTGAGCCAAGTCACTCAGCCTGAACTCATTTTGGATTCTCAAGCACTGCCTGTGGGCTTTTGCATGTTTGTTTTGTTTTGTTGTTTTCTGGATTACAGTAGCTGCTGCTCCATTGCTACTTTTTTTAAATTGTTTTTTTCTAAATAGGACTACATAGAAAAAACATATCAGATCATGATCTTACACCTCAGTGAACAAAGTGAAATACTGTTATAACCACCACCAGATCAAGAAATAGAACCCCAAGAAGTCTCTTCATATCCCCATCCAGTAACTAATCTCCCCCACTTCCCATAAAATGTGAATAGTATTCTGACTTTTTAACCCAGTAAATTATTTGTGCCTGTTTTGGGAAACTTTGAAATGAGATTATGTAGTATGTATTCTTTAGTGTTTAGCTTCTTTAACTCAATATTTTGTGTAATTCATTCGTGTGGTTGCCTACAAATATAGTTTGCTCATCTTTAGTGCTCTGTAATGTAAAACTATATCATAATGTTTATCTTTGAAGGATATTTACATTGTTTCCATTTTACATTCTTGCAAATAATGCAGCAAACATTCTTAGACATTATACATTCTTAATATCGATTCAACTTCTGGAATATTTTTAAACTTCGTTTTAGTTGTCTAGATTTCACTTGTTCCAGGAATCCTTTCTTAGCTTCTTCAAGTTTGAGATTTGGACCATTCTTTGTGCAGTGATAATCACTCTATTTCCTGTATCATAAATATTTATGCTATTTTTAAGTTGTCTGCTTGCTTTTTTCTCAGCAGTTTCAAAGTGTGTGTGTATGTGTGTGTGTGTGCATGTCCACAAAGAAGTGTGCCATATTTTCCCCTTCCCTGTCTTTCTAGCACCCACCAAATACATAAATAATTGTTGAACAAATGAGTTTTTAATGCATTCAGTCTTTCAGTGCAGAAAAAATAAGTAAATCTAATGGAAATTGGTTAATAAACTTAGTTACTCCCTTTGTTTTAATCAGTTAGATGTGCAGAGTTACCTTAAAATGGGTTATTGTCAAGTTATGCTAAAATTTTTTAATGTGCCTGACATCTTGTCCCTTTTTTACACTCATTCTATGCCACAGCTGTTGTATAAAGTATTTCTGGACATTGTTTTTATAACTTGTGGGACATTTAACAACCTTATTTGTGGCAGACTTAGTATGTGCTCTTCACGGTGGTCTGGAGTGTTGGAAACAGCCAGATGACTGTGGAATTTTATGAATGAGAAGCTGTATCAAAAATAAGTTTGAGATTTTAAGGAACATTGACTTTCTTCCCCTACTTCCCACCTTCTAGTGTCCTTAAAACAATTTCTTCTTACAAAATTGTCACTGAATTGAGGTTAAATTAAGTCGCTGAGATAAACCAGAGTTTATAGTATATTGTGCTTTCGAGTTTCTTTTGCCTTAAAAATTGATTACTCTTGGCAAGTTAACCTATTTGTCCAGTGATGTGCTGCATAAAGACATTTGGTCAACAGCAGACCACATGTAAGATGGTGGTTCCATAAGTTTATAATGGAGTTCAAAAGTTCCTATCACCTAGAGATGCCTTAGCTATGCTAATGGTTGTGGTGCAATGCATTACTCACATGCTTGTAGTAATGCTGGTGTAAACAAATCTGCCCTGTCATTAAAAAATATAGCACATGCAATTATGTACAGTACATAATACTTGATAAATGAATGTCTTACTAGTTTATGTATTTACTGTACTATACACTTTTTTAGTTTTTGAGACAGGGTCTCACTCTGTCACCCAGGCTGGAGTGCACTGACATGATCATGGCTCACAGAAGCCTTGACCTCATTGGTTTCAGGTGATTTCACACCTCAGCCTCCTGAGTAGCTAAATTTCCCGATATGCACCACCATACCTGGCTAATTTTTTTAGTTTTTGTAGAGATGGAGTTTCGTTATGTTGCCCAGGTTGGTCTCGAACACCTGAGCTAAAGGAATCCACCCACCTTAGCCTCCCAAAGTGCTGGAATTACAAGCATGAACACATGCCTGACCGGTCATATACTATACTTTTTATCATTATTTTAGAGCGTACTCTATGTATTTTTTTTTAAAGTCCTTTAGGAGATATTGCAGAAGAAGGAATTGTTATCATAGATGACAGCTCCATGCACATTATGCCCCTGAAGATTTCCTAGTGGGACAAGATGTGAACGAGGAAGACAGCAATATGGATGAACCTTACCCTGTGTATGCCTAGGCTAATGTATGTGTTTGTGTCTTCGTTTTTAACAAAACAGGTTAAAAAATTTTTTTAAAAAAAGGTTTAAGTAGAAAAAAAGTTATAGAATAAGCATATAGAGAGGTCTTGTTACAAAAGAGCCAAAGAGTTCTGAAAAATTTAAAGTTTACACTGTAAAAATATTACAGTAAGTTAAGATTATTTTTGAAAGACAATAAATGTAGTGTAGCCATACAGTGTTTATGAAGTTTGTAGTAGTATATGGTAATGTCCTAGGCTTTTACATTCACTCATTACTCACTCATTCAGAGCAACTTCCTATCCTTGAAGCTCCATTCATGGTCATAGTATACAGTTACACTATTTTTTATCTTTTATACCATATTTTTATTATTCTTTCTTGTGTTTGGATATGTTTAGGTACACACATACTCTTGTGTTACAGTTGCCTACAGTATTCAGTAACATTCTGTACAGGCTGTATACAGTAGGCTATTCTATTTAGGTTTGTGTAAGTACAATCTGATGTTTGCACAACACCACAACAAATTGCTTCAAAGATGCATTTCTCAGAATGTATTTCCATTGTTAAGCAATGCATGAGTCCTTAATTTATACTTGAATATTATTTATTCAATTTGCAAGTATTTTCTTTATTATTTTTAGCCTTGTTTATCCTGAATTTGTCTTCTCTGAAACTAAAATTTTCATCTTTGTTTTAACCATTGTGTCCATTACTAACACTCAAATAATAATGGGAATATACCTTGTACCATCCTCTTTCTCCCAGTTTTTCTTAGGCTTTAGCTCTTATTCTTGCTGATCTCAGACATTATATGTATCTTTATCTTTCTTTTCTACTAAACTATGTGTTTAAGATAGGTGTTTCTTGGGAGCTCAGTAAAACTTTTTCAAAAATATATGAAGACTTCACCTGTTTTAGTGTTCTCTAAAGCATTATCATTTGCCGTAAGTGCTCGTTTTTATATTAGTCGTCTTTCTTATTATTTTAAAACTGTTCTTCTTTATTGAAAAAGCATTATGATAAGTAAACCTTTTATTAGCTATAAAATTCAATTATTTTTGTTTAGGTGAAGCACTGTGACAGATCCAGAGGGTTATACAAAGGCAGTAATATTGTCCTGTTGTCCTAAATATTCTGGCCCTCCTCCACAACCCACCCTTCCCCCAAATTCTCAAGTCATAATTGTAATTGGAATGTGAATGTGCTTGGAAAATGTGGTGTTGGTAACAATAAATTCTGACAAATAAGATTGAAGAAGGCTTTGAGATATCATTTAGACCAGTACATAGTTGTCTGTATGTTACATACGAACAAGCTGTTGTTAGTGTGGGTAGGTTAGTGTTCAGCTTGTGATAAAACTAGAAGAAAAGCCTTTAGTTTAGTTTGGAAGACAGGACACTTGACAGATGAACAAAGATGGGGAAAAAAGACATTTTAGATAGTATTTGCAAAAGTTCAAATGTTTAAACAATGTAATGGGTTGTTTCTTATAAGTGCATGTAATTTGCTTATGATGGAATGGTTGGAGAATAAGCAGGAGTTAGATCAGGGAAGGCTATATATGCTGTCTTAGAATATTTATAATTCATTTTGTAGGCAGTAGAAAGCCAGAGTTAGTATAGGCTTTTCCCCTTCTAAATGGTAGAAGTTGATTAGAACAATGATTCTGATATCCATTATAAAAGCCTTAAGAGAGATATTTTAGTGAGCCTTGAATTTTCTGTACTGCTGAGAAAGAATGTTCAACAGAGGTGAATCTGTAATACATCAAACTTACTGTTTGGAATTATAAAACTTTTTTATTTTCAATTTATGAACTATGTCAGGCCTCTGAAAATTTTACGGAGTAATATAGAGTATGTTCAACTACCTTGCATTTTAAGGAATAAAATATGACAGATGAAATTGAAATTCCCATCTGTCATTTGCCATTCCTTTTCCCTTTCTTCCATCCTCAAAGTGTATATTTTTCACTCAACTATCAGTCTTCTATGAAGTATAGTCTCTTTTCTGTAGTTATTTCAATATAATGAATCAGTTATACTTTCTTTACTGGGTACTGTTTTAAGAGAGTTTTTCTGTGTCTGATTATTTTACTCAACAAACCTCCTATTTAAGTAGTTTCTTCTTTTAAAGCGTGTTATTAAAGATTTTGTCCTTTCATTTCTCTATACATCTAGATTATTTAGCTACTACATTTGCATAAAATGATGCATATCAATGCTATAAATATAAATATTCTAGTATTACAACTTTATAAGTAATAACTTTAAAAGTTGGTAAAATACAAAGGGAAATAATATGGATATAGCCTGATTAGAATATATCTCCTGAATTTGTGCCTGTGAACTTAGGTATGAGTAAATCTGGTCCACACATTTGAATTGTATATTTCTAGTTTCTGACAGCATCTAACATTTTTTTATTGCATTACATTTTATCAAGAAGTTCCATGCAAATTAATTTGATATCTGGAACATATGTGTTTTACTAAATGTTTTCATGAAATAATTAATCTTCAATATATGAGGTGTTGATAATATTCCAAGTCTTATAGAAGAGGAATCAGTGATTCAGAGACTTGTCTAGAATTAGTACATTTGTCCAGAATTACTATAACTAGTACCATGGCAAATCATGGACTCCAACGTGAGTCTTCACTCCATATTCCTTATATCCTATTTTTCATGAGAAGGCATAACAAACTTATGTAATATTAGATATAACACTCGGGATGCTAATGAGAGGGTTAGACTAGTTTCCCCAGCAGTGACTAAGAAGCATTTAAATATTGTGAAATATTCTAGTATCAAATCAGTTGTGTTTAAGCCTTCAACAGGGTAATCATATATCTTGTACATGTATTTATTCCTAAGTAATTCTTTGTAACTAGTTTGGTTTCTATTTGTTGCATAAGTGTAAATTAGAGAAATCAGTGGATCATTAAAGTGTTCTTTGGAGTTTTGTCTTTTAGTGTCTATTTAGATATGATGATCTGGTTTCTTTAACACTGAGTTTCCCAGCCTTGGTGCTCTTGACATTTTGGGCTGGATAATTCTTTTTTATTGTAATTGTTTTGGATGTTTAGCAGCACAGTTGGCCTCTTCCCACAAGATACCAGTAGTTCCATTTATATGTTCATGTTTGGGATTAAGGAGACTAGGACCTTGTAATAGCAACACTTTTATTAATAGAGACACTGTAATCCTTAAGTCATAGCAGAAAATATATCTGACATATGCCTAAAAGAACGAACTGAACAGAATAGTAAGAAAATGCTTAACAGAAAGGTAGTGGTTACACTGAAACTAAACAAATAGAAAAAGCACTAAACAAAGCCAGACCAAAAAAATGGCTTGTCTTTCTTGCAAGAAAGTAGGATGCAAATAAATATGTCACGTGGCTGTGAATTTCAGAAAACTATCTGATGTGAAGAAAAATAATTAATAATAAGCAGTTTTTAACTTGCAAATTGGGCTGCATTCTAAAAGTTGTTTTAAGAATGAATATCTTTGGTTTCAAAGTGAAATTTTTCCCTCAAACATTTATACAACAAATATTTGAGTGTCTAACATGTGCCAGGCATTGGGCTAGCATAGCCAGCAAGATGACAGGATCCCTGCTTCTTTGGAGCTTATAATACTTTGTGGCATTTGTCAAATAAAAATATCACATAAATATTAATTTATGTGCTTTCCACTCCCCCATATTACTCCCCTTCTCCCAGTTTGAGTTGAGGGCACAACTCTTATCTCTTTTTACTCACTACTGTATCCCCAGGCCACCGGGTAGACATGCAAATATTTGTTAAATGAATAATTGATTAGTTGAAAGAGACATTTAAAAATTACACATGATGAAGTAGAATTATGATCAGTGCTCCAAAGGGAATAATACAGGATGTTACATAATTTAAAGCATGTAACAATGCATCTAGTTTAAAGCAAGATTAGATTAGATGAAACTTTAAATTGAGGCAGTGATACTTAAACTAAGATTTTAAAGAATGAGTTGAAGTTATCCAGACATGTTTTGGGAATAGAAATGGGGGTTAGAGTGTATTATGGCTGAAGAAACAACTTCTGTGAATACCTGAAGTATCCACGTTTTATAGGCTTTGGGTGTTGGCAGTGGTGGGGGTTAGGGAGTAGCATGATATGAGATGCAATATTGATTTTTCTATTTTGTACTGAAATATGGAATATTATAAAACAAAATAGCATCATGACAATATAGGAATGAAAATAGAAAAGCAGCTTTTAAGTGGTAACTTAAAAATATTTTGATTCTGATACTTGAAGAAAACTTGTTTTAATTAATTAGAAAATTAGACCCCATCTTCCACCTGCATACTGATGTCCTCTAAGTCTTTGTTTCTACCTACTGATATATTTGTTTAATTTATACCCCACATATCCAACCAAAATGAACTTCATTTGAATCTACCACTCAAAGCAAAACAAACCTCGTGGATTTCTTGTCTTAGTGAACGTTTGATCATTCTATTTCTCAAGCCAAAACTTTTTTACTTCTCTACCTCAAAATAATGATGCTGTGTCACTAAATGATTTCAATTTAATTGTATTGCTCAAAGCTATCTTCTCTCTCTCAGGTAAACTTCTACCACCTAAATTTACATTCTTATCTTTCCTCTAATGTATTTCTGCATTTCTAACCATCCTGTCTTCATTTCTGTATTTCTAACCATCCTGTCTTCATTCTTTTCCTTTTTCAGTCTATTTGCCACTTGCTCCTTGAGCAATCCTTTCTGAATGTAAAGCTAATTCTGTTTCTTGATTTCTTCAGGGTCTTCCATAGTTCATTTGGCTTTCAGGATAAAAATTAACTCCTTGACAAAACATAGCTAAGCTCCTCAAGATCTGTATTGCATACTTCTCCACCTTTTTATATTGCCTTCTTTCATATTACATTCTTTACTCAACCATGTTTTTTTCAATTTCTAGACATAGGTATTTAAATTTAAATTAATTAGGCTGGGCGTGGTGACTCACACCTATAATCCCAGCACTTTGGGAGGCTGAGGCAGGGGGGTCACTTGAGGTAAGAGTTCGAGACCAGCCTGGCCATCATAGTGAAACCTGGTCTCTACTAAAAATGCAAAAAAAATTAGCCGGGTGTGGTAGTGCCTGTAATCCCAGCTACTTGGAAGGCTGAGGCAGAAGAATTGCTTGAACCCAAGACACAGGTTGCAGTGAGCCAAGATTGTGCCACTGCACTCCAGCCTGAGTGACAAAGCGAGACTCTGTCTCAAATAAATAAATAAATTTAAATAAAACTAAGTAAAATTTTCTCAGCTACTGTATTGAGCAGCATAGATTGAGAATGTTTCTATCATTACAGAAAATTTTATTGGATAGTGCTATTCTTAAGCATATCAAGTTCTCTTGTCCCTATCTCTTTATACATGCTGTTCTCCTCTTCTAAATCTGTAATATGCCCATCTTTGTTTTGGCTTCCTAACATTTACTCTTCCATTAAGACTCTACGTAGGCATCATCATTTCTGGAAAATGACACCTTTTCCTGTCTCCCCTAATCCTAAAGTCTGTGTCTCCTTACCTTTTGTTTTAATGTCTTGTTGCATTTAAACCCAGGAGTTAGTGCTTAATAGCAAAATTCTAACAATATATAGAGATTTTATGTAAATTACACTTTTACATTTATGAATATGGTGAATGGATTTACCAGCATGTAAGAGACACTTAAATGGATTTATCATCTGAGTACTGACTAAAGAAGCACTTCAGGCCAGGCACGGAGGCTCACGTCTGTAATCCCAACACTTTGGGAGGCCAAGGTAGGTGGATCACCTGAGGTCAGGAGAGACCAACCTGTCCAACGTGGTGAAACCCTGTCTCTACTAAAAATAAAAAAATTAGCCATGTGTGTTGGCGTGTGCCCGTAGTCCCAGCTACTCAGGAGGCTGAGGCGGAAGAATCACGTGACCCCGGGAAGCAGAGGTTACAGTGAGCCAAAGGTTACAGTGAGCCGAGATCAGTCCACTGCATTCCAGCCTGGGTGGTAGAGTGAGACTCCATCTCAAAAAAAAAAAAAAGGGAACTTCACTAGATAAATGTGACTGTCAGTTTATTTGTTATGGAGGTCAGAGTTATCAGATTTGCTCCTTGACTGATAATAATTGCATGCCATTTAAGCAGATTTTAAAATGTAGAATTGAATCTAGCAACTCAAGAATCTGTTCAAGGGTAAATAGGTAAATCTAAGGCAAATAGGTGAATCTACTGGTAGATAGAAAAGCATTGCATCAGAATTATACAATGTAATGAAAATCAGATGTATTTTCATTATGAAAACACAGCATTAAATTTGTAGCCATCAGATCAGTTTTAATAGCATTTTGATAAGCAGAGATTTAGTCTGGCTCTGTGTCCCCACCCAAGTCTCATCTTGAATTGTAGTATCCAAGTGTGAGGGGAGGGACCTTGTGGGAGGTGATTAGATCATGGGGGCAGTTCCCCCATGCTGGTCTCATGATAGGGAGTTCTCATGAGATCTGATGGTTTCATAAGGGGCTTTTGCCCACTTCACTTAGCACTTCTTTCTCCTGCTGCCACGTGAAGAAGGCTATCTTTGCTTCCTTTTCCACCATGATTGTTAAGTTTCATGAGGCCTCCTTAGCCATGTGGAACTGTGAGTCAATTAAACCTCTTTCCTTTATAAATTACCCAGTCGTGGGAATTTCTTCATAGCAGCATAAAAATGAACCAACATAAACAGATTGGGGAATATCAAATCACTGTGGTATGACCGCTGAAGTTGATAGTATGATTACTTGTCATCAGAAAGTTTTACCTCTGCTCCCCTTGAGTTACCCATAACTCTATGCATCTCAGCATCACTTTGTGTGCTTCACGTAATCATAATTCCAGATACACTTCTGTGTGAGGGTGAAGGTGAGGAGAGGTTAGATTGAGCAAAGTTTAGGGCTTCAAATATGTTACTAATGTGTATTAGAAAAAAAAAGATTATTTTTTTCTTTTTTTAAGGAGGGAAGGCTTGAAATTTTTTCTTTTTTTAAGGAAGGAAGGCTTGAAATTTTTGCCCTAAGAAAGGGGTAAAAGATGTATTTGTTCTTCCTCTTGTCTATTTGTAATAAGTTTGGTGACTGTATTATCCTTACCAGAGATCTGGATATGTGTTCTAAAAAGAGATGAGTTTTTAAAATTGTGGTTTTGGGTTTGTTCATTCAGCAATATGAGGCTATCATGGAATAGGTTTAGATGCCAAATATGTATCAGAATGACTTATGGAAATAATAGATTTCCCAAGATACTTCTGATTTCAAATATTCCGACTTGAAATGTGTGACTATTGGAAACCCAATTTCCTGAACTCAGTTGACTTGAGCTACATTTGGGATTAGAAAAGCTTCTTTGATATAGCATAGATACTTTGAATTGTGTAACACAAATAGGTATAGTAAGCATTTAAAGATGAACAGATACTAATGAGGAATGGTTTAATTAGAGGCGCCTTCCTTGAAGACACAGAATTTGAGTTAGACAAAAGAAGTGATGGAGAAGAACAAGGAATGGGGCCTTAAAAGCAAAGAAAAATAAATGAGCAGAGTGTTTGCAAAGAGTTGAAACAGAGGACCACTAGAGTAGAGTGGAGGATTAACTAGTGATGAGAGAGGTTATGCTAAACTAAGACTAACTTAAATTCTTTTATTAATCTTTTATTTATTAAAAAAAATATTTCTTTGAATTTTCCTCTAATTTCCCTGAGCTCTTCTATAAAATGTTATATTTATGTGAACATACCTCATTATCCTTACATTTACTCTCAAAAAGCTTTTAATTATTTTTTAAAGATAGTTTTTCTTTGTGTACTCTGTATCATGATTTCGCTTTCAAATCATTATTGTGCTCCCATACAAAATGCTTTCTATTTTTGAGGATCTTGGGCTTTTTGTTATGGCATGAGTGTGCTAAAAGCCAGATTTCTTTGCACATTCACTGGTGGCCTTGACATCTAGTTTTTAATCTCCCATCCTTACTTTAAACCCTGACATTATTCCTGGACTTCATTGTCCTCCACGATAACCCACCAAGCATTCCAACCTCACAGCCATTTAATTCTCAATAATGACTTTCATCCTTCTATCCTTCAAAAATTCTTATGTCATATTTTAAAATTTTTGTTTTCTTGCCAGGTTTTATTAAGGTATGATTCACAGAGCAGAATTCAGTGAGCTCCAGCAAACAGTTGGGTAATCAGCCACTCCGCAAGCAAGATATAGAACAGTTCCATCGTCCCCAGAGGTTCTTTTGTGTATGTGATAGTTATCTTCTTTTCCACATCCAGGCACTAACAACCATGAATCTGCTTTTTGATTGGATAGTTTTACTTTTTTTTAGTGTCATATAAGTGGAAGCATACATTATATGCTTTTGAATCTGGCTTCCTTCACTTAACAACATGCGTTTGAGATACTCTGGTGTTGCATATATTAGCAGTTTGTTCCTTTCTATTGCTGAGTAGTATTTTATTATACCACAGATTATCCATTCAACATTTGAAGAAGCACATTGAGTTATTTCCAGGTTTGGGTGATTATGAATGGACCTATATGAACACTTGTTTATACAGGTTTTTGTGTAAATGTTTTATTTCTCTTGTGTATATACCTAAGAATGGAGTTGTTGGTTAATGTATGTTTAACTTATTAGAAATTGTTAGGCTGTTTTGCATTTTGCATTCCTAATGGCAGTTTCTGAGAATTCCAGTTTCTCTGAATCCTTACCCATGCACTAGTAGCGGTTTCTTTTTCACCAGTCTAATGGTTATGTGGTGGTAATTTATTGGTGTTTCAGTTTGCATGTTTTGTTAAGTGATAATGAGCATCTTTTTATGAGCTTATTTGCTCTCCATATAACTTCTTTTGTGAGGTGTCTGTTCATATATTTTGTTCATTAAAAAAAATTTAGGTTTTTTTTTTCCCTTAATGTTGAGTTTTAAGAGTTCTTTATATGGTCTACATGTGTGTTAAAAACATATGATCTGCAAAACTTATACAAAAAGTACAAAACTTCTACATAAACCCACATTATTATTATTTTTGTGTTAAATGCTTGCTTATCCTTTAGAACAATTAAAAACTATATTTATTTATATTTGTATTTATTAATAATCTTGACCATTTTTCAACAACCTTCATTGCTTTGTGTAGATCCAAATGTCTGTGTGGTAACATGTCTGTCTGAAGAATTTCCTTTAATATTTCTTCTATTGCAGGTTTGCTGATAATTATCTCAGTTTTTATATGTCTGAAATGTCTTTATTTCACCTTTATTTCTCAAATATTTTTTTGCTTGGTATAGAATTCTGGGTTCACACTTTGTTTCTTTTAGCACTTAAAGATGTCACTTTATTGTCTTCCTGTTTTCGTAGTTTTCTTTATGAAATGTGCTATAATTCTTATCTTTGTTCTTGTGTATATAAATTGTTCTTTTTAAAACCTGGCTGCTTTTAAGATTTTAAGTATTTATTTTGCACAGTGTTCTCTGCGATTCTCTGACCTATAGCTTGAAGTCTTTCATTACTTTTGTAATAGTCTCAGTTGTTACCTTTTCAATATTTCTTCTGTTTCATTCTTTGTTTTCCTTTTGGGATTCCAGTTACATTTATGTTAAACAATTTGATATTGTCATATAGCTCTTGGACACTAATTTTACATGAAACTTAAAAAAAAAAAACCCTTGGTGTTTTAGTTTGGATATATTCTGTTGACCTAATTTTAAGTTCACTGATTCTTTCTTTGCCTATGTTGACTCTCCTGAAGAACCCTTGGAAGACACCCTTTATCGCTGGTACTTGTTTTTATTTCTAGAATTTCCATTTGACTTCCTTATTTCTGTTAACATTCTCCATATGTATATGCATGTTGCTCACTTTTTCACTAGAGTCTTAAATATATGAATCATAGTTATTTTAAAGTTCCTGTCTGGTATTTCTATCATCTGTGTCATGTCTAAATATGGTCCTATTAATCTCTTTGTTGTTGGTTTTTTTCGTGTGTGTGTATGTGTGTGATTTTTGAATGATTGTCAGATACAATATGTAGAAAAGCGGACATTTAGGTGAATAGCATCTATGCCTAAAAATGTATGTGCTGCTTCTGCTGCTAGGCTGTTAGTATCAGGGATTGAGCCTGTCTGGTTAAGAGTTACGCTGTATTTGGATTTTGTTGTTACTATAGTTATCTTCATCAGCTTCAAATTCCTTTCATGTTACCTTTTATTGAGGTTGGAGGGTTGTTTTGCTGACAGGTTTTCCTCAATGTTTCTGCTCCACCTTAATCTTTAACCTTCCCTCTGCACTGTACCTTATGGAGGGGCTCTTCAAGTGTTTGCCTTTTCATCAATGGTAGATTGCTACTGCTTGTTACTCTGTGCTTGCTAGCCTGGTAGTAGGTGCTGAAGATAAAAATTTCTCTGTTGTCTTTATTTGTTTTAGATAGGCAGTGTTTTGTGTCCCTGAGTCTGAGGGCTGGGGTTTTCTTAGTGATCCTGAGCTATTACATGCTGCAGGAGATATCTTAATAATCTAGGTTCAGGTTAGTTTCCTGTTCTTCCCTCAGGGATAGATTTTTTTTTTTTTCACCTACTCCAGTCATAGTGGGCCTTGTTTGCCTGTTTTCTGGGAGTGATATGGTTTGCTTCTCTATGCCAGGCAGCTTAAAATTTTAGCTGTTTTGGAAAAAAGGGACCAGGTAGGGCCTTGTTATTTTCCTTCTGTGCCAGATTCTCCCATCTTATAGGGCTGCATCACTAAAAGAGACTTTCTTTCATCTCTTGCTGTTCTTAGACTTTTTCTGGTCAGCCAGTTGGTGAGGTCCATGTCTGCAGCTATACACTCATTCTAGCACATACTTTTCCTTTAGCAATTGGTTAAAAATTATAGTTGAATTCTTACCCACTTGTATGGTTGCCTCACCTCCCTGCCATGCTCTGTGACACATGAGTCTGTTTTCATGTCCCATCTCTTTGGAAGTATCTTTTTTTCTTTTTCCCCTCCCCGAGGATTTTAAGCTGATGTATTACTTTGTAACCTCAGCTCTCCAATGGGTTTGAGAAAAGTTATACTTTTTGTAAATTATCCAGTCTTATTAGGAGGAAATGACATTCTTTTCAGCTTTTCACATTGTAGGTGGAAGCTGGACTATACTTTTGACAAATGGTCTCCAATGTGGAAACAACTTGGTTTAAGAGATAGCAGAATTGTCTTGTGATATTTGTTTTTTTAAAACAAATGCTTATTTCTGTATTCATTTAACATAAACTAATACTAGTTCTATGTCAGAAGATCACATTTTCAGTTCAGTTACTTAACATTCTGATGGAAGAGATGCATTCTACAGAGGTTTGGCTTGATAGTGGTAGGTTCATTTGTGCATTCACTTTCAAAATACTAGAGTTTATCTTTACCCGTGTGATTTTTGCTGCTTCATTATTTAATTTTAACTGAAGTAAGGTTCATGAAATAGACAAGTAGTTTACAGAGATTCCTACAAAGAAACCCCAGATTAAAGGTAATGCTAGAAATTTAAGTGTAGATAAGACCAAAATTTTAAAGTTGACGTATTTCTCTTATCCTAGTGTAAACTATTAGCCCAATTATGAGGTGAAAGCAATGTAACTCTAATAATATTTGAAAAGAAATGGGACCAAAAAATTGAAACAGAGAAGAGCCTTTGGGCCCATTCGCTTGTTCACAGACATGCATGGGACTGATGCTTTGAGTTTTCTTCTGTGGGATTTTCCTTTCTCTAGTCTCGTGCAGCCCCTGCCTTCCCCAGGGTGCTGTTGGCCTCAAAGGAGGAACTTGTGAGGGGACTTCTCCCCCAGGAGGACATGACTTGCAGACTTGGGTGTCTGCTCTGCTTTGGGGGTGGGGCCTGCTTTCACAGAGACCGCCTCCTCCCCTTTTGCCCCCTCCTCTCTCTGCTTTGCCAGGTCTTGGCTGTTGGCAGCTCAGAGGTGGGGGAGGCCAAGGATTACTGGAGGATGCTCTGTACCTGCTCCTGTCACCCCTTCCTGCTGCCTCCTCCATGCCCAAGGAGTGCCTGTTGTGGAGTCCTCAGTCAGGGACAGGACAAGGCTGAGGCCCTGCGTGGAGATGCCGCACCAGCAGAAGGCCAAGACCTGCTTAACTTAGTTCATCTGTTCACTTGTAATTCACTGTCATTAATAATGAACTTTACCCTTAGTGCATATTGTGATGTAGTAGGCAGAATTCTAAGACAGCCCTCAAGATGAACCCTCCACCCTACCCAACTCCCCCACATCATGATTAGGTTATGTTATAAGGCATAGTTAGCATTAAGAGAGAGATTATCTGGGCAGGTCTGACCTAAACTCAATTGAGTCCTTTTAAAGCAGAGAGGTGGTTTTTTTGTTTTGTTTGTTTTTCTGCTGGTGGTAGAAGAGGAGGTGGGCGATTCAAATTCTCTGCACAGTTACTGGCTTGAAGATGGAGGGTGCTACATATTAAGTAATAAATGTGACCTTTAGGAGTCAGAGGATTGCCCTTGGCTGACAGTAAGAGAATGAAGACCTCTGTCCTGCAACCACACCAAACCGAATTGTGCTAGTAAGAATGAACTTGGAAGCAAATTTTCCCCAGCACCTCCAGATGAGAACTCAATTGGTCAAACAGCCATGTCATACCAGGCTTCTGATCTAAAGAGCTGTGATGAATAAATTTGTGTTGTTTTAAGGCACATAGTTTGTGGCCTTTTGTTATATAGCAGTAGATAAATAATACACATGACTTGCATGAGCAACTAATGATTTTTATGACTTGAACAAATTAATACATTTTATGATGTTTTTAATTTCATCTTTTTCTTTTGAACATATATGCAGGTATCAAGGGTACACATTCAAGTTTTTACTGATGGGCTTGTGTTCCAAAAGTTTGGGAGATACTTCTGCAGACTCTTTACCTAGAATCTTTCAGTATCTGAAATCTTAAACTCTTGTGTAATTCACTGTCTTCTACTATTTTCTTGAACTTAGTAAACTTGTTTTTGTCTCACTGAAATATTTTGTCCTTGACACTACCCATCTCTTTTCTTATGTGCCCAATTAACAAAATCTGTTATTCTGGATCAAAATTTTAAAAAGTGCCATAGAAGGAAATCTTCATTCTGACACAAGTATAATATCTACAAAAAATCTACAGCAAGTATTGTATGTGACTTCAAAATGTGAGAAGAATTTCATTTGTAATCAGTAAAATGGAAAGGATGCTCATTATTACCAGTTCAGCATTAACTTGAGGATATCATCAAAACGGTAAAAATAAGAAAAAAAACCACGATTTGGAAGAGGATTTACAATTGTTTTCCACAGGTATTTGTGTAGAAGTGTAAAAGAATCTATAGATATATTATTAAAGCTGGTGAATAGTTTTAACAAATGTTTTGGATATAAATTGGCCACTTCCATGTATACCAAAAAGAAACAAGTGCTTTTATTTTTATTTTGTATTTATTTATTTATTTTTGAGATGGTGTCTCACTCTGTCCCCCAGGCTGGAGGGCAGTGGCGCAGTCTCAGCTCACTGCAACCTCTACCTCCCAAGTTCAAGCTATTCTCCTGCCTTCCCTCTTAAGTAGCTGGGATTACAGGTACACACCACCATACCCAGCTGATTTTTGTGTTTTTTGTAGAGACAGGATTTCGCTACATAGGCCAGACTGGTCTTGAACTTCTGACCTGAAGTGATCTACCTGCCTGGCTTCCAAAAGTGCTGGCATTACAGGCGAGAGCTACTACATCCTGCCAGAATCAAGATTATTTTTAAGTTAACATTTTTGATGATTATAAAACCTATCACATAAGCAAGAATAACTCCAATAAACAATGAGCTAGACCTTTATTTAAAAAAATGATAAAATGTTACTAAGAATATTTTTTAAATTATAAAATAGTGATGTTTAATACACTGTGGTATTAGCTTAGGAGTATATGAGCAGATGAATGGAAAATCTAAAAAGAAAGTCACAAAGAAACATGGGAAACATAGCAAAACCTTGTCTCTATCTCTACTAAAATAAAATAAAATGCCAGGCATGGTGGTGCATGCTTGTGGTCCCAGCTACTCAGGAGGCTGGAGCAGGAGGATCACTCAAGCCCAGGAAGTGCTGCAGTGAGCTTTGATATTGCCACTGCACTTCAGCCTGAATTCCAGAGCAAGAACCTGTGTATTAGTTTGTTTTCACACTGCTGATAAAGATATACCTGAGACTAGGCAATTTGCAAAACAGAGGCTTATTGGACTTACAGTTCCACATGGCTGGGGAGGCCTCAATATCATGGTAGAAGCAAGTCACATTTTACACGGATGGTGGCAGGCAAAGAGAGCTTGTGCAGAGAAATTTGTGTTTGTAAAAACCATCAAATATCAGAGACTTGTTCACTATCACCAGAACAGTACGAGAAAGACCAGCCCCTATAATTGAGGCATCTTTCACCAGGTCCCTTCCATAACACATGGGAATTATGGGATCTACAAGATAAGATTTGGGTGGGGACACAGAGCCAAACCACATCATCCTGTATCAAGAAAAAAATCCACAGGCTTAAACAAAATAATTGCAGATGGATGAATATCTCATAAGGGATTTATGTTCAAAAGAACTCTTACAGCTCAATAATGAAAAGACAGATAACTCAGTTGAGAAATGGGCAAAAAACTTAAATAGTCATTTTACCAAGGAACTTACATGAACTGCCAATGAACACGTGAAAAAATATTCAACATCATTAGTCACTAGGGAAATGAGATTGCACTTTGCATCCACTAGAATGGCTATAATCAAAGTGTTGGTAAAGATGTGGAAAATTTGTTATGGGAATGCAAATGTTGCAGGCACTTTGGAAAACAGTTTGGCAGTTTTTCAAAATATCAAATATGGACTTACCATATGACCCAGCAATTATATTCCTGTAGACCTACCTAGTAGAAATGAAAATCTTTTCCATGTAAATTTCTTAGCAGTATTATTCACAATAGCAAAAAATGGAAATAACCCAGAGTTTCATTAGCTAACAAATCAATAAACAAAGGTAGTATATCCATACAGTGGAATGCTATACAGCTGTTAAAAGGATTGGAGTACTGATGTAGTCTATAACATGATGAATCTCAGACCATTACGGTCAGTGAAAGAAGTCAGACACAAAAGTGCATGTTGTGATATCATTCTCTTTATATGTAATATCCAGAAAAGGCAAATGTATAGTGACAGAAAGTGAGTGAATTTTGTGGTAGTAAATTATATTTCAATAAAGCTGTGAATGGACAAGAAATACAGACCCACATCCTTTTGAGATTTAATGAGTAATAAAAGTAGCCTGAAAATGAATGGTGCTTTGGATAAAATTGATTTTCTGTTTTATACTATTTATAAGAAAATGAATTTCAATACATTAAAGAACTACACGTGAAAACAAAATGCACACACATATTCACACATAAAATGATTTTTGACTTTCAAAAATTTTTCCTATATAAGAGAAAATACACAAACCATAAAACAATATGCAAAAAAGTTTAAAGTATGATATATTAAACCAAAAGAGCCACCCAAAAACAAAATGAAAAGTCAAGTCATAATTGGACATGTTTGCAATTTATGAATTTGATCATTATTACCCAGAATACATAAAACTATGCCTGAATTCTTAAAAGGCCAGCAGTTCAGTTAAAAGTAGCCAAAGCTGAAATAGCAGAAATGGAATATGTGTAGGAGCTGAGAGATAACATAGCCAGTATAAACAAACAAAAGCACCTAGCTGATCTGTTAGAGCAGAAAAACACACTACAGGAATATCACAATCCAATCATAAGTAATAACAGCAGACTAGACTAGGCTCAGGAAGGAACCTCAGAGCTTGAAGACTGACTCTGAAATAAGAGTCAGACAAAATAAAGAAAAAAGAATGAAAAGGAATAAACAAAGTCACCAAGAAATACGGGATTATGTAAAGAGGCCACACCTATAAATCACTGTCATTCCTGAAAGGTACAGGGAAAAAGAATACAACTTGGAAAATGTATTTCAGGATATCATTATTGAAAACCTCCCCAACCTCACTAAAGAGAGCAACAATCAAATCCAGAAAATACAGAGAACCCTTGGAAGATTCTGTGCAAGATCATTCCTATGACACATAATCACATTTTCCAAGGTTGGAATGAAAGAATGTTAAAGGTAGCTGGAGAGAAAGGGCAGGTCACTTACAGAGGGAACTCCATCAGCCTTATAGCAGACCTCTCAGCAGAAACCCTATAAGCCACAGAGATTTGATACCTATACTCAACTTTCTTAAATAAAAATATTTTCAACCAAAATTTTTATATCCAGGTAAACTACGCTTCCTAAGCAAAGGTGAAATAAGATCCTTTTTAGATAATCAAATGCTGAGGGAGTTTGAAGCCATCAGACTTGCCTTACAAGAGATCTTGAAAGGAACATTAAATATGGAAAGGAAAGATTATTACCAGCCAATACAAGAACACTTAAGTACACAGGCAAATGACACTGTAAAATAACCATACAAACAAGCCAGCATAGTAACCAGCTAACAACACAACAACAGGGTCAAATCCACACATATCAATCCTAATATTGAATGTAAATGGTTAAAGTGCACCATTTAAAAAGCAGAGAGTGGCAAGCTGGATAAAAACGCAAGACCCAATAGTATGCTGTCTTCAAGAGACCCACCTCACATACAGTGACATACATAGACTGAAAATAAAGGTATGGAAGAAAACCTACCAAACAAATGGAAATGAGAAAAAAGAGGGGTTGCAAAATGCCCATCGATGATAGACTGGATAGGGAAAATGTGGCACATATACACCATGGAATATTATGCAGCCATCAAGAACGATGAGTTTGGGTCCTTTGTAGGGACATGGATGAACCTGGAAACCATCATTCTCAGCAAACTGACAGAAGAGCAGAAGATCAAACACCGCATGTTCTCACTCATAGGTGGGTCTTGAACAATGAGAACACATGGACACAGGGAGGGGAACACTACACACTGGGGTCAGTTGGGGGGAAATAGGGGAGGGACGGTGGGGGGTGGGGAGCTGAGGAGAGATAGCAAGGGGAGAAATGCCAGATGTAGGTGATGGAGAGGAAGGCAGCAAATCACACTGCCATATGTGTACCTGTGCAACAATTTTGCATGTTCTTCACATGTACCCCAAAACCTAAAATGCAATAAAATAAATGGGAAAAAAAAAGAAAAGAAAAAAGAGGGGTTGCAATCCTGATCTAGACAAAACTGACTTAAAACAACAAAGACGAAAAAAGACAAAGAAGAGCATTATATAAGGGTAAAGGGTTTAATTCAACAAGAAGACCTAACCGTCCTAAATATATATGTGCCCATCAGAGGAGCACCCAGATTCATAAAGCAAGTTCTTAGAGACCTACAAAGATACTTAGACTCCCCCACAATAAAAACAGGAGACTTCAGCGCTCACTGGAGGGTATTAGATCATTGCGGGAGAAACTTAACAAAGATATTTAGGATCTGAACTTAACATTGGACCAGATGGATCTGATAGACCAGTATGGGACTCTTAATCCCAAAACAGCAGAGTATACATACTTCTCATCACCACATGGCACATACTCTAAAACTGACTGCACAATTGAACATAAAACAATCCTCAATAAATGTGGAAGACCAAATCATACCAAAAACTCCTGGGTCACAGCTCAACAAATATATAAATTTAAAACTTAAAAAAAAAATCACTCAAAACCATGTAATTACCTGAAAATTAACATGCTCCTGAATAGCTTGTGGATAAATAATGAAATTACTTGTGGATAAATAGCAAAAATTAACAAGTTCCTTGAAACTAATGCAAACAAAAATGCAACATGCCAGACTCTCTGGGGCACAACTAAGGCAGTGTTAAGAGGAAATTTATAGCACTAAATGCCGACATCAAAAAGTTAGAAAGATCTCAAATTAATAGCCAAACATCACAACTAAAAGAACTAGAGAATCAAGAGCAAAGTAGCACTAAAGTTAGCAGAAAACAAGAAATAACCAAAATCAGAACTTAACTGATGGAGATTGAGACAAGAAAAAGCATTCAGAAGATCATTGAATTCAGGAGTTGTTTTTTGAGAAAATTAATAAGATAGGTCACTAGCTAGGCAATACAGAAGAGAGAAGACCTAAATAAGAACAATTAGAAAAGACAAAGGGGATGCTACTGCCGACTCCATGGAAATGCAAATAATCATCAGAGACTACTACAAACACCTCTATTCATACAAAGTAGAAACCTAGAAAAGATGGATACATTTCTGGCCACATATATCCTCCCACAACTGAACCAGGAAGAAATTGATGCCCTGAAGAGACCAGTAATGAGCTCCTAAATTGATTCATTAATAAATACGCTACCAACCTAAAAAAGCCGTTGACCTGATAGATTCACAGCCAGATTCTACCAGTTATACAAACAAGAGCTAGTACTGTTGCTACTGAAACTATTCCAAAAAATATAGGAAGAGGATCTCCTCCCCAACTCATTGTATGAGGCCAGCATCATCCTGATACCAAAACTTGGCAGAGACACAACAACAAAAGAGAACTCTAGGACAATATGCTTGATTAACATAGATGAAAAGTTCCTCAACAAAATATTTGGAGACTGAATCCAGCAGGACATGAAAAACCGAATACACCACGATCAAGTAGGCTTTATTCCTGGCATGCAAGATCAGTTCAATGTATGCAAATCAGTAAATGTGATTCATCATACAAGCAGAACTAAAGACAAAAACCACATGATTATCTCAGCAGATACAGAAAAGGCTTTCAATTTATTGATTCAGTTTCCCTTCATGTTAAAAACTCTCAGTAAAATAGGTATTGAAGGAACACACCTGAATATAGTAAGAGCTGCATATGACACATCCACAGCCAACATCATACTGAATGAACAAAAGCTGGAAGCATCACCTTTGAAAACTGATGCATGACAAGGATGCCTTCTCTCACCACTTCTATTCAACATAATATTGGAAGTGCTGGCCAGAGTAGTCAGGCAAGAGAAATAATGTGCATCCAAATGCAAAAAGAGGGAGTCAAACTATACCTGTCTGTAGATGACGTGATTATATATCTAGAAAGCCCAATAGTCTCGGCCCAAAATCTCCTTCAGTGGATAAATAACTTCAGCAAAATTTCAGGATACAAAATCAATGAACAAATGTGACTTGCATTCCTGTACACCAATAGCAGTGAGCCAAGAGCCAAATCAGGAAGGCAGTCTCATTCCTAGTTGCCACAAAAAGAATAAAATACCTAGGAATACAGCTAACCAGGGACCTGAAACATCTCTACAATGAGAATGACAAAACGCTGCTCAGATAAATCAGAGATGACATAAACAAATGGAAAAACATTCCATGTTCATGGATAGGAAGAGTCAATATCATTAAAATTATCATTTTGCCCAAAGCAATTTACAGATTCACTGCTATTTCTACCAAGCTGTCAATAGCATTTTTCACAGAACTAGAAACAACTATTTGTAAATTCATGTGGAACCAAAAAAAGAGACTGAATAGCCAGGCAATCCTAAGCAAAAAGAAAAAGGCTTAGAAGCATCACATTACCTGAGTTCAAACTATACTACAGGGCTACAGTAACTAAAACAACACGATACTGATACAGAACCAGATATATAGACCAATTAAATGGAATAGAGAGCACCGAAATAAGGCCATCCACCTAAAATCATCTAATCTTCAACAAAGCTAACAAAAATAAGCAATAAGGAAAGGACTTCCTCTTCATAAATGGTGCTGAGATAACTAGCTAGCCATGTGCAGAAAATTGCAACTAGACCCCTTCCTTACACATTATACAAAAATTAAGATAGACTGAAGACTCAAATGTAAAACGCAAAACCATAAAAACTCTTGAAGATAACCTAGGCAATTTAGGACATTGGCATGGGCAAAGATTTCATGACAAAGATGCCAAAAGCAATTGCAATGAAAGCAAAAATTGGCAAATGGGAACTAATTAAACTAAAGAAACTGCACAGCAAAAGAAATTGTCAACAGAGTAAAGAAACAACCTGCAGAATGGGAGAAAATATTTGCCAACTATGCATCTAACAACGGTTTAATTTCCAGCATCTATAAGGAACTTACTTAAATTTACAAGAAAAAAACAACTCCATTAAAAAGTGGGCAAAGAACATGAACAGATACTTTTCAAAAGAAGATGTACATGCAGCCAACAAGTATATGAAAAAAGCTCAATATCACTGATTATTGGAGAAATGCAAATCAAACCACAGTGAGATAACATCTCACACCAGTCAGAATGGCTATTTCTAAAAAATAAAGAAATGGCATGCCAGCAAGGCTGCAGAGAAAACAGAACACTTACACACTGTTGGTGGAAGGATAAATTAGTTCAACCATTGTGGAAAGCATTAGGTCAGTTCCTCAAAGAACTAAAAGCAGAACTGCCATTCAAACCAGCAATCCCATTACTGGATGTATACCCAAAATAATATAAATTGTTGTATTGTAAAGATGCATGCATATGTTCATTGCAACACTATGCACAGTAGTAAAGACATGGAATCAATCTGAGTGCCCATCATTAATAGATTGGATAAAGAAAATGTGGTGTATGTATACCATGGAATACTATGCAACCATGAAAAAGAACAAGCTCATATCCTTTGCAAGGACATAAATGGACCTGGAGGCCATCATCTTAAACTAATGCAGGAACAGAAAACCGAATACCGCATGTTCTACCATGTAAATAATGAGAACACATGGATATTAAGGGGAGCAACAGACACTGGGGCCTGCTTGAGGGTGGAAGGTGCAAGAAGCAAGAGGATCAGAAAAATAACTATTGGATACTAGGTTTATTACCCAGGTGATGAAATAGGCTGTACACCAAACCCCTGAGACATCAGTTTACCTATATAACAAACCTGTACGTGTACCCCTGAACCTAAAAAAAAAGTAAAAAGAAAAATAAGAAAAGCCTGGATGACTCCAGCCTGTCATCTAGACTAGGGTGCAGGAGCATGATCATGGCTTAGCTCACTGCAGGCTCAACCTCCTGGGCCAGGTGATCCTCACACTTGAGCCTCCTGAGTATCTGGGACTACAGGTACATGCCACCATCCACAGCTAATTTATATATTTATATATGGGGTGGGGAGGGTTTCACCGTATTTCCTGGACTCAAGCAGTCTGCCCACCTCAGCCTCCCAAAGTGCTGGGATTACAGCCATAAGCCACCATGCCTGGCTAAAAGAGAAATCTGAAAGTAGAATATTTGAAAATATGCTAAAACAATAATCAGAGAACTGCAAATTAAAATGATAATTTTGTTTTTATGTATTGGACAAATATGAAGTCTGATGATAACTTTTGGTGACCATTTAGGGATAATAGGAACTCAAACATTGCTGATAAGATTGTTTGTTAAGATGATTCAGCCATACAATGCAATATTGATTGTGGTAAAGTTTAAAGTATTCATACTCTAGGGTTAAGTAATCTTACTTATTGATTTCTACCCAGCAGAAACTACCAGTTGGATAGGATAAGCCATTTATGAAAGGTTTCAATGCAGCAATGTTTGTGATAACAACAACAAAAAAAATCACATGGCTTTCAGTAGGGAAATGGGTAACTTTATGTTCTTATACAAATGAACCCTATAGTATAATCAGTCTTAAAGAACTATGAATTTTGGTCTTTGGAAGGGTTGAGTTATCTAAATTAGTGGTTCCTACCCTTTTTGGCACCAGTGACCAGTTTCGTGGATGACAGTTTTTCCATGGACAGGGGGCATGGTTTTGTGATGAAACTGTTCCACCTCAGATCATTGGACATTAAGAGTCTCATAAGGAGTATACAACCTAGAATACCTCATATGCAGAGTTGATAATAGGGTTTGCGCTCCTATGAGAATCTGATCTGACAGGAGGCAGAGCTCAGGAAGTACTGCTCGCTTACTGGCTGCTCTGCTGTGTGGTCCATTTCCTAACAGGCCACAGACTGGTACTGGTCCACGGCCCTGAGGGTTGGGGACTCCTGATCTGGATCAACCTTTCTTCTAAAAACAATGAAAAGTGCTGGATTTTTTAAAAGTTAAAAATGGCCAAGAGCTAAAAAGACAGTTGAGAATACCCAAGCTAATTTTAGAGGTAAGTAGAAAATCAGAGGTAAAAAGCTGCTTAAGCTTGATATCTTTTGTTAGTACCACATATTTGTGCTTTTGTGGCTGTTTAGGCAAGAAGATCAGAATTCTAGGGCCATCGCCTGTCCAAATAGTTCTATGGGAGATTGTCTTTACATAAAGTTGTGAATCAAAGGGTTATGTTTTAGTATAAAAGCAAGTAGATCTAAATCATCTTGCCTTTCCCCATTCCCAGAAGGTTGCCTTGGTGCTGATCACAGTGGGAAAAGAAAAGGTAGAAAAATATCAAATATTGAACTTGCCATAGATCTGTCCTCTAGTAGATCTGTACCCTGAGTCAATCAAGGAACTTCAAGCCGTGAAATTAGTTTGAAGCAGGTATGAGTTTCCTGTTAGTGTCATAATGAATACTACAAGTTTAGTGGCACATGACAAACTTAGTATCTTACAGTTCCGGAGGTCAGAGGCCTGAAATGGGTCTCACTGGGCTAATATCAAACTGTAGGCAGGGGTGTGTTCCTTTATGAAAGCTCTAGGCCAGAATCAATTTTCTTAAATTTTTCAGCTTTTACAGGCTGCTAGCGTGGTCTTTTATTTCTAAAACCAGCAGTGACTGGTTGATTCTCTCACACAATTTCATCTTTCTTTTTCTGACTCCTCTGCCACCTCCTTCCCAATTTAAGGACTCTTATGATTAAGTTGGATCCACCAGGGTAATCTTATTTTAAGGTCAGCCGATTAACAACCTTAATTCGATCTGCAGCCTGTTTCCCCCTTGCCATGTAGCATAATTTGCCCAAGGGCAGTGGGTGTTAGAATTCTGGAAGAGAGCACTTCCATTCTAGGCCTTAGGAAATCTGATCATTTGAGGACAAAAGTCAGTAAGTACTGAATTAATTGCATGAAGAAACAAATCAAGATGTTGACTTGTCAGGCATCAGACTGCAGAAACAGACTTATTCAAGAAAAAGTTGAAATGATTAGATACCAATTTAATTTTTTAATACTGATTTTGTAATATTTCATATTTAAAGAAATAAATGACAGATCTAAATATCTGCAAAGTATGGAGAGCTGTTAAAGAAGTTTTTAAGTTTTAAAAAAGAATAGAATAAAGCTTAAATAAATTAAATTGCTGAATCTCTGCCTTCGGTGTATTGTGAGTGGCTGGAATTTATGAGGACATTGTACCAAAAAGGAGAGAGCTGCACAGAGAAAGAGCTCAAGAAATCAGCATGCAGTGTCTTTAATCTGGCTGAAAACCAGTTCTTGTGTGTAGGGTGAGATCCATAAAACCTGACAAATAACACTTTTGTTTTGGAAAGCAGTTTCTGGGAGCTATAATGCAAAAAATTTTCAGAACTTATACAGGGCTGACAGTCATTATTTAGGTTCCCACCACCCAACTGAAGCCAAGAAAGTTAAACTTAGTAAAGTTTTTGTGCTTCTCCCTTAAAAACTTTTTTTTTTTTTTTTTTTGAGACAAGGTCTTGCTCTGTTGCCCAGATTGGTGTGCATTGGGTTTATCATAGGTCACTTCAGACTCCAACTTCTGTCTCAAGCTTTCCTCCACTTCAGCCTCCCAATTAGCTAAGACTATAGGTGTGTACCACAACACTGGGCTAATTTTCTTATTTTTTAAATTTTTTGTAGAGAAGGGGTCTCACTTTGTTGACCATGCTATTCTCAAACTCCTGGCCTCAAGCAGTCCTCTTACCTCAGCCTCTCAAAGTCCTGGGATTATAGGCATGAGCGACTGTGCCCAGCCCCTTAAAAACTTTCTTTAGAAACCTCAAAAGGGCCGGGCGCGGTGGCTCACGCCTATAATCCCAGCACTTTGGGAGGCCGAGGCGGGTGGATCACGAGGTCAAGAGATCGAGACCATCCTGGTCAACATGGTGAAACCCCGTCTCTACTAAAACCACAAAAAATCAGCTGGGCATGGTGGCGTGTGCCTGTAATCCCAGCTACTCAGGAGGCTGAGGCAGGAGAATTGCCTGAACCCAGGAGGCGGAGGTTGCGGTGAGCCGAGATCGCGCCATTGCACTCCAGCCTGGGTAACAAGAGTGAAACTCTGTCTCAAAAAAAAAAAAAAAAAAAAAAAGAAACCTCAAAAGGAACTTTAACTTACGTTCCTGAATAAACATGGTCTAGCTCCCTTTAAAAGTGGGGAACCCAGCCCTCACAACATAAAATTTAACAATGTCTGGCATTCAAGCAAAAGTACTAGATATGCAAAAGAGCAAAAAAATATAATTTATAATTGAGGGAAATACCAATCAGTAGAAATAGAACCAGAAATAATATATGATAGAAATTGCAAAGAAGTGTATTAAAACTGCTATTAAAGTTTGCTCAGTTATGTTCAAGGACTGAAAGGATAACATGAACATAATAAGAGGGAAATGGAGGATTTAGGGTAGAAACAAATGATTTGTTGCATCAAATAGATATCATTACAGAACAATAAAAAGATCAGTCCTCTCACACCATTCACAAAAAGCAATCAAAATGTGCCACAGACATACGTGTAATATTTAAATCTCTATAACTTTTAGGAGAAAGCCTTTTCATCCTTGGGGTAAAAATACTGATTGTTAGAGCAGGAAAACCACCATAAAGAAAAAACTGGG
Source organism: Cebus imitator (assembly GCF_001604975.1). Taxonomy (NCBI): domain Eukaryota; kingdom Metazoa; phylum Chordata; class Mammalia; order Primates; family Cebidae; genus Cebus; species Cebus imitator. Next base: position 3,721,058 of record NW_016107442.1, read on the forward strand.
TGGTAATCAAAATTAACTACTTTTGTTCTTTGAGAAACACCGTTAAGAAAATAAAAAGGCAAACAATAGACTAGGAGAAATATTCACACCATATATTATTAGACAAAGGAATTGCATACAGAATATATTTAAAAACAAATTGGAAAGGCTCTTATACTACTATGATAAAATGTCTAAAAACCTAATTAAAATTATACAAATGATTTGAACAGAGGTATCTGAATGCCAGTAAGCCTTTAAAAAGATGTTCAATAGGGAAATACAAACTAAAATCATATGGAGACATGAGGACATTATAATGTTTTCTGCAAATCACTTTTTTTTTTCTTTTTAAAGAAGAAAGCAGACAAGAAAAATACAACTAACCAAGGGATGATTGGGATGTGAATCAGCCATGATAACTTTCATATATGGATGGCAGATGGCAGGAATATAAAATGATACAATCACTTTGAAAACAGTTTGGTTTCTTAAAAAAACTAAACGTAACCCTACTATATAACCCTACGATCACTCTGTTAATTGTTTACACAAGAAAAATGAAAACATATATCCACCAACTTCTGAATAAATAAAAAATTGTAGTATATCTAATATAATGGAATATACCAAGAAGTAACAAACTAGTGATAACCAGCAACAATACAGATAAAGCTCAGAATTTTTCCATTGAATGAAAAAGACAAGCACCCCCCAAAAGAGAGCCTGTTCTGTAAGATTCTATTCTCACAAAATTCTAGAAAAGAGAAACTAATCTGCCATAGACACCAATGTAATTCTGCAGGTTTAGTGAGCTCAGCGTACCCCAAGAAAACCATGCCAAGAAAACCGTGCCAAGACATACACCAAGAAAACCATGCCAAGACATAATTCTCAAACTGCTGAAAGTCAGGGATAAAAAGAAAATCTTAAAAGCAGCCAGAGAAAAAAGGCAAGGCACATTACATATAGAGGAATAAAGGAAAGAAAGATTGTAAACTTGCTAGCAACTATGCACACCATTAGACAGTGAAAACATGTCTTCAGTGTACCAAAAAAACTGTCAACCTACAACTTTATACCCCCCCAAAATTTTTTTTTAATTGAGACAACTGATTTTTTCTCTAAGAAAAACAGTAGCTAAAAGATCTTTAAGCATAGATCTACAGATATACAAAAAAGTGACATTGTGAGTAAATTTAAAAGACTTTCTTTTTTAATATATTTAAAATAATATTTTAAGTAAGTTATGTATAATGAGATTTATAACAAGCAGATGTAAAATATATAACTATGGCACACAGGATGGGTTGGAAGATAAATGTGTACTGACTCTTACATACTAAGTGGTACTATAATATTTTAAAGTAGAAGATGGTGAAAAGCAAAATGAATATTGTAAACCTTAGGGCAAGCCCTTAAAAAAGCTAAAAGAGGTATAGCTATTAAGTTTATGGTGGCAACAAAATGGAATATTACAAACTTCTCATTTAACTTAAAATAATGTTGTGGAGTGGAGAATGGGGAAGGGTGTATAACAGAGGCAATAAATAGAAAGCAAATAAGATGGTAGATGTAAATCCAACAATTTCAATAAGTACATTAAATTTTAATGGTCTAAACACTGTCCTTAAAAAACAGATTTTTAGACTGGATGAAAATGCGAGATTTAACTCTGTCATCCACAAGAAACTCATGTGAATATAATAGATTAAAAGTTGAAGAATTGGGAAAAAATACATAATGAAAATGCTGCTAATCATAAGAAAGTTGGTGTAGCTGATATAACAGTAGGCACAGTAGAATTCAGAACAAGAACAAGGAGGAGCATTTTATAATGATTATATGAATTCACAAAGGAGATATAAAAATATGCAATATAAATGCACCCCCTAACAGAGCATCAAATTACATGAAGCAAAATTGGCAGTAAAGAAGAAAGGACAGAAAATCATGAGAGAAGACTCAAAGAACATTATCAATCAGTTAATCCTAATTAACATTTATAGTACATTCCTCCCAATAACTACAGACACACATTTTTTTTCATGTTACATGGAATATTCACCAGTGTAGATCATATGCTATCCATAAGTTGTCAGAAAATTTAGAATGATTGTAATCTTACATGTTTTATAACCACAAAGAATCTGGCAGAATTCAATAACAGGCTGGGTGCGGTGGCTCATGCCCGTAATCCTAGCACTTTGTGAGGCTGAGATGGGTGGATCACCTGAGGTCAGGAGTTCAAGACCAGCCTGGTCAATATGATGAAACCCCATCTCTACTAAAAATACAAAACATATGGGCATGATAGCAGGTTCCTTTAGACCCAGCTATTCAGGAGACTGAGGCAGGAGAATTCGCATGCACCCAGGAGGCAGAGGTTTCAATGAGCTGAGATCACACCACTGCACTCCAGCCCGGAGGACAGAGTGAGACTTTGTCTCAAAAACAACAAAAAAGAATTCAGTAACAGAGGAATATTTCTGAGCACCACCTAAATATTTGAAATTAAACAACACATTTATATCCTGTGGGTAAAATAAGACATCATAGGGAAATGATAAAGAATTTGAACTAAATGAAAATAGACAGTATATCACAGTTTATAGGATAGAACTAATGTAGTGAATAGAGGGAAATTTATAGCTTTAAATGCTTTTATTGGAAAAGAACAAAGGTCTCAAATCAATGATCTAGGCTTCCACCTAAAAAACTTAGAAAAATAAGTTTGAGTGAAAATAAAAAATAGAAGGATTTAAAGAAGAAAGCGCAGAAATAAAAAAACGATAGAAACTGAGTGATCAAGAAATAAAATAATTGAAACCAAAAGTTGATCTTTTGTAAAAAGATCAATAAAATCACTCAATTTTTAGTAATTTAGAAATTTTAAAATTTAGAAAGAGGAGGGAAAATACCTAAACTGATATCAGGAATGAAAGAGGGACATGACTACAGATTCTTAAAATATTAAAAAGATATGAAGATAATCTTTTGAATAACTTTTTGCCAATAAGTGCAGAATTTATACAAATGACCAGAACTGAATTAATAAGAAATAGATAACCTGAATAGTTTTTTACTGATTTTTAAAAACTTGACTTATGATTAAAATTTTACCACAAAGAGAGCCTCCAAGTCTGATTAATAATTAATGAATATTTTAATACACAAACTCAAAAATTGGAGAAGATTGGATCATTTCCCAGTTTGCTTTATGAGGCCAGCATTACCCTGTTACCAAAACCAAATAAAGACATTATAGGAGAAAAGTTGCTTTGGGATGAGCTTTGGGATATTCTAGGCACTCAGAAGGGCACAAGGGTACCATTTGAGTTGATGGAAATAGTGTCTGTCTTGGTTGTGTTCTTGGCAAAGTGAAAGTATGGATTTTCAAAAGTTACTGAACTTTATTTTTAAAATGGATACCTTGTGTTATATGAAAATTATACCTCAATAAAGTTGACATTTTTAGACAAAAAGATGTCTTAGTCAGCAAATTGAACCCTAAGAATTTCATGAAGAGGAATATATAGTAGAAGAAATTGACCAAAATGCTTTAAGGAAAGCTAAAGAGACATAAAGTGAAGAAGAGAGGTAGTGACATGAAGACTATAGTGAGACCAACGAATACACTTTTAATCAGAGTCTTAGGAACTGTGTTATCAGCAATAGATGCTCACAGGTGTGGTAATATTTTTGAAGCAGGTTAATTACAGAAAAATAGAATGTCTTCTACTCTAAAATAGAATAATCCTCTGTAGAAGAGTTTAGGCTTAATCTGCCTGAGTCTCTACCCAATATGAAAGTCTTTTTTATAGCATTTTTGAAAGCTTGCTCTGGCAGTAGGTAGTTCATTGAGTTTTTTACCTGGAAATTTCCACTCAAGGGAACTAGTACAGTCATTTCTCAAAAGATTTTATTCATTAGATACCTACCAAGTACCATGATAGCTACCTTACTTTGTGAAATCTAAGGCATTACTAGTTGTAAGATGCATCAATAGTTCATGTTTTATTAAATGAAAAATGGTGGCTACCTTTTTATTGTGACAGTAGATTCTAAGATGAGTCTTGATTTTAGAGATATTAATGTTTTTCAAAAGCATCTTGTAACTTATGAAATATTTCTGTAGAAGTGTTACTACCATTTTACAATTTAGGAATGCCACTGAGAAAATCTACTTTTTCTTTGATTTGTAGGGCCTGTCATGCCATGTTTAATTTTTTCCTCCCAAATCCACACACGGCTTACATTAGTTCCTTTTCTTGGCTTCTCAATTATTTTGCCATCAGGATCGTATTTTTCTTTGGATGTCTGTAGTTGATTGTTGCTTAAAATTAAATATGTTACAGACTTCAAAGTAGAAATTGTAAAATCTTAAAACTGATATGTCCAGAAAGTGAAATACGTGGGACATTAGTGAACTAGGGTTTTGTTAACTTGATAAGATTTTTCAGTAATTTTTTTTTTACCTAAAATTTAGGGCAGTCCATAGCAATGACCAAATTGTTGTGTTTTAATTTTTACAAGTAAGTTTAAATTTTATACATCATACGTTTAACAGAAAGATTTCTCCCTATCGACACTCACTTACTCATTCTTGTAATTAAGGTTAACGATGCTATTTTTTTAAGTTTACTTTTTTAAAACAAATATACACAATTATAATACATGTCTTCTAATTATTTTTCCTCTCTCTACAAGATTATTACATATGAAATCTGCCCATAATATTTTACCCAGAAAGAGTTCTAAATGATAAAGTTGTTGTTTTAGTAATGAATATTTACATTTTGATATTTTAATTTCTTTACATTCATGTAATTTCTGGTAGTCATTGTGTGACTATTGTGTTGTATATTGCCTAGTTCAGCTTAATTCAGCTGGAGGAAAAGTGTATGTTAAATTAATTTGCTGATTGATACACAATTTATTGCTTTAAATTATTATATAATAAAACTTTTCTAGTAGTTAATACACTTTTCTCTCTTTAAAAACACAGGTTTTGAGAGTATTTTAGAAGGGCTTTATGGACCACGGCTACGAAGAGACCTCAGTTTATTTGAAGGTAATTTTTAAAATTTTATTTAAGTTTTCACTTCCCACCCTATTTAACAAATGAAAAATTGTTGTTCTATACTAACTTTATATTAAATATGAAATATCCAAATATTTGTATTACATGTCATAGTTTTTCAAGATTTTGTACACTAAATCAGAATAGAAAATTAAGCTTGTTTTGGGGTCAGTGATATAACTTAATTTTTGTTGTTTTATAAATTCCATGCCCTAACCTATTCTTAAATAAGATTGAAATAAACCAATTAAATGTTAATTGAATTAAGTAATTGCGTAATCAAATTATTAAACTTTAATTGAATTATTTAATTTATTCAATTTAAGTAAATGTTCAATTGAATAATTGTCTTCTAAAAAGTTATCACCCAAATTTTTACTTTTGTTGGTTTTTTAATATTTGTCTTAGTGAAACACTTGTGATTATTGGGAAGGAATAAACTAAGGCTAAGTGAACTAATATATTGACTTCCTTTTATTTGTTTTTGTCAGGACATCTCTTTCTAGTATCTGAAGAGCTAGAGTTGTAAAACATTTTTTAAATGAGAGAGTTTATATAGAAGAATATTGAGTGGAAGTCAGGAGATTAATTTCTTCTAGTTTTTACTGAGTTTGGCAGTCACTTAAATCTGTAAGGTCGACATATTTCTAATCCATAAACTTGGTTCTTCACTGGCATAGTTTTCAAAAATAAGTAGAGCTTTTGTTGCTATAGTTCAAGGGAGATGTGTTGTTAGTAGTGACATTGGTAGTAGTGATGCTGATATTGATCAATTAAAATTTTTTTTTAACTTAACGTGAGTACATTTCTTATTAAGTATGATTTGCTTTGATTTTTCTTTTCAACTATTAATCCAAGGGATATTACTAAGCAGTAACTTACAAGCATTTCTTAATATAAATTTCAAATATTGAGTACAACTTATTATTTTAGGATTAGATTGTATTCCCAACGTATTAATATCATGCTTATAAAATTTTTTTATGATTACCATTATATTTTATACAATTTAGGCCAAAGAACAAGTTTACTATCAGATTTAAAGTAATTTATTTTTAATTATAAAATCTAATGTTTTTAAAGTATGGTTGGGAAAAAGGACTTTTGTGTATTAATACAATTTTGAGCTCCTATGTATTATTAGTACTGCCTTTCTAAAAGAAAGTTTTATCAATAAATATTCAGAGCCTAAAAAATAATACATACCTACACTGTATTTTTACTTTTAGGTATCACAAGAAAATAACCAGATGTATTCTATATAAAGCTGCTCATTATAGTTCATTTAAAGTTGTTTCTAGTTTGTTTTTTTTTTTTTTTTGCTATTATGTGTTAAAAGGGACTATTTAATAGTTCTATGTTTATAATTGGAATATATGCAGGTATTAAACAGTTATGTTATTGAGTTTATTAATGACATGGAAAAATTGTTAGACTGAAGAAAAGCAAGTGCATTGTATATATACTGTATTTTGACTCATCCTAGTTTTGTAAAAAGAAACAACAACAAAAAGAAAAGTACGTATCTTTTCATTGTAAATGGATTAGAAAGAAGAGACTAAAATGTTCGTGGCAGTTATATCTGAAATATGGATTATGGATAGTTTTGCATGCCTTTTATATATGTGGCTTTTTCTAAAATCAAACATGTATTATGTAATTTTTAAAATATGAATATTATGAATCTTTTAAAAAGCACACTTTGTATTTTTCTTGCTGAAACTCTTACCAATATTGGAAAGTGAGGTCTATGGCTAGCTAAATTAAGAGCATTATCTGTTTTTACCAACAATTATTTTTTTCAGTGATTTTGACCATACCGTATGTGTAATAATCAGGTGAACTTTATCCATTTTTATAAATTACAGAACCATAAAGGAAATATAATTTCATTTGGGTTCTCAAATGTATAAACACTTTCTTTCACATATAACCTGTGTTTTCTTAAACTGTCCTTGGGATGGGAATGGGGTCTTGCAATAATATAGGAACATAGCAAGTTTTCAGTCTCTCAGGTTTTTAAAGAGCTTGTAGATTATCTTAAATGTACTGCAGTAGCGTTAAGGCCTTTGAGGTTTTCAAACCTTGACGACAAGGACATGGTATTAAACTTTGTATTCCTAGCAACTAGTCAGTGGTCAACAGTGTTTTAATTGCTCATCGAAGCCCTCGGGCTCCTGGGTACTCTCTGGCAATATAGGTTATAGGTTTTTGCAGCTGTTACCTTCTGTTGTTCATAATGCAGGCAGCTTGGAACTCAGATTGCCCCTTCAAGAAATACTACCTTGTGCATTCAGTTTTATATTTTACATTATACTGTTTGTTATTTGTTGTTGCTTCCTCTTCCAAAGGCTCTAGCTCAGATACTGTTGGAAGATTTTGATCTGTGATATAAGTGCAATACCACAGGTTAGCTGTTTTATAGCCAGCTATTTTGTAGAGCACAAGGACAGAACATTTTTGTAGATATATCTGAAATTTTATAGTACAGTTCATTTACAAAATGGGTAGTGTTGGTGTAGAGTTTCTACTTTGATTTTTGATTGAGCGATTTCTGGATCTTGTATCTGTTCAGTTTTATGTGCTGTTACCTTCCGCCATACTGTGGTACGTTCCATTCTACGGAGACACAAAATATCGCTAAGGATCTTTCTTTGTTTTGTATAAATACTTGTTTTAAATTGAAGTGATAGTGGTGATGGTGCAAGAACTCATCATTCTGCTCATCTTTATTCATGTTGAGCAGGATAATTCAGTTTTGAATCACAGAGCTGAAAGTATATATGAAAGATATCCCAACAATATATTTTCAGTGAGATGGAGTGATAGCCATGCAGACTTTAAGGATGGAGACTCCAAAATGCACCCATTCCAGTGTTTTGTTATTCTTACAGCTTAAGAGAGCTGTTTTCTGAAATCTCTTAATTTTAATCATTTCTTATTTTAACATAGTTTTGTACTGAATTAAATATTTTTATCTGAAATATTCAACCAATGCTAATTTTAGTTTAGCCATTTTGTCTGCTGAGTTTACAAATGAGAAAAAGAGAAATCTGAGGAATCAAGAATTTAACCCATGCTTGATGTTTCTTCAGCCTTCCTTTCTCACCTGCTGTCCTTCCATATTTATATTCAAAGTCAGTATTATACTTCACTGCCTTCTGGTAACCCAGGCTGCAATTTGTGATCCATACCCTCTTAACTTCCTCCACTTTCATGTATTTGTTTATATAGTTATGTATGTACATGTGCATAAGTATTTATGTTTCTTCAGAAATCCATTGTTTGTTACATGAAGGGCTGAATTTTCTAAGGAAATAAATTCTGTAGTTTATTTTTAGACTATTTTTTTTATATACAAGTAACATGTTTATTTTTAAGAATTAGAAAACAACAGATAAGAAAGAAAAAATTATCCCAATCCCACTACCCACAGATAATCTTTACTAATATTTTTGTGTAAATGTAAAATACATGTTTGTGTGCATTTATTCTTTTATTAAAATCATATTATGATATACATGGTATATATGCTTTTTGTGCCTAGTATGTTCACTAGCATATCATTTAGGTATATAAAGTTCTAAATTATCACTTTTTTTGTCTACTCCTGTGACAGATTATGGGTTACCATTTTTAATGGCTGCACAGGATTTTGTTGTGGAAGTATTATAATTAATTAACTCACTTAATATCTCATTACTGTGTATCTCATTCTATTCTTATTCAAATAAATCTTGTACTTGATATCCTCTTTTGTGTTTTTCTGGGTGAGGGGGGAGGGATTGTAAAACTAAACTTTGCATCTCAGTCAGTCTTTTTCTTACACATAGACACATAATTGCTTCATTGGCTTTTTACTGCCAATATTTTCAGTTTGTTTCTTCAGGTGCCTTAGCAAGTTCTTCCTCTTTTTTATTGCTTTTTGCCTTTAAAAAGTTTCTAGTCAAAGTTGATGACTAGAGAGTAATGATACTAATTATAGTAATAAACATGTATTTGCAATGAGGTAGACAGCCATACATTGGGCTGTGCTGTCAAAGTCCTGCCAAAATGTAGAGCCTCTTAAAAATGCATGTAGAAGCTATTAATTATAGACATCTGAAGCCTTTTTCCCATCCTCTTCTAAATAACTATGCTTTCTTTGTTGTTACCATTATTAAAAACGGTTTACTATTTAAATGCTAAGGCTGCAAGTGTATTTCTCTTTATGCAAATATGTATGTAGGAATCACATAGATTAGCACATGGTTTTAGATAAACTATTGGACATCTGGGCCCCTGTTACTCACTGTTCTCAACTTAGGAACCAAATAAATTGGGTAGCAAAGGATTCTTCTATATTATCCTGAATTCTTTTTACTTATGACAAAAATCACGTGAACCTGGGAGGCAGAGGTTGCAGTGAGCCAAGAATGTGCCACTGCACTCCAGCCTGGGTGACAGAGCGGAACTATGGCTCAAAAAATAAGGCAATGGCAATTAAAAGTAAAGGCAAAAAACTCAATTCCCTTTGCACCAACCTGATATTTGAACATACTTATCTGAAGTAAAATCTTACGTGAGTATATTCATCATCGTGCCTGTAATACAAAGATTGGAGGAACAGGCTACATATTCAGTAATAGGATTTGGTTAAATAAATTGTAGTGCATCTTTTTGAAGGACTATACTTGAGTATGGGAAATATTTGTAGTAAATAAGCATAAAGGTATAATATGGTTTTAATTTTTTAAACTAAAAAATTTTAAAGCAGTTTTAAATTTACAGAAAAAATTAAGTAGGAAGTACAGAGAGTTTCTATGTACTCTTCTTCTGCCCTCAGGTCCCTGTATATTAGCACATTTTGTTGAACCAATTGATATAGTATTTTTATTTATTTATTTATTTTAGGACGGAGTCTCACTCTTGTCACCCAGGCTGGAGTGCAATGGTGCAGTCTCGGCTCACTGCAACCCCTGCCTCCTGGGTTCAACCAGTTCTTGCCTCAGCATCCCGAGTTGCTGGGATTACAGGCATGCGCCACCGCACCCAGCCAATTCTTTTGTATTTTTAGTAGAGACTGTGTTTCACTATCTTGGCCAGGCTGGTCTTGAACTTCTGGCCTGGTGACCCACCCGCTTTGGCCTCCCAAAGTGCTGGGATTACAGGCATGAGCCACTACACCAGGCTGATACCTTATTATTAACAAAATTCCATAGTTTACATACATTGGGATCACTCTTTGTGTGTTGTGCAGTTTTATGGGTTTTGCCAAATGCATAGTGTCATTTATCCATCATTATAGTATCAGATGTGGTACAAATCACTGCTGAAAAAAGTCTCATAAACTACCTGGTCATACCTCCCATTTCTCCCAACCTGTGGCAAATACTAATCTTGTTATGGTCTCTAAAGTTTTGTCTTTTAGAATGTCATGTAGTTGAAATCATACAGTATGTAGCTTTTAATGATTTGCTTCTTTCACTTAGAAATGTGCATTTAAGGGCCTTTTATTACTTTTTATCTCTATTGCTGAATAATATTGCCTTGTATAGATGTACCCCACAGTTTGCTTATTCATTCACCTATTGAAACACATCTTGCTCACTTTTAATATTTGACTATTAGGAATAAGGCTGCTATAAACATAGACAAATTTTTTTGTGAACAAAATTTTTCAACTCATTTGGGTAAACATTTGGGAGCTTCACTGATGGACTGTGTTTAGTTTTGCAAGAAACTGTAAGGCTGTCTTCAGTGGTGGCTGTACCATTTTGCATTCCCACCAGCAGTCAATGAAAGTTCCTGTTGCTCTGTATCCTCACCAGTATTTGATGTCAGTATTACGGATTTTAACCATTCTAACTGGTATATAATGATATTTAATTGCCTTAATTTGCAGTTTCCTAATGACACGATATTCAGCATCTTTTCATAGGCCTAGTTGCCACTATATATCTTCTGGGTGATGTGTCTATTCAGACAGATTTTGATATTTGGGCAATGTTGGATTTGTAGAATAAGTGAAGAAATGTTTCCCCTGCTGCTGTTTTTAGAGACAGATGGTATAGAAATCATCCGGGTTGGTGCTTTCTGTTTCAGAAGGTTTTTAATTATTAATTTCTTTAATATATATAGGGCTGTTGAGGTTATCTATCTTACCTTGTGTAAGTAGATTATGTCTTCTGAAGAATTGGCCCGTTTTATTTAAAGTTATCAAATTTGTGAGCATGATGTTGTTCATAATATTTCTTTATTATCCTTTTAATGTCCATAGGATCATAGCCAGTCTTTCATTTCCAATATTAAAAATTTGTGTTTCCTTTTTTTTCTTGAGTGGCTAGCCAGGCATGGCTAGAGGTTTATTAGTTTTACTGATTTTTTTGTCCCCACAGGACCAGCTGATCCTAGTTTTTTTAATGGCATGAAATATAAACTAGAAGGATCTATAGCAAAATGTTAATCATTGTCTTCACATTATGGGATTATGAATAATTTTTCTTTTCTCCTTTGTACTTTTCAATATAGTTAATATGTAATTTCATAATGAAAAATTATTTTTTAGTTGTATTGCCTACTGATCACTATCTTTTCCTCAAACCAACACAGTTATAACCCGTGTTTCATGATCTTCATGAAAAATCTGTCTCAGTATTCTTCATTTTCATTTTTCACTGAACTTTGTCACGAAATTTACAGCCTATGTATAAAGGGTGCAAAAAGTATAAAAACACTCAAATTATTAATAATGAGATTATTTAGAAGAAAATGAAAATAATATCTATTGAAGATGTTTAACACATGCTTTAGTTTTTACTACAGCCTTAACATGCAATTATTATTCTCTTTTCAAACAAAGTATCTGAAACTCAGAGAAGTTAACTTGCCTGACTGAGGCCACATGAGTATGTAGAAAAGCCCATGGTTCAGTACCAGGGGTCTCTGATTTCAAACTCTGGATTAGATAACATGATTCAAGCCAGATTTTAGCTATAAGAGTATATAGCCATAGTGGAAAGGTTGATCTTTGTCATTCATTTATTGTTAGTTTTCATTATGACATTACCTTTTACTAATAAAGCTATTTCTCTAAGATGCATAATTTAACCTTGAGTTTATGCATTAAAGTTTCAAAAACAGTGATAATATCTTTTAGAGATGAATATCTTATTCACTGTCAGATTTTGTTTGAGATAAAATGAATGTTTTTCAGCATTTATTTAATTTTTAATGACATGAAGCATAACTTGGGAAGAGTAGAAATCTGGCCTAGAGTTGATTTTTCAAAAGCTATTTTCCCATATGGAAAAATTTATCCCACCAAACATCGTTTGTTTGGTTTCAAAATCAAAAGTAATGTAGAAAGAGTAATTATAAGTAAAGCCATACATTTTGAACTCAGAAAAATTTAATGGTCTTTATATTTGATTGATTATTGAATGCCATTTATTTGACTGTGTAGGCATTTGTTGTAATTAACATTTTCTCGAAGAACTCCTAAAATAACAAATGAGTGACAATCTCAGCATGCCTTGATATTATCTTACAATTGGCAATTGTCTTAATTAATCTAAAATTGTTGGCCCTTGATTCAGCATATTTATCACTGAAACTTTATGAAAGCTTAACAGCTATTTTTCAAAAATACCCCTTCCCCAAGTCTATAAGCTATTTTCCAAAAATTCTTTAATGAGGCACTGATTAAAAAAGAAAAGGCAGTAAGATTTCCTTGACGTATCAAAATTATGTTATGCTTGGCATATGAATCATGTTTTTAGCACAATATTTCCAAAACAAACAACTCCAAAATCTTTTGCACGCTTATGGGTGATCTGTTTCAGCTGGACTGCATACTGTGAGTGGGGAATAACATATTTGATTAAGTGTTAGGTCCCAAGTTCCTCTTATGTTGTATGATGATTCTGTCCTAGTGAGGGGGTGAAAGTTTGAAACCAGCATAAGCCTACATAGCTACAGTTCTATAGGAGATGGGTTTTTAATTGTATAGATTGTTCAAACTTTCTGGTTTGTCAGGTCATTACAGAAAGTGACCAGTTTTCTTAATTAAAATTTTTGGTTTTTTTATTATAGTTTAAGTTCTGGAGTACATGTGCAGATCTTGCAAGATTGTTGCATAGATACACACATGCAATGGTGGTTTGCTGCCTCCATCCCCCTGTTAACCTACATCTGTCATTTCTCCCAATGTTATCCCTCCCTAACCTCCCCACCCCCCGCTATCCCTTCCCTTGCCCCTCACCCCCAGCAGATCCCAGTGTGTGATGTTCCCCTCCCTGTATCTGTGTGTTCTCATTGTTCAACACCCAACTATGAATGAGAACATGCAGTGTTTGTTTTTCTGTTCTTGTGTCAGTTTGCCGAGAATGATGATTTTCAGGTTCACCCATGTCCCTACAAAGGACGTGAACTCATCCTTTTTTATGGCTGCATCATATTCCACAGTGTATATGTGCCACATTTTCTTTATCTAGTCTATCATTGATGGGCATTTGGGTGTGTTCTAGGTCTTTGCTATTGTAAACAGTGCTGCAGTGAACATATGTGTGCATGTGTCTTTATAATAGAACGATTTATAATCCTTTGGTTATATACCCAGTAATGGGATTTCTGGGCCAAATGGTATTTCTATTTCTAGGCCCTTGAGGAATTTCCACACTGTCTTCCACAATGGTTGAACTAATTTACACTCTCACAAACAGTGTAAAAGTGTTCCTACTTCTCCACATCCTCTCCAGCATCTGTTGTCTCCAGATTTTTTAATGATTGCCATTCTAACTGTCGTGAGATGCTATCTCAGTGTGGTTTTGATTTGCATTTCTCTAATGACCAGTGATGATGAGCATTTTTTCATGTTTGTTGGCCTCATATATGTCCTCTTTTGAAAAGTGTCTTTTCATATCCTTTGCCCACTTTTGAATGGGTTTGTTTGTTTGTTTGTTTGTTTGTTTTTCTTCTTGTAAATCTCTTTTAGTTCTTTGTAGATTCTGGATATTAGCCCTTTGTCAGATGGGTAGCTTGCAAAAATTTTTTCCCATTCTGTTGGTTGCTGGTTCACTCTAATGATTGTTTCTTCTTGCTGTGCAGAAGCTCTGGGATTTAATTACATCCCATTTGTCTATTTTGGCTTTTGTTGACAATGCTTTTGGTGTTTTAGTCATAAAGTACTTGCCTATGCCTATGTCCCGAATGGTATTGCCTAGGTTTTCTTCTAGGGTTTTTATGGTGTTAGGTCTTATGTTTAAAACTTTAATCCACCTGGAGTTAAATTTTGTATAAGGTGGCCAACATAGTGAAATCCTGACTCTACTAAAAACACAAAAGAAACTAGCTGGGCGTGGTGGTGGACACCTGTAGTCCCAGCTACTTTGGAGGCTGAGGCAGGAGAATCACTTGAACCCAGGAGGCAGAGGTTGCAGTGAGCCAAGATTGTACCATTGCACTCCAGCCTGGGTGACAGAGTGAGACTCCCTCTCAAGAAAAAAAAAAATATTTCTGCAAACTGATCTTATTAAATACATGCACAATGATAATAGGATTAAAAAAAATAATGACTGATATTCTCAGCAAACTGACACAAGAACAGAAAATCAAACACCCACATAGGTGGGTGTTGAACAATGAGAACACAGGGAAATGGGGAGGGAAGCATCACACACTGGGGTCTGTTGGAGGGGCCAAGGAAGAGCCAGTGGGGGGCGTGGGGAGGTCGGGGAAGGATAACATGGAGAGAAATGCCAGATGTAGGTGATGGGGGTATGGAGGCAGCAAACCACATTGCCATGTGTGTACCTATGCAACAATCCTGCATGATCTGCCCATGTACCCCAGAACCTGAAGTACAATTAACAGAAAAGAAAAAATAATAATGACTGGTAAATGTATCTTGTTTATAACTGGCCTTTTTATGGTGTTTCATAGTTTATAAAGTATTTTTACATTTTTTCATTTAATCCATAAATAAGTTAGATGATGTGATACTTATTTGCATGTGAGGTAATTCAAATAACTTTGTGGCTTGCAAAGGCTAGTAAGTGGGATTCCACCTCACATTTTCCAAGACTTCAAATCCAGTTATTTTTCCATTACCCTATATTGCATCTTAGTTGCCATTCCCTGCTGTGTCCAAGTTTATGTAGATAGGTTGGATTATAAGGAATATTCTTCTGGAAAAAATAAAAATCCATATTTAAATTAAATATACCTTATTTGTTTACCTAATTTTTACTCTAACTCTTGCAACAAAGCCTTTAAACAATATGGTAAAAATCTGTTCTGACTTTTCAGATACAGAGTGTTACTTGTTTTCTTGGGCATCATTCCATATTCTGAAATCTGTGGGCTTTTCTGGTGCTTTCTTCTCTTTCTCTATTTTATGTTGTCTTTCCTGGTGTGCAAAATTTATTTCCTCCACATATCTCTCCCTTTGTTCTGATTTCTTTCATAGGAAAAATAAAGTTGAAGCACAATGATAAGTCTAATCTTTCAGAAAGTTAGATGATACTTAAAACCCAATTGTTGAAAAATTGTTAATTTATAACCAGCTCATTGTTTTTGCTATTTTGTCCTATAATAGCACATATTACTCTCCTTACAGCCTTTTCTGTTTATTATTTCTAGGTGTCCTGAGTTTAATTTTAAAATTAGTTCTTCTCCCCTTACTGTTAGTAGTTTTTAAAAATTTAGTATTATTTGAGCCATTGCTGTGGAGAGTGGTAATTTTATTTGTTTTAATAAAGTTAGTATATTTAATGAATTTTTTCCCTCTTTTAAAGACTGTGAACCAGAAGAGCTGACTGACTGGTCTATGGATGAAAAATGTTCATTTTGTAACCTACAGAGAGAAGCAGTCAGTGTAAGTTTTAGTGCTATGAAATTATCTTTAAACTAATGCACAATTGTAACACAGTTTTTTTTAAATCTTAATTTGTTTTGAAAAGTTGTGACTCACAGTGGAAGCTTAAATATTTGATTTTGGTAAATGAAAATATTTTAAAGTCTTACATTAGAAGTCTAACATTTAGCTTAACTTGCAGCTGAAAATCCTAGAAATCTCATCTTTTTTTACTTATTTACTTCACATTTCTTTTTATCGTTCTCTGACTCATGAAGTTTAGTTCAGGTCTATTTTATATTTAGGTATAAAGGGGTAAGCTTGAAGGCCTACTTTGGTCTGAGACAACTCTACAATCTGATTTCTTAGAAATTAATAGTAGGGGTATAATGTGCTAGTTTTAGCCTTTCACTTACTCTGGAAGTCTTTTGGATATCATAATTATCTCCTGTGTAAATGATGAAATATGTAAGTGTCTACTGTATACAGGGCATAAACTATGCAACCAGCATCTTCTTGTATGGTGAGAAATCCTGATTTCTTTTCTACTGTTGTGATAAGGGCTGAGAAGAAATGAGAACTTAAGAACCTGTACTGATTTTGATCAGATTAGTGGGTAAACACATCTGCTTTGTTGTTAAAACTCTCTTATAGGATTATATTACTGGCATGCCAATATAGTGAATTTATTTACCAGTATGTTTTATATGCTCTTTTTTTTTTTCCTATAGTTTTGCTAAGGAGTAGGTTATTTTGACCCTCTATCATCGCTACTTCTTTTTTCCTGACTCTTATTCTGAATTTTTTGTTCCCTCTATCTAATTTGATATAATTTAAAGGGTAGAACAAATGAGCATTTAGAGCATTATTTTTTTGTAATTTTTAATGGAATTCCATGTTTGAATTAAAAAATGATTTTGTATGTTGTTGTTTTCTTGTACTTTTAGGATTGTATACCATCTCTTGATTCTTCACAGTCAACACCAACAGAGGAGCTATCATCTCAGGGCCAGTCCAACACTGATAAGATTGAATGCCAAGCAGAAAATTACCTAAATGCACTCTTTCGAAAGAAAGGTAATATTGGTATGCTTTCTCATTTGAAATTTGCTGTAGAGATATAAAATGTTTGAATTTTGTTTACACAAAAGTGTTTTATATGTCAACCTCTCTACTTCATTCTTTATTACTTCTTTCTTTATTCTTAATTTTTCTTTATATTTTTAGGGAGAGTAAGAGTCTCAATCATTATACTAGCCTTGTATTAGGCATCCCTGTTCAGCATTCTATTTTCAGATATCTCTCTGACTTTATCTCACATTTTCCTCATCTACTATAGGCAGCTTTAAAAATTTTTTCTTATGCTTCTGGTCTTCCTTATTGTATTGCTGTTCTGAACACTTCAAAATTTGTTTGATGTTCAAAAAGTTATAGATATATAATACTATATTGCAAAGCTATACCTGTTAATGTAATGGTTAAATCACTTATCAGCTTGGTTGGAGTATATTTGCTGACTTGCTATTTCAGTATTTGTTTGGTAGCTTGAATTTTCTTAGTTGACATTAAAAAATCTATGTTCTTTTTTCCTTCTTGTCTCTCTAAACTACTCAAACCAAATAGCTCTTGTTTTACTTGTTACTTTACTTGACACACATGTATCAAGCAGAATTAGTTTTTATACTTTAGTTACTTGGGAGAATTATAGAAATGTAGAACCTGTCATGTTTTGTTCTTGGCTGTTGCCACAGTAATAGACTGTCTTATTTTTACCACCTGGACTTTTGGAGTAAGTTATGGTGTGTGTTTAGGTTGGGGGATTATCCTCTCTCTCAGCTTTGGGATTGAGAAAACATTACCATATTGTCATCATCTACTTGTTGACCCTATTTTACTCCTTTTTTCAATGAGATGTCACCAGATATTTTTCTACTAAATTGATAACTTTCATGTTTAAATCAATAATGTTTAAAATAGTACTTGCCTTTGATAATTTTGTTTAGTCTTAAGTGTTCTAAGTTCTTTTATATGTTGAAATCGTCTTATTAGAAGAGTCATTGTATAATTTAAAGACCTAAAATTAAGAACTATCATTTTTAAGAGCAAGGGATGGAAATCTTTTCCTGTGTGTTACTGTTGAGAAATTTGCATTATCTTTAAAAATCAAAATCTTTTTTCAAAATTTTTAGTACAGTGTTAAAAATGTTTTACAGCCAGGTACAGTGGCACATGCCTATAGTCCCAGCTAGTAGGTAGGCTGAGGTGGGAGAATTGCTTCAGCCCAGTTGTTCAAGGCCAGCCTGGGCAACAAGACCCCATCTCTTTAAAACAGTAATTTTACATGCTTTCTTTAAGGATTTTATAACTTATTCTATCCTTATTTTAGAAAAGAATTTTATAATTAATTTAGAAAATTTTATTCTGTTAGTATTCACTTATGGAAAGAATTGAAAGAATTATGCTATCAGACTTGTATCACTAAAGGAACTGGAAGAAATATACACATTTACACATACACACAGTAAGTTTCATTTACCTTGGAACTCATTACTCAGTCTCCATTTCCTTTGAGTCATTTGTAATGGTAATAACTAGAATTATCAATAATAATAGCCTTTAATTTTCGATAGTATGGAGTTAGCCTATGCTCCATTGCCCTATTAAGAGTAATCAGTAAAAACTTGGTACTATTTCAGCTGATTCAAGCATCTGGGTCTCCAAGAGGTCTCCTACCAATGGTTGGGTGAGTGTTCTTGGATATTTAGTGACCTCTCCGTTTCTGGATTGCAACATCTTTTGAAAGACTGCAGAGTTTTTAAATTAAAGATTCTTCCTAGTGTTTTTGCATTGTTTTAGGCCTTTGTTAACTTCTTTATTTGTAGTTCATCGTCACTTTCCAGATTTAATTAACCATAAAGGTTTTTCTACTTGTTTACCTGGGCTTTTTTAATTTGCTTTCAGTAAAATAATTTTAGAGATTTCCAAATGGTCTGACCAAGATGGGGCTCCAATATAATGACAATATCTTTTAAATGGCCTTAACTCCTTTATTAGTTTGCCATTTGAGTTCTACCATTAACTCTACTTTGAAGTAAAAGGCAAGAAGTATGATTTTAAAGGCAGGAAATATTTCTGAGTCTTTGGAGTAGCATATAACACGTTGTTAAAATATCTTTTTAGTGCAGATTTTTTCCCCTGAAAATATCCCAAATGTGGTCATTTTTAGGGATTGTGAATATGGATGGCATTAATATTCCTGATAACTTTAAATCTTTTGCTTAGTTTGAGGAACAGATACATGTTGATCATCTTGCTAAAACATAAAGAAATCTTTTAATATTCTTATGGTAATGAACTTATTGTCTTTTCCAACTTATGCTTTTTGAGATGGTGCTAATGATAAATATAACCTATTATTGAGAATGTCACTACCTGGGATAATGAAGATGATTGGTATCAAGAATTATGATTGAGCACTAAACGCTTTTAATGCTCTATCTCATTTAATGCCAAAACAATATTAAGAGGTAGGTACTATTTAACGGATAGGAACAATGAAGCTCAAGAGAAGTTATATAACATGATTTTTAGTTCTGTGTGATGAACATTTGAGCCATTCAGAAGAAGTTCAAAAAATAAACCGTGTTCTTTGTGACGAGCACCTAGATTCTTTTAAGTACTAGGTAGAAAACACTTCCCATTCTCTGCTAGTTAGCAGATAGGATTAGAATTATATTATTTGAATTCAGGCTAGAGAGGAACTATGAGGAATACTCTGTATTTCTCATAGGTTTCTATTTTTTCTTCATATGGCTTCTGAACAATTTCAGTGATTAATCCCTTACAGTGCTTAATAATAGGTAGGTTGTAGGAATGCCGCTGTCATCAAACCTTCTCAAGAATGGTAGAAGCTTATTACTTAAATTCAGCTCAGTCAATTCATTGTATTTAGAAGCTAGTCAAAAATACTCTTTCAGGGTTGAATAAGTTGAATTGCAAAGAGGAGGAAGTTCTAGGACAAAGGTAAACTTTTATCTAGTTCTGTATATTCTTTACTTTAGAAATGTTTAAAAATTGAATTCCTTCTAGTGGTTAACTCTAAAATTAACTAGAGTGCTAAGTAGAGTCAAATCTCCATAACAGGGACTTTGTTTCATGCAGAATCTCAGCAGCTAAGACAGTACCTGCATCTTAGGTCCTGAGTTAATATTTCTTTGGTGAATAAATGAGTACTAAGATAAACTATACCTAGATATCTTTCAGTTTCTCTAAATATTCAGCAGTGTTAGTACTTCATTTATTCTGTTTGGAAGAAGTAAATTATTTTGTATGTACATATAGTTTACCTTTCTCTGCTTTGTACTTAAAGTATTACTGTGTATAGTTTGAATATCAGTTTGTTTGGAATGTTGATAAACGTAGGCATATAGATATAAAATGGCTAGTTCACAGGTATCCTTATAAAATGTAAACTAAGTTATTTTGGCCTTTAGCTGCAGATTCTCTAATCACCTGAGATGTTTGTGTCACTGGCTTATGATTCAGGAAAATGTCTCACCTTTTACTTTTAAAATGAAGGCTGCTGGACTTGACTAAATTGGACAGATAATATGTACATAGTAGCTCAGCAAATCATACTGCTATCTATATAATAAAACAAAGCCATCCTTTATCAAAATGTAATATGTTTTTCCTGCTTTCTTTTAATACCCACATATGCTTAGCATTCATGTACCCACAATTCTGTGTTTTTTTCTGAAGACCTTGATGGATTTGACCTTCTTGATGGATTTGATGCCGTTAGTCGAAAGCTCCTATTTAATGAACTCTTTTCCCTTACATTAATTGATAGCCAAGTTTTGTATTAAAGTTTTCCATGCTTTTTGGGAACACAGGCCCTTTTTCTTTCAAACTGTTAATGTTTTTGTTTTATGCTATAGCAGGATATAAAAACTAGTATGGTTTACTAATCAGTTGGGTTATGACTGATGATAAAGTAATTGATTTCTTTAAAACAGGTAGTGTTAATCCTTTAGACTGCTTTTCTCTAAATGCAGACATCCTTGATTGACTATGTAAATTTAACATGATTCATTCAGGCATTAAGTGTTTCTCATATAAGTGTTACTTTGTGACGTCATTGTGGTCATACTTTGAATATCTCTTCTATGTGTTGCCGTTTTTGAAACTCTTGGGGAATTTTAAGTGCCATAAAATAACTCATATACCATTATGAGCTGCATTCAGAGGTGTTTATGAAAAGATTTTTCTTCTTTTCTTACTAGGTACTTGTAAGATAGTAAACAAATTCGAAGAGCACACTCAAAATTAGAACTGGATTGAAGACTTTCTACGTTTCTGATAAAAATCTCGCTTTTAGTTGCAATGCCATCCATAGAAGGAATTAAGGGAAATCTACCAGGTCATCCATCATCACCCAGGTTCTCATCTTCCTTTGACTTTTTAATTCCCTAGTTCTTCCCAGTCTCCTATCCCTTTATAAGCACTCAAATTCTTCCTACTGTGTCTTCTGGAACTTCAGTCTTTCATCAGCAGAATTCCTCAGTCTCTTCTCTAAATGTTCCTCTTCCTTTATTGCTATAATGGAAACCTATGTGTTCATAAAGGATGCTTTTGTAGCTTCTTACCTGCTGATTGTTTTTAATTCCTTACTTTATGTAACATAAGGAGGCATCTGACAGGCAACCTGCAAGATCTTTGTATCTGCCCCACTTGCTCAAAAACATGACTTTCTTTGAAGCACATGACATTAAAGCATTCCATCTACATTATCATCTCTACCAGGCTTTTTACTTTCTTCCTCCTAAATACTCTTCCCATCATAACTCATGTTGACTTCAAATTCTGTGTAGCTGATACATCTAACACCCTGGCCTCTCAGTTACTTGATCTCTTTCTAGTGCTCTTTTTTCCTTTGTTTACTCTAGCCACTTTTTCCCGTATTCTTATACCTTTATCACGTCCCAAATCCAATTTTACTTATCTCTTTTTCTGACTTCCATCTTATCCCAATACTCTCATTCCAGTATTTATTTTTTATTTATTTTTATTTTTTTTAAAGTTCTGGGGTACATGTGCTGATCGTGCAGATTATATATATTTACAAAATACATGTGATATTTTGATACATGCATACAATGTGTAATAACCAAATATCCATCACCTCAAATAGTTACTATTTTTGTGTTGAGAACATTTCATATCTTTCCTTCTAGCTATTTTGAAAAATACAATATATTGTTATTAACTGTAATCACCCTACTATGCCACCAAACACTAAAACTTATTCCTTCTAACTGTACCTTTGTACCCAACCTCTTCATCCCTTCTCCACCACCCTTCCCAGCCTGTAGTAAATATCATTTTACTCTACCTCCATGAGGTCAGTGTTTTCTTCAGCTCCCACATATACATGAGAAGGTGTGATATTTGTCTTTTTGTGCCTTGCTTATTTCATTTAGCAAATGGCCTTCCAGTTCCATTTTGCTGCAAATGGCATGATTTTATTCTTTTTATGGCTTAATAGTATTCCATTATGTAGATATACTACATTTTCTTTATCCATTTGTGGACACTTAGGTTGAATTCATAACTTGTCTATTGTGACTAGTACTCCAATAAACATGGTTATACATGATATACCAATTTCCTTTCTTTGATATACTGATTTTTGCAGTCTACCCATCTGACAAAGGGCTGATATCCAGAATTTACAAAGAACTAAAACAGATTTACAGGAAAAAAAAAAAAACAAGCCCATTCAAAAGTGGGCGAAGGATATGAACAGACACTTTACAAAAGAAGACATACATGAAGCCAACAAACATAAAAAAATGCTAATCATCACTGGTCATCAGAGAAATGCAAATCAAAGCTACATTGAGATGCCATCTCATGCCAGTTAGAATGGCGATCATTAAAAAATCTGGAGACAACAGATGCTGGAGAGGATGTGGAGAAATAGGAACATTTTTACACTGTTGGTGGGAATGTAAATTAGTTCAACCATTGTGGAAGACAGTGTGGCAATTCCTCAAGGACCTAGAAATAGAAATTCCATTTGACCCAGCAATCCCATTACTGGGAATATATCCAAAGGATTATAAATCGTTCTACTCTAAGGACACATGCACACGAATGTTCATTGCAGCACTGTTTACAATAGCAAAGACCTGGAACCAACCCAAATGCCCATCGATGATAGACTGGACAGGGAAAATGTGGGACATATACACCATGGAATATTATGCAGCCATCAAAAATGATGAGTTCGTGTCCTTTGTAGGGACATGGATGAACCTGGAAACCGTCATTCTCAGCAAACTGACACAAGAACAGAAAATCAAACACTACATCTTCTTACTCATAAGCGGGTGTTGAACAATGAGAACACATGGACACAGGGATGGGAGCACTATACCCTGGGGTCTGTTTGGGGGAAATAGGGGAGGGAAAGCTGGGGTGGGGAGTTGGGGAGAGATAGCATGGGGAGAAATGCCAGATATAGGTGATGGGGAGGAAGGCAGCAAATCACACTGCCATGTGTGTACCTATGCAACAGTCATGCATGTTCTTCACATGTATGCCAAAACCTAAAATGCAATTAAAAAAAAAAAAAGAAAGAAATAGGGACTTTAGCTCCCATTCTGTTTGGTAGTAAGTTAAGCCAGAGTGAACTGGTGAAGTAGTGAAATAGATTCCTGAGGTTCATCCTTGTCTGAATCCATGAAAGTAGTTCTGTGAATCATCAGCTGAGCCATAGGGAAAGCAACTGAATGAAAAAACTCAGAATGAATAAACTGTTTAAAGTTACTTCACTTACAGTTTTTTAGCTCCTCATCACCCAGTACTCTATTTGTAGTTTCATTTTTTAATGTGATGAGTCTTCTCATGTCATGATCAAACTTACTTGTAACAACAAACATTTTATTTGTGTGGTCTATTTTTTTTTTTTTAAGATTCACTGTCAAGTATTTGTGACTCTTTTTCTTTGCCTGACTAATAATGAACATCAAGTGGAAAGATTTTTTTCAATTATAAACTTCAACATTTCTACTGCCGATTTCATTAAATTCAGTTTCCGTTACCAAGATGTAAGACATTTTGCTTTACAGTTAACATTTCCATTAACTCCTAGAAGTTAGCAAAATATATGCTAGATTCTTTCATACTCCCTTCATTGTTTGTAGTGATATTTCCTCCAAGCTTGATCGGCTGATAGTATCATCTTATGAAGACCCTTTCTTAAATCCTACATTAAAGAAGTGTCAAACGTATTAACACCCCACATCAGATATTCATAATTAATATGCTTTAAGTATGTGATATGTCCTTTGTCTATAGGCTGCATTAATGACATTCAGTTGAAAAGCAAGAGTCCATTTAAATATTGTCTTCAAAAATAACGTTAACTAGAAAGAGATGTACATAAGCATGGTCTGTTATCAGAAGTGCCTTGTTTGGAAGATTTTCTTTCCCCATATATTCCTTGTTGAATAATAAAGGATGTTTCTGTACAACATCTTGAATACCTTTACACTCAAGCTTTATGATTCAAACACCATAAAACAAGCATACTTTCCTTTAGCATTACCTTTAAGAGCTCTTCAGTTTTTCAAGTGGTATACCAACAAAAGTTATAGCTTACTATCATCTTTACACTTTGCACTTAAAAAGTGATGTTGAGCTGTCTTTGACATCTTGATATTCTAATATTGTTCTTCCTTGTCTAAAAAAAAATTGAGGTGGCAATTTTTCCCCCATAAAAGTTCTCATTCATCAGGATTGAAAATGTGCGTAGAAGTTTAAACACATTTATCAATACTGTAGTTTTTCAAATTAACCAGGGAGTGCTGCTACAGCCTCACTGTTGGCAGAAACTATTAACTGAACTGTGATCCTCAAAATATGTAGTTTATACAGTTCTTAAAACCGTTCTGTACTTCTTTAAAACTCAGCTATTTCAATGAATCATTGCCTTCTTCAGCCGAGGTACACTATAATACAATGTGATTGGTTACAACAGAGAGTTTAAGAAATAGTTTATATATATGTACACACACACACACACACACACACACACACACACTTTAAGTTCTGGGGTACATGTGCAGAATATGCAGGTTTGTTACATAGTTATACATGTGCCATGGTTGTTTGCTGCATCCATCACCCTGTCATCTATGTGAGGAATTTTTCCTAATGCTGTCCCTCCCCAATCCCCCCAACCTCCAAATAGTCCCCGGTGTATGATGTTCCCCTCCCTGTGTCCATGTGTTCACAGCATTCAGCTCCCACTGAGAACATGTGATGTTTGGTTTTCTGTTTTTGTGTTTGCTGAGAATGATGGTTTCCAGCTTCATCCATGTCCCTGCAAAGGACATGAACTCATCCTTTTTTATGGCTGCATAGTAGGGTATGTGTGCCACATTTTCTTTATACAGTCTATCTTTGATAGGCATTTGGGTTGGTTCCAAGTCTTTGCTGTTGTGAACAGTGCTGCAATAAACATACGTGTGCATGTGTCTTTATAATAGAATGATTTATAATCCTTTGGGTATATATCCAGTAATGGGATTGCTGGGTCAAATGGTATTTCTATTTCTAGATCTTTGAAGTATTGCCACACTGTTTTCCACAATGGTCGAACTAATTTACACTTCCACCAACAGTGTGAAAGCATTCCTATTTCTCCACATTTCTCTAATGACCAGTGATGATGTGCTTTTTTTCATGTTTGTTGGCTGCATAAATGTCTCCTTTTGAGAAGTGTCTGTTCATATCCTTCACCCACTTTTTGATGGGGTTGTTTTTTTCTTAGGATTTCATGACTAAAACACCAAAAGCAATGGCAACAACAGCCAGAATAGACAAGTGGAATCTAATTAAACTAAAGAGCTTCTGCACAGCAAAAGAAACTATCATCAGAGTTAACAGGCAACCTATAGAATGGGAGAAAATTTTTGCAGTCTATCCATCTGACAAAGGGCTAATATCCAGAATCTACAAAGAACTTAAACAATTTTTTTTTCGAGAGAGAGAGTTTCACTGTTGTGTCCCAAGCTGGAGTGTAATAGCACTATCTCGGCTCACCACAACCTCTGCCTCCCAGGTTCAAGCAATTCTCCTCCCTCAGCCTCCTGAGTAGCTGGGACTACAGGCATGTGCCACCATACCCAGCTAATTTTTGTATTTTTAGTAGAGATGGGGTTTCTCCATGTTGGTCAGCGTGGTCTTGAACTACTGACCTCAGGTGATCCCCCTGCCTCAGCTTCCCAAAGTGTCGGGATTACAGGTATGAGCCACTGTGCCTGGCCCAAGAAATAGATTTTTATGGAATTATAAGAAGTACAGATAATTCGACTTGAATTAAGAGCTAGGAGAAGAAAGTATATTGTTCACAGGCTTTACAATAGAGGTAACAGTTGAGCAGAATTTCCTTAGTAGAAGAATGCAAAGGAAAAGGGATATCTCTTATATCGGGGTTCTTGATTTAAAGTGACGACCTTAGCCCATGTCAAGAAAAAGGGGGTTATTGGGAGACTATTCAGGGTACTCACAATTATCTAAAGGCTAGAGGGCCAACGTTAGCAAATAAAAACCCGAGAATACAGGGGAACCACAGCCAAGGACACATTGTAATAAACAAATCTGCATAACCTGAGGTTTATGCTTCCATAATGTGTTCGTTTTTCCAGGTCCTGAGAAGATTCATTTAATTGGCCCATTCTAAAACATATGTCTGCCCACCCTTAGCACCACTATGGCAGAGAAAGAGAGGAGGGATCTGGCCTCTTCCACATCGATTGTACATGTAGTCAAAATATGAGAATAGCACTGTAGAAAATGAATATGCCCACACAGACCGGGTATATAAAAAACAAGATTCTAGAGTTGTCAGGTGAAGTGTGTATGCTTCTTATTGTGGTGCTCTCTACCTGCTAGCTAAAACCCTGGAAAAGGGGGTTAGGGTACTAAAATTAGGCGACTTGGTTGCTAGACAGTACACATACAAAGCCAGATGTTCATTAAACCCCTTCATTTGCCAAAAACAAGGACATATTCTCAGCCCTTAGGCTGCTTAGCCCGTACAGTATCTGACTTTGTTGATCACTCATTTCTTTCTTGGAAATGCTCTTTCCTTTGGCTTTCACTGTACCACTTTCTTTCATTTTTCTTTAATCCTATGAAAATTGTTCCTTGTTTTTTCTTTTCTCTTTTTTTTTTTTCCTTTCCTATGAGGAAGAAGGTATAAGTTGGGTAAGGTAGATTTTCTTATTCTTTGTTTCATCCCTTAAATGTTATTCTTCTCTTGAGGCTCAGTTCTCAGCCTCCTTTTAATTTTATGGATTCTCCCTGGACAGCCTTAAGTTTCAAGCCCTCACATTCTAGTGATAGAAAATCTGCATTGCTAGTCCTGATTTTTCAAGTTCATATTCCTGGCTGCTTCTAGGTTATCTACTTCCAGATACAACCCACAAGAATTTCAAAGGAGGTAGTATGTATAACACTGGAAAATTTTAGTTATTCCTTTTGACTTCCACTCCTGTCTCCTCCATTGAAATATGAACTCTTTGAGGACAGATGCTGTCTTTTATTTCATCATTTTTTTCTAGTACTTAACGCATATATTTATGCTCAAAACATGTAATGAATGTTTCCTATTCTAGTCTCCAGAAAAATGAGAAGTTTAAAATCCTATTCTGTGGCCCAGTTTCTTTATATAAATAATCCAAACTCCCAGTTACCTTAATTAGAAACTTCACACTAAATACTTGTTGAGTAACTGAATCTATTGGGTCCCCTCAATCTCATTGATTTTACTTAAAACATTGTTTATTTAATTGACCATGCAGGTTTTCATATTTTCTTGGCTTTACCATAACCCTCCACATATTTATCTTTTCATTTTCTTCTAAAACAAAGCCATTATTCCCTTAAAAAACCTTTCACTTGCTGCTGCTGCATAGTATCAACACTACAACCCAATTATGTTTATGTGTACTTCAGTGTTTTTGCTGCTTCCCATTTCCTCTTTGCTTGATAAACTCTAAATCATCTTTCAAGGAAGAAATGTTTTATATTCTCTGATCCCTTTCCTGTTTTTCTTTTCACTACCTCCAGGCAAAAATTAAAGTTTCCTTCTTAGATTTCCTGTAATACATTGTATATGAACATAAATTAGATGTGTTTTACCAAAAAGAGAAAGGATTATAAGAAGCTAAAACCTATATCATGTGGGTATGTGTTCTACTTGGTGAGAATACAGCCTATACAGATGGTGATATGGGAGTTAATGCATTTACTGGTCGTTTTAAAAAAATGTTTATATTGTAAATTGACAATTTAAAATTGCATAAATTTATGGGGTACAAAGTGACTTATGAACACAACTTGGAATAATTAAATCAAGCTAGTTCATATATCATCACTTCAAATACCTAACTTTTTTTGTGGTGACGATTTACTCTTAGTGATTTTGAAAGATATAGTACTCTATTTTTAACTCTATTTGCCACATTGTACAATAAATCTAAAAAGAAAAAAAAAATCCATATTCCTTTTGAGATGGTGTACCCTTTGACCCTGTCTCCGCATTACGCCTACCCCTAGCCTTTGTATTCTACTCTCTATTCCTTGTATTCTACTATTCTACTCTCTGCTTCTTGAATTTGATTCTTTTAGATTTCACATATAAGTGAAGACATGAAGTATTTATCTTTCTGTATGGCTTACTGAACTTCATATAATGTTATCCTGTTCCATCCATGTTATTACAAATGACAGAATTTCTGTCTTTAAGGCTGAATAGTATCTCACTGTGTGTGTTTTCTTCTGTGATAATGGTATGGATTCTTATGATAATGTGGCTGTATCCCGTTAACCTCCCTCCACCAAAAAACACCTCCTAAAATGCTATAAAAGGCCAAGATCCTATGATTCTGTGTTCTTTATATTCCTGTGACCAGGCTTATTCCTCATTCTGCATGGACCATTGAGACCACCAAATCTGTAGAACAAAAAGAAATTTCAGGAAGCCCATGTTCACTGACTTTATCCTTGATTTTGTACTTATTCTTTGCAGCCCATACTCAGTGGTGAAATAGCAAGCCAAAGTGAAAGCAGTGTAAGCAATGTGTAAGTCTTCATTCTTGCCAGCCTTTGAACCAGCTAGCTCATAAGCCTTCCAGAATAAAAATCAGTGACTGTTAGTAACTTTTGGTATAAAGTGTGAGAGAATAAATAAATGTTTTCTCACTTTTTTTTTCTGTGTGCTACCAATTTTTAAAGATTAGCTTATTGCTCAATTGTTAATGCCGTCCTTATTCCCTTTGAAGAGTGAAGAGTCGTTTCATTTATGAGATACTGGTTGAGTTACTTTGTTGAGTTGTGGGACCATGGTTGATCTTTGAACACATGAATAAGGTATAGTATTGAGTGTGTACATCATGTTCTCACTCATAGGAGGGTGTTGAACAATGAGAACACATGGACACAGGGAGGGGAGTATCACACACTGGGGTCTGTTGTGGGGGACTAGGGGAGGGACAGCAGGGAGTAGGGAGGTTGGGGAGTGAAACATGGGGAGAAATGGGGAATGAAGGCAGCAAACCACATTGCCATGTATGTACCTATGGAACAATTGCACATGATCTGCACATGT
>NW_016107442.1:3750717-3759785 GCF_001604975.1 Cebus imitator
ATAAAGTATTGAGTGTGTAGTCTCAAGGAGGACGTTGCTGATTATAGTAGGCTACAGTGGAGATTCAGTAGGGAGAACAATTTATGAGCTCTTGATTCTCTTGTCATCTCAGGGGTGTTGAAATTAAAGACAAAATGAGCCGCCAGATCAGCGGTCCCCAATGTTTTTGGCCAGGGGACAGGTTTCGTGGAAGACAATTTTTTCTCAGGCAGGGTGTTGCAGGGAGATGGTGTCAGGATAAAACTGTTCTACCTCAGATCATCAGGTATTAGTTAGATTCTCATAAGGAGCATGCAGCCTAGATCCCTCACATGCACAGTTCACAATAGGATTGGTACTCCTATGAGAGTCTAAGGCAGTTATGCTCAGTTGCTGGTGGCTCACCTCCTGCTGTGCGGCCCGGTTCTTTACAGGCCATAGACTGGTACCAGTCTGTGCCCTAGGGGTTGTGGACCCCTGCTCTAGATATTCTTTTGAGAAATATATAATCTTTATATTCTATTCTTCCATACTAGGTCGTTAACTCATAGAGAGCAGAAAGTACATATACTTTTTCAGTATCTTATATTACCCTGAGCAAGTATCATAGTTACATTAGAGTTTTGATAATTGATTTTTAATAACTTATAAAAATGAAAGATGATCTCTAGTTGAAATCTAGCTCTGTGCCTCTGTAATTATCCTATTACAGTATTTTCTAGGTAGATTCTTTTTAGTACTCATTAATAGTAATTTGTTTGCATTTTGCTTACAGTCTTGTGCCATTTAAAAATTAAAGATAAAAAAGCAGCATTTAGGAGTGTCTTTTATGGCTCATTCTGTAGATAAAATAGAGAAACAGTATGAGTCTTACTAGTTGATTATTGAATCTAATTCCACGGTTTACCTTTCTGCTTGTTATTGTAGCATTTAGATATTTTGCATGGTCTTGTTACCAGAGAATAATGCATTTAAACCCTATAGCAGTTCATAGTGGTCCTTACAAAACTTAAGTAATTTAGAATAGACTTTTTACTCTTATTTGGGTTTCACTCTGTTGTCAAAATATTAGATTTTCTTTGGAAACAAATCTGCTTTTTAACACTTTTACTTTGTTTTGCATTTGTTCCTAGGAATGCCCCAGCTATAGCAGATCCAAAAGCTTATATAAAAATTTTGGCATCTCTTAAGTACCGTACTGGTTATATTGGTTATGTTTTAACAAGTCAAATATTTGTGGCACCCCTAACTATAATTCTCCACAGTAGCCTCTAGACAGTAACTTCAAAGCTGTGTTGAAGGTGGCTGTAATAAGAATAAGGCAATATCTGAATGACTCCTTTGATGGGTCAGAGATTTATACTACTTAATAGCAAGTGTCATCACTGTTGAAGAGGCAAAAAAAAAAAAAAAAAGTCTGTCATGGGAAATGATTCAGCATTCCAAATAATTTCTAGTCAAATTTCCACTACAATCCTGACTATTGTGTAGAGAAATATGAACATCGAGATAATGTATCTAGAGTAAATTGCTTGACTGCTTCCCTATAAGAAGAAATGGTTTACTCTCTTCCTTTTCAATTACCATAATTAAGTGTTTCATATATTGAGAGTAAGCTGGAAGACTTGTGCCATTATTATTTATCTCTTCTGAACTTGTCTTGCGTGGTGGAATATATTGTTAGATTATATAGGAAGTGGAAGCTGGATGAAGCAGAATGGGAGTGGAATGTCTGGGAACATTGATAGAGAATAATTTTTGTATTGGCAGTCTATGTTATGGTGGTTATCAATGATTTCTGATGGGGATACATTTTTAAACATTTGTTTTCTTTTTCTGATAATATTCAGAAACCTCTGAATCTTTTCTCCTTTATTTTGCTTGGCAGATTGTTCTCTGGCCTCTCTTTATCTACCTCACAGTTATAAGAAATGAAGCGGTGAATATAGCATTTTATCATTGCAACTTAAAATCAGCATATACTGCTTTGCTACTATAATTCTCATGATACTATTTATCTCTTTAATATTACTTTCTAGCTCAGAGGTTCTTAATCTGGGATTCACATAGTTCGCCCAAAACTTCATGGTTAGGATTTCATGGGTCCATAAACTTGAATGGGTGAAAAAATTATGTTTTTTTTTTCCATTGACCTTTAGTTGAAATATAGCATTTACTTCAACTGTAAGCATAGACAGCAAACAACAGTGGTATTAGTAATACCTGTTCCAGTAATAGAAATCATAAACATTTTTACATCATATCTTGAATTATTTTTTACATTCTCACTACTTTGAAATTAT
Source organism: Cebus imitator (assembly GCF_001604975.1). NCBI lineage: Eukaryota > Metazoa > Chordata > Mammalia > Primates > Cebidae > Cebus > Cebus imitator. The sequence goes on from NW_016107442.1 coordinate 3,753,000, forward strand.
GGTAGATATTAGACCTACTACTAGATTATATATTTTAATGCATTAAAAAGAGGTGTATATATATTACATCTTAATTTTTCTAAAGAAAGGTTGACAACTATATTTTAATATAGTTTGTTTCCTGTATATTCATTCATTTAAAAACACAATTCAGAGAAAGAGCTTGTGGGCTTCACCACACTGCCAGAGGAGTCCTTTTACAAAAATAGTTTAAGAATTCTGTTTCCCACCTTTACTATTTAATCTTCATACTGTCCCTGGAATGTCATATCTTAAGGACAGTGTTCTTAGATTTTATATGTACAGATATATATACACACACATATATATATACAGATATATATATATACACATATATATGCAATATATAAATATACATGTACATGTACCTATACTTTTTTTTTTCCAGATTTCACTCCCTCTCCTGGCTTCAACACTTCACTTCTGTTTACATGAGCCACCGCCTCTTTCCCTCTTTCATTACTATTTTCTAGACACCTCCACGTGTATATTATGGGAAGAATTTTAAGTCACTGAGCTAAAACTAAACTTATTTTGCTTTTAAACCTTGTTCTTTTTTCCCCCCATGTTCTCCTTTAATTAGTGCCGTTGATGCTTTCCTGTTCACCCAGAGTTAAATTTTAAGAATAATTTTTGATTCTTTGTATTTTCTTACTACTTTCTGTAAAAGGAGTTATAAGAAATAGCTAGGGATTATTAAAGAGGCTGCTGTGAACATTCTTGTGCAAGTCTTTTTTTAGACATCTGTTCCATTTCTCTTGGGAAAATACCCAGGAGTAGAATTGCTGGGTTATATGATCAACGTGTATTTAAAATATATTATAAAATATAATAGCTATTTGTATTATAAAATATAAAAGCTATTTATGTTATAAACTGCCAAACTATTGTAGAAAATGTATTCTTTGAGTCTTAATAGCAATATGTAAGAGTTACAGTTGCTCCACATGCCTGTGAGCAATTAGTGTTATCAGTCTGTTACTAGCTATTCTAGTGGGTGTGAAATGGTATCTCATTTTGCTTTAAATTGCATTCCCCTGGTGACTAATGATATTGAGCATGTTTTCCAGTTTTTATAGACAATTCATATATCTTCCTTTTTAAAGGATCTGTTCAAGTCATTTGCCCGTTTTTAATTGGGTTGTTTGCTATCTTTTGATTTGTAGATGTTCGTTATAGATTCTGGATAAAAGTCCTTTGTCAGATAATTACTAATGTTTTATGTTTGTTGAATAGTGCTTTAGCCTGGTTGAAGGGCTGTTATATACTTTGTCCCTAATTAGTTGGGTAGATTAACCTTGTGAGGTTGAAGATGAATTAGTTTCGATGCCCTCCCTGGGGTAGGTAAAGAAACTAGACACATGGAAGAAACTAAATCAAGACTAAGACAACTAAGAAAATAAGAAAGGGGAACTCTGAAACAGATTGAGAAAGACTTAGCAACTTTATTTTTTGAATGGGTTATAAAAATTGTTTTATCTTCTAAATAGTGTAGTAAATTAAGCTTTAGACACAGTTATAAAATGAAATAAAACTATACTCACAAGGTCATTAAAGAGTATTAATATGTAATTATCAGGGTAGCCCAGTAGGATACAAGTTTAAATTTATAAGGCTGAAGTCTCCTTTTACTTCTGCCACATGTAAACATATAACCTACTTTGAAAATTACATTAAAATTCTAAATATAAGTTTATAAATGTGCAGCCCAGGTCAGATGACTCTTTTGGTGCTTCAATACTAGATATAAAAGTAGACCAGACTTTGTTCTATTGTATTGCCTTTAGTTCCTCTTTTAATTTGAAAACTATACAGCTAGGCTTACCAATAGATAAAGTAGTAATTAATATAATGACTTAAAATTTTTCTTTTTGTATGTCTTAAATATGCCTCTTTGTTATGGGGGCAAGTGTGTGTGCTGATGTTTCCCTTTTGGTGTTCTAAGTATCATATTTGCTAATATGTTTCTATGGAGAATGATGTGAAAAAAGAGAAGAAATCTAAATCTGTAAGGTTTTCCAGTTACTGCCTTCATCACAGGAGATTTTGAATGAAAATATGAAAATCAGTTGTTTATTATGAATTTGAGCAGTTCAGATTATTGCCATTCTTATATTCTACTTGACAAATGCTTTAAAAAGTTAGATTTATTAATATTACTCTATATTGAGGGATTACTAGATTTTTATGATATAATACAATGGTTGTGGAAAATAACACTTTTTATTATAGAACTCTGCCTTTTTACTTTTTTTACCCCAGTTGTCTGACATAGTATAGCTGCTAGAGCTTGTTTTGTTAGATGTGTCTAGCAGTGGAAGTACATTACAATGTCCTAGAAAAATAGTTGCAATAGAATGTTGGCAAAATTTGTCAGAAAACTTGGAAATAACTAAAATGTTAACTCAGAGCAGTGTTATTTTGGCATTAAGGAACGGGAACAAGAAACAGAGACCCACCTAAGCTGGGTTTGAATTGTTCAGGAGGATTGTGGGGGGCATCTCATATATATGATTTCATAAATTTGTTACCCCTGTATGTAAATTATGTAAGTTTATAAAATGTATATAATGCATTATGAAACTATTGTAGAATAATGAAAAGTGACACATGAGCACTGAGCATATTGACTTAAATATTTGTTCAACTTAACCTATTTTACATCATGCTGCTGGAGGTGATTAGGAACTTCCTACAATATTCTGTGTGAAAAGGTTTGGACTTGGGGGAAACTGAAACGATATTTCCTAATTAAACTAAGTTATTGTGCCACCCCTACTATAAAATATCCGAAGGGGAGGGAAGGGTAGAATTACAAACACATATGCGAAAAGGAAAATGATGCATAAATGTTCTTCCTTAACCTCTTCTTAAATATAGGTGTCTTTCTTTGTTTCAGCTTTCATTATCTAAACTCAGGAATTAAGTAAATTCAGATAAATTTTCTTCATATATATATATATTGCACTTTAGGTTCTGGGGTACATGTGAAGAACATGCAGGATTGTTGCATAGGTACATACATGGCAATGTGGTTTGCTGCCTCCCCATCACCTATATCTGGCATTTCTCCCCATGTTATCCCTCCCCAACTCCCTACCCCTCGCTGTCCCTCCCCTAGTCTCCCCAACAGACCTCAGTGTGTGATGCTCCCCTCCTTGTGTCCATGTGTTTTCATGCTTCAACACATGCCTATGAGTGAGAACATATGGTGTTTGATTGTCTGTTCTTGTGTCAGTTTGCTGAGAATGATGGTTTCCAGGTTCACCCATGTCCCTACAAAGGACACAGACTCATCGTTTTTTATGGCTGCGCAGTATTCCATGATGTATATATGCCACATTTTCCCTGTTCAGTGTGTCATCAATGTACATTTGAGTTGGTTCTGGGTCTTTGTTATTGTAAACAGTACCACAGCGAAGATAATGTGTGTATGTGTCTTTATAATAGAACGATTTCTAATCCTGTGGATATATACCCGGTAATGGGATTGCTGGGTCAAGCGGAATTTCTTTTTCTAGGTCCCTGAGAAATCGCCACACTGTCTTTCACAATGGTTGAACTAATTTGCACTCCCACCAACAATGTTAAAAATGCTCCTATTTCTCCACATCTTCTCCAACACCTGTTGTCTCCAGATTTTTTAATGATCGCCGTTCTAACTGGCATGAGATGGTATCTCAGTGTGGTTTTGATTTGCATTTCTCTAATGACCAGTGATGATGAGCATTTTTTCATATGTTTTTTGGCCTCACATATGTCTTCTTTTGAAAATTGTCTGTTCATATCCTTTGCGCACTTTTGGATGGGTTTGTTTGTTTTTTCTTGTAAATCTGTTTTAGTTCCTTGTAGATTCTGGGTATTAGCCCTTTGTCAGATGGGTAGATTGCAAAAATTTTTTCCCATTCTGTTGCTTGCCAGTTCGCTCTAATGATTGTTTCTGTTGCTGTGCAGAAGCACTGGACTTGAATTACATCCCATTTGTCTATTTTGGCTTTTGTTGACAATGCTTTTGGTATTTTAGTCATGAAGTCCTTGCCTATGCTGTGTCCTGAATGGTTTTGCATAGGTTTTCTTCTAGGATTTTTATGGTGGTAGGTCTTAGGTTTAAGTCTTTAATCCATCTGGAGTTAATTTTACTGTAAGGTGTCAGGAAGGGGTCGATTTTCTGCCTTCTGCACATGGCTAGCCAGTTTTCCCAACACCATTTATTAAACAGGGAATCCTTTCCCCATTGCTTGTTTTTGCCAGGTTTGTCAAAGATCAGATGGTTGTAGATATTTGTCATTGCCTCCAAGGCCTCTGTTCTGTTCCATTGGTCTATGTCTCTGTTTTGGTACCAGAACCATGCTGTTTGGATTACTGTAGCCTTCTTAGTATAGTTTGAAGTCAGGTAGTGTGATGCCTCCAGCTTTGTTCTTTTTGCTTAGAACTAACTTGGCCATGCGGGCTCTCTTTTGGTCCCATATGAAATTTAAGGTGGTTTTTTTCCATTTCTGTGAAGAGGGTCATAGGTAGCTTGATGGGGATAGCATTGAACCTGTAAATGACTTTGGGCAGTATGGCCATTTTCACAATATTGAATCTTCTTAACCATGAGCATGGAATGTTTTTCCATCTGTTTGTGTCCTCTGTTATTTACTTGAGTAGTGGTTTGTAGTTCACCTTAAAGAGGTCCTTAACGTCCTTTGTTAGTTGTATTCCTAGGTATTTTATTCTCTTTGTGGCAATTGTGAATGGAAGTTTGTTCTTGATTTGGCTCTCTTTAAATCTGTTATTTGTGTATAGGAATGCTTGTGATTTCTGCACATTGATTTTTTATCCTGAGACTGCTGAAGTTGCTTATCCGTTTCAGGAGATTTTGGGCTGAGATGATGGGATCTTCTAAATATACAATCATGTCGTCTGCAAATAGAGACAATTTGACTTCCTCCTTTCCTAAGTGAATACCCTTTATTTCTTTTTCTTGCCTGATATCTTTGGCTAGGACTTCCAATACTATATTGAATAGGAGTGGTGAATGAGGGCATTCTTGTCTAGTGCCAGATTTCAAACGGAATGCTTCCAGTTTTTGCCTATTCAGTATGATACTGGCTGTGGGTTTGTCGTAAATAATTTTTATTATTTTGAGATACGTTCCATCAATACCTAGTTTATTGAGAGTTTTTAGCATAAAGCGCTCTTGAATTTTGTCAAAGGCCTTCCCTGCATCTATTGAGATAATCATGTGGTTGTTGTCTTTGGTTCTGTTTATGTGGTGAATTACATTTATAGACTTGTGTATGTTGACCCAGCCTTGCATCCCGGGATGAAGCCTACTTGATCGTGATGGATAAGCTTTTGGATGTGCTGTTGCACTGGGTTTGCTGGTATTTTGTTGAAGATTTTTCATCTATGTTCATCATGGATATTGGCCTGAAGTTTTCCTTTTTTGTTGAGTCTCTGCCAGGTTTTGGTATCAGGATGATGTTGGTCTCATAAAACAATTTGGGAAGGATTCCCTCTTTCTGGATTGTTTGGAATAGTTTCAAAAGGAGTGGTCCCAGCTCCTCTTTGTATGGTAGAATTCAGCTGTGAACCCTTCTGGACCTGGGCTTTTTTTGGTTGGTAGGCTATTAATTGCTGCCTCAGCCTCAGCCCTTATTATTGGTCTATTCATGGTTTTTACTTCTTCCTGGTTTAGGCTTAGGAGGGTGCAAGTGTCCAGGAATTTATCCATTTCTTCCAGGTTTACTGGTTTATGTGCATAGAGTTGTTTGTAGTAATCTTTGATGGTAGTTTGTACTTCTGTGGCATCGGTGGTGATATCTCCTTTATTGTTTTATTGCATCTGATTCTTCTCTTTTCTCTTGTAACCTGGCTAGTGGTCTATTTTGTTGATCTTTTCAAAAAATAGCTCCTGGATTTATTGAATTTTTGAAGAGTTTTTTGTGTCTATATCTCCTTTAGTTCTTTTCTGATCTTAGTTATTTCTTGTCTTCTGCTAGCTTTTGAGTTTTTTTGATCTTGCTCTTCTAGCTCTTTCAATTTCGATGATAGGGTGTCGATTTTAGATCTTTCCTTGTTTCTCATGTAGGCATTTATTGCTATATATTTTCCTCTAGACAAATGTGTCTCAGAGATTCTGGTACATCGTGTCTTCGTTATTGTTCATTTTGAAGAACATCTTTATTTCTGCCTTTATTTCATTCTTTATCCAGTCAACATTCAAGAGCCAGTTGCTCAGTTTCCATTAAGTTGTGCAGTTCTGAGTTAGTTTCTTAATCCTGAGTTCTAATTTGATTGCACTACGATCTGAGAGACTGTTTGTTATGGTTTCCTTTCTTTTGCATTTGTTGAGGAGTGATTTACTTCCAATTATGTGGTCAGTTTTAGAGGAGGTGTGATGTGGTGCTGAGAAGAATGTATATTCTGTGGATTTGGGATAGAGAGTTCTGTAAATGTTTATTAGGTTTGCTTGGTCCAGATCTGAGTTCAAATCCCGTATATCCTTGTTAATTTTCTGTCTTGTTGACCTGTCTAATATTGACAGTGGAGTGTGAAAGTGTCCCACTATTATTGTGTGGGAGTCTAAGTCTCTTTGTAGGTCATTAAGAACTTGCTTTATGTTTCTGGATGCTCCTGTATTGGGTGCATGTATATTTAGGATCATTAGCTCTTCTTGTTGCATTGATCCTTTTACCATTATGTAATGCCCTTCTTTGTCTTTTTTGATCTTTGTTGTTTTAAAGTCTATTTTATCAGAGACTAGGATTGCAACTCCTG
>NW_016107442.1:3761000-3763833 GCF_001604975.1 Cebus imitator
TTCTCCATCCAGCCTTGTTCCCTTGCTGGTGAGAAGTTGTGATCCCTTGGAGGAGGAGAGGCGTTCTGGTTTTGGGTGTTTGCATCCTTTTTGCACTGGTTTCTTCCCATTTGTGTGGATTTGTCTACCTGTAGTCTTTGTAGTTAGTGACTTTTGGATGGGGTCTCTGAGTGGATGTTCTTTTTGTTGATGTTGAAGTTACTTCTTTCTGTTTTTTAGTTTTCCTTCTAACAGGCCCCTCTGCTGTAGGTCTGCTGGAGGTCTACTACAGACCCTACTTGCCTGGGGATCACCTGCAGCAGCTGCAGAACAGTAAGGGTTGCTGCCAGTTTCTTCTTCTGTTATCTTTGTCCCAGAAGGATACCCGCCAGATGTCCGCCTGAGCTCTTCTCTATGAGGTGTCTCTTTGGATATACAGGGGTCGGGGAGCTGCTTGAGGAAACAGTCTGTCCCTTACAGGAGCTCAAGTGCTGAGCTGTGAGCTCCATTGTTCCATTCAGAGCTGCTGGGCAGGTACGTTTAAGTCTGTTGCAGTGGAACCCATGACCACCTTTTTTTCCCAGGTGCTCTTTCCTGGGAAGGTGGGGCTTTATTTATAACTTCCTGACGTGCTGCTGCCTTTTTTCAGAGATGCCCTGCCCAGCAGGGAGGTAGCCTAGTCACAGTTTGCCAGCAGAGGTGTTGCTGAGCCGCCTTGAGCTCTGCCCAGCTGCTATGTGAACCTCCTTGCACTTTTGTTTATAGAGGTTTAGTTAGAACTGCCTTGGTAATGATGATCTGCCTCCGTAATGGTGAGCTGTCTCAGTAATGGCAGACTGCCTCGGTAATGGCAGACACCCTTTCCCCCACAGAGCTGGACCGTCCCATGTCCAGCTGTGCTTGCTGTGAAACTCTCAATCCAGAGCATTTCAGATTGCTGGCCTTTGTGGGGGTAGGACCTGCCAAGCCAGATCACCTGGCTCCCTGTTTCAGCCCCCTTTTTTTCAGTTGAATGGGCGACTCTGTCCCGTAGGCATTCCAGGCGCCAGTTGAAAAGGCACCCAGATTGGTGTGAGTTTTTATTCGGAGACCTGCTGTACCGGCTGAAACAGCCATGCTGGAGACTCATGGTACTTTTCCACCCAGGAATCTTCTGGTCTGTGGGCAGTAAAAATGCACTTGGAAATGCAGTGATCACTCACCCTCTGTGTTCTCGCTGGGAACTGCACTCCAGAGCTGTTCCTATTTGGCCATCTTGGATAAATTTTCAAATAAAGTCCTTGCTATTGAAAATTCAGAAACCAAATAGATTTAGATTCTGCAATATCCCTTTGCTATCTGAACGTTCTCTTCAAACTATGTGTACTCAAGAACTAAATAGATTTGAATAAAAAGCAATACGGGTTTTATTGTTTTTGTTGATGAGACCTCATGATCAGGTGAAAAAAAATACTGTACTGGGAGATAGGAAACCAGTGTTCTAAGCTCTGCACTATCTCTGATTTTATCTTTCTGGATTTTTGTTTCTTTTTTTGTTATTATAAGACTGGATTCTATTTTATTTAAAATCTGGTAGATCAGAATTTCAGTAGTCCTGAAAAGTGGATAAAAGTTTAGGACCTATTTTTAACATTTCAAAAAGCCTTAAGAAGTTATATAAGTATCTCCACTAAGACTGTAGGTCAAACACATTAATATTATACTGGAATCAAATTGATATTATTCTTTATAAAAATTACCACACCAAGCTACTTGCTTCTTATTGACAATGTCTTTGAATTAGAAGTAGGGAATTAGAAAAGATTGGAAATCGTTAGCTATATATTTTCCAGTGTGTATTTCCAAAGATATAGGTGAATAGTTTACTCTTTAAAGCTAAGATTAGCATGCTTATTTAATATTTATGGACAAATCAGAGATCTTTCAGTGGTCATAGTTTTTTATCACCCAGTAATGTGTAATATACTTTCAGAGGATTTAATTCCAAAATTGCTTTTCAATTACTGTGTACCTACACTTAATTTCATTCCATGTTTTTGTTGTTTTTCAGTTGCAGTTAAATTATGTTCTAAAAATTTATTGATCGTGTCAGTCTGTTTGCATTGCCATAAAGGAATAACTAAGACTAGGTGATTTATAAAGAGGTTTATTTTGACTCACGGTTCTACGGGCAGCACAAGAAGTGTGGTGCCACCGTCTACTTCTGGTGAGGGCCTCAGGGAGTTTACAATCATGGCATAATTGTAAGACGGAGGAGGAGCTGGTGTATCACATGGTAAGGGAGGAAGAACGAGAGAGAAAGGGAGAGGGAGGAAAGGAAGAAAGGTATAAGCTCTTTAAAACAACCAAATTTCACATGAACTCATAGAGTGAGAATTCACTCATTACTGTAAGGTTAGCACCAAGCCATCTTTGAGGGATATGCCCCGTAACCCAAACACCTCCCACTAGACCCACCTTTAACATTGCAGGTCACATTTCAACATGAGATTTGGAGGGGACGAAACATCTAAACCATATTACTGATTAATTCATTTGGAACTCTGAGTGATATTTTTTTTTCATGGAAATACATGTTAGGTAGTCATTCATTTCCAAGTTATAAAAGACTGTAATTAATGGTTAATGTATTTGATGTGTGTTATTTCAGCACTGCCATCATTGATAATTTGTTTTCTGAGAATTGGATTCTAAATCTGGAAGAACAAGAATGTATTTCAGTCTTCTCTCCAGATGTTACTTTTATTCCTTCTTTCTTCTTCTGTACCTACCAAAGTGGCCATATATAGTATTGGGGCTTCATTAATGGGCAAAGTATGTAATAACCAGGCATCAGTATAAGATCACTTGTTTT
>NW_016107442.1:3763843-3907576 GCF_001604975.1 Cebus imitator
TTTTTTTAGTCAGGACTGCTTGATTTGTTCTCTATGAAACTGCATATTGAGTATGTCAGTTTGAATGCCAGTGAGTGGGCAGTTAGTTACATAGTGGGTAATTAGTTTTCACCCTCTGTTTTTAAGAAAGACTTAATACTTTATTCTGTCCTGGCCTGAGGAGAAAATATATTTTAAAATACCTTGATACTATGTTTCATGAATGCTTTTAATCTGTGGAGAAAAACAGTTTTACTAATGAGATACTCACTAGTAGTAAAGAAGTGCAAAATGAAGGTGCTATGTAGTTGTCAAAATGTGAGTTGGAGTTTAAAAATGTACCCATAATGTAAAATTATTCTTGCTCCATAATTCTGCAGATCCGTATTCCTACATTTCCATGATTATTTACTTACTCAGTGATAAAACTTGCAGCTAAATTTGTCTTCAACACACCTTTCTCAGAGCATCAATTATATTATTCATTAATGAATAAATAGGATCTCAAGAGCATGTATCAACATCAAAACTAAGCATTATGAATTATACAGTGCATCTAGTGATTTCTTATTTCAAAAGATCTCTGGGGTTCAAGGCTGCAATGTGCTATGATAGTGCTACTGGTGCCATCTACTGAATGCTTTTTAAAGGAAAAAACATGAAGTCAAATAATAGATTTTCACTTAATTCAATTTTTTGTTTTGTTTTAATTTTCAATTAATAGAACAGATTTAGATTTATAGAAGAACTAAACAGGAAGTAAAGAATTCCCAGATAATCACTCTCCCACACCTGCTCAGTTTCCCCAGTAACACCTTTCATTGGTGTGTTTCATTTGTTACAACTGGTGAACAAATATTGATATATTATTGTTAACTAAAGTTCGTAGTTTACATTAGGATCGTTTTGCATATGTTTTACAGTTCTATAGGTTTGCCAAATACCTGGTCATGTATCCTTCATTACAGTATCATCATAATATATCACTTCCCTAAAAATCCCTGTACTCCATGAAAAATCCCTGAAGTCTGAGTACTTGATACTAGGAAATAAAAAAGAAGAGCCTTAAAATCACAGGACCAGAGGTAGCAGTCTTGGCAAGGTACCATTTCTGAAGAAGACAAGGGTGACTTAGAAGGAATATTACTTAGAATCTTGTTAATAAATGGAAGAAATTAAGGGTCCTGTAGAAACAAAAGAGAATCACAAAACTGAAAGCACATCAACCCTTCGTTCCATTCTACCATTCAAAATGCACTACTAATTAAAGAAAATATACTATACTAGTATAAGGATTCTTTTCATCCAGATTCTCTCTGTATACAGCAGTTTTTTATGTATAGTAATTGCTGGTTTGGGAATATAAAGTAATTCAAAATGAATAGAATGTAGGACATTAGAAATTCTATCTAAAAACAAAACAAGTAGAAAAACAGAAGAATGATACATCATAACACTTCAAAGTGAATTGTGTATTCTTAAAAGAAGCATTGACAGATATGATAAAACACCTGATAAAAAATCTGAACATTCAAAAAGAAATAGATAAAAAGGAAGATGGGAACTGAAACTTAACTTAGCAATACAATTTTAGAAAAAGAAATCCTCTTAAAAATAAAGGCTTAATTTCAAAGGAGAACAGATTTGACTAAGAATATAAGAGTCTTTGGAGAAAGCTATGAAAATGGCAAAGAGAATGAAAATGAGATAAAATTGTAGAAAAGGTAAAGAAAAAAAGTTGTTGGTAAAACAATGATCGAACAACAAAAAATCCAATACAGGTATAATTGGAGCTCCAAAGAATAAAACAAAATAGTGGAACATATTGAAACTATAATTTGAGAAAACTTTCCAGAAATATATTTGAAACTATATAGGTCACTATGTACCTGGGATAATTGACACAGAAGCAAACCTTGAGACATCCTGGTAAAACTATGATAATTTTAAGAAAGGGAAAACCCAGTGGACCTCAAGACAAAAATACTAAGTCACAAAGATAAAAATCAGATGAATCAAAATTCTCAACAAGAACATTTAAAGAAAGACAACCCCAGAGCAACATTTTCAAAGAAGTTAAAGAATAAGTGAAACTTTTGTGTCAAGTTGTATTTCATGTATGACAGTGGTCAAAACATAATTAAACATGCAAAACCTAAAGAAATACTGTATTTAAAGCACTACTGGAATAATCTACTGGAGCTGTAGTCAGCAAACATTTTCTGTAAAGGACATAGAGAGTAAATATTGTAGATTTTGCAGGCAATATGGTCTCTATGACAGTTTTCCATATCTGCCATTATAACAAAAATATCCATAGGCAGCATATTAATGAATTAGTGTGGGTGTGTTTCAGTAAAACTTTATCTACAAAAGATGATGGGCCACATATGTTCCCCTACTTGCCCACCCTCATACGCAATGGAACATTTCATGCAATTAATAAATGGCAAAAGGAGTAATTGTGAGCATTGGCCATATTTTATCTAAGGCTAAAGCAGAGTGAAGGTTGAGAAGAGTGGGAAATGAAGTAGGAAAAATTCATTGAGTGTCACATAGGTATTATGTAGGAATCAAAGGTATCGTTTGAAACCTGAATACCAAACAACCTAACTAAGGAAAAGGGGAACTAATGACATCATAAGAAGTAGTAGGTAAAACTAGTAATCAATAAAAAGACAAACTATCTTAAATACTGAAAAATTTTACAAAGCAAAAAAAATGGACCACATGAAGAAAGAAAAATAAAAAATTCTGTAAGCTGACACTAATATCTGAGTCATTGTAGGACATGTAAAAACACTGAACTCACCTATTAAACAGATGGCCAGAATGGTTCATGAAGCAAGACTCGGGTTTGAGCTGTATATATTCAGAAGAAAATAAAATAATTTTAAAAGACTAAAAGGAGTGAGAAAAGGTATGGACAGCAAACGAAAACAATAAAGAAAGCCAAGATCAATTCTAATGTGAGCTAGGGTAAAAATTAGGGAGGAAAAGGGCTACTTCATAGTGTTAAAGACCATAAATCATAATGTAGATGTAACATCTGCTAGTATCTGTGTATCAGATAACATTAGCAACCATTTTTCTAGACAGAAACTACAGAGAATTTAGAAGGACAAATACACAGAATTAGCACATCATTTTTAGTCCAAGATAAGTGAAGTGAATCTAAAATAAGTAAGGATATAAAAGACCTGAAAGCACAGCCAGGGATATTTTATGAATATATATTGAACTCGATTCTCAAATAACATGAAATGTAATTTCTTCCCAAGTATACATAGAATATTCACAAAAAAATTTTGTGTATTAAGTCAAAAACTAAGTTCCATAAAGTAGAAATAATACCAAAAAAATTTTATTATAATGCAATAAAGATGGACATGAATAACAAAACATTTAAAAAATCTTATTTACCTGCAATGTAAATGCTCTTTTAAACAACTTTAGAGGTAAAGTGAAGAAAGTAAAGTTTCAGAATTTCTAAAGACTCAACAGCCTTATGTGTTTACAGCCATAAATTAAAGAAAAAATAAGTTACATTTTCATCAAAAGAAAGCTAGGAAAAATCACAAATAAGAATAAAGAACAAGGAAGGAAATAATAAAGATTAAAGCAAAAAATTAATGAGGTTGAAGACAAAAACAATAGTACTAAAAAGTAAGTTAAAAAAAAAATTGGTTCTTTGAAAAAGTCAACGAAGTAGACAGATCACTGGTTAACCTAATTGGTAGGGGTAGGAATGGGAGGAAGAGAAGGGGATAACAGAGAAAGTATTAAAATGTAAGACATGGCAGGGGGAGAATAACTATTGAAACAGATAATTTTAAAAATGCTAAGATTTTATTTTGCACAACTTAGGTGAAATGGGTTGTTTCCTTAGAAAATCCGGTTTGTTAAATTGTCCCAGAAGAAGTAGAAAAGTTTCACCATCATTTTTTTCTAAAGAAATATGAAAAGGCATCAAGAAAGCTCAGTAAAAGCACTAAGCTCAGAAGATTTCAAAGGAATATTCTACCAAAACTTTTAAGATCAGGTCATCTCAATGCTTTATAAATTTTTCCAGAACATGGAAGAAGACAGTTTTCAAATTATTTTTGAGTATGGTATTAATCTAGATAAAAATTATGTGAAGATCATACCAAAGGTACATACATACAACTACAGAACAATTTCACGTATATCAGTATACAAAAGCATCAAACAGAATCTTATGCTACATTAAGAAAATGATATATGACAGTCATGGCATTTATTCCAGTAATGCAAAAGTGGTTCAATTTTAGGAAATCATTTGATATTATTTACTTGTTAATCTAAAGAGGAACAAAAAATGAATATTCCGGAAAACAGGAATTGATGTTTTTTTTTTAATGTAAAACACATATATCCTAGGTTTAAATCCAGCATAATACTTAATGTGGAAACACCAGCAGCATTCTAACTAAAATTGGAACGAAACATTATCCTCCTCTTTCCCTGCTATTTAACACTGTATTGAAGTTTTGGGCTTGTGCAATTTAACAGTAGAAAACTCTTTACTTTGTGTTTGTGTATGGAAATGGAGTCTCACTATGTTGCTCAGGCTGGACCAACACCTGGGCTCAAGCAGTTTTCCTGCCTGAGTCTCCTGAGTAGCTAGGGCTGCATGTATTCACCACTTCCTCTGTGTTATATTTACGTTTTTGAGGAACAGCTGATCTGTTTTCCAAAGTAGCTATAGCATTTTGCATTGCCAAATGCAATAAATCCAGTTTTTTCACATCCTCCACAACTCTTGTTATTATCTACATTCATTTTTTATTATAGTAATCTTACTGGTTATGAAATAGTATCTCAGTGTTTTGATTTTCATTTTCCTAGTGACTAATCATGCTAAACATCTTGTCATATACTTATAAGCCATTAGTAACATCATCTTTGTAGACATGTCTATTCAGATCATTTACCTATTTTTACAATTTAGCATGTCTTTGTTGAATTGTGAGAGTTCTTCATATATGGTGAATATTGGACCCTACTAAGACATATGGTTTAGAAATATTTTTTTCACATTGTGTGGACTGTCTTTGTTGCCTGATAGTGTTCTTTGAAGCTTAAAATTTTTAATTTTCATGAAGTTCTGTGTATCCATTTTGTTCTTGTTTGTGCTTTTAGTGTCATATCTAAGAAATCATAGCCTATCCAAGGTCATAAGATTTACACATGTCTTCTAAGAGTTTTATAATTTTGTCTCCTATATTTAGATCTTTGATCCACTTTGAGTTAATATACTCCTATATTTATATCAAAGATCCACTGTGAGTTTTTATATATAGTGTGGGGTAGAGGTTCAGCTTCATATTTTGCATTGATATATCCAGTCACCCCAGTATAATTTGTTGAAAATATTATTCTTTCTCCCATTGAGTTGCTTTGGTACTCATCAAAAATAAACTGTGGACTGAATTCTTTTCCATTGTTCTACATGTCTATCCAGTAACACCTAGTCTTGACTATTGTGTTTACAGTAAGCTTTGAAATTAGGAAGTGCCAATCCTCCGATTTTGTTCTCTTTCAAGATTATTTTGGCTATTCAAGGTCCCTTGCATTTTCATGTGAATTTTAGGATCAGCTTGCCAGTTTCTATAAAACTGCCATCTGGAATTTAGATGGGGATTGTGTTGAACCTGTTGATCCAATTTGGGGAGTATTACCATCTTAACAATATTAAGTTTTTCAGTTTGTGAACAGAGGACATGTTCCTATTAAGTCTTCATTATGTTTGTGGTTTTCAGTGTACAACTCTTCTACTTTTCCAAGTTTATTTTTTATAAATATTTCATTCTTTGTGATGCCATTGTAAATGTGATTTTTTAAATTGCATTTTGGAATTGTTTCGTTCTATTGGTTAGAAATAAAATTCATTTTTGTATATTTATTATCTTGTAACCTTGTGAACTTGATTATTAGCTCTTAATATTTGTATATAGATTCCTTAGAATTATGTATATAAGATTATATGCAAATATACAAGATTATACAGTGGTAATCTAAATTAAATTTACATATCACAAAATTATGTGATTTATATAAAAAGAGAGTTTTGCTTCTTCCTTGCCAATCCGGATGTGTTTTATTTATTTTTCTTGCTTTATTGTTTTGGCTAGAACACTTCAGTATAGTGTTGAATAGAAGTAACAAGAGCATGTATCCTTGTTTTGTTCTTGACAAAGCATTCTGGGGGAAAGCTTTTAGCCTTTCACCATTAAGTATGATGTTTCCTGTGGATTTTTTACAGATATCTTTTATAAGATTAAGGACATTTTCTTCTCTTCCTAGCCTGTTCACTGTTTTTGCCATGAAAGAAAATTTTATTTTGTCAGGGATTTTTTCCTACATATATGGAGATTACATAGCTTTTGTTCTGTATCCTGTTTGTTAACATGCTGAATTACTTGGATTGATTGGTTTTTTTGTTGTTATTGTTTTGTTTTGTTTTGTTTTGAGACAGGGTCTTGCTTTGTCACCCAGGCTGGGGTGCAGTGGTGCAGTCATGGTTCATTGCAGCCTTGCCCAACTGGGCTCAAGTGATCCTCCCACCTCAGCTTCCCAAGTAGCTAGGACAACAGGCGCCAGCCATCACGAATGCCTAGCTAAAGGTTTGTATTTTTTATATAGTCAGAGTTTCACCATGCTGCCCAGGCTGGTCTCAAAGTCCTGGGCTCAAGCAATCCGCCCACCTTACCATCCCCAAGTGCTGGGATTACAGGCTTGAGCTACTATGCTTGGCCAGGGTGGATTGATTTTTGTATGTTAAACCAACCTGGAATTCTTGACATAAATCCTTCTTGTTCATGGTATATAATGCTTTTTAATATGTTACTGGATTCTTTTTGATAGCATTTTATTGAGTACTGGGTCTAGAGGGGCAAACCTTATTTTATTATGCTTCGCTTTATTGCACTTTGTAGATTTTGCATTTTTTACAAAATGAAGGTGTGTGGCAACCCTGCATTGAACAAGTCTGTTTGCACCATTTTCCCTATAGCATGGTCACTTCATGTTTCTGTGTTACAGTTCAGTAATTCTCACAATATTTCAAACTTTTTTAGTATTACTACTGTATCTGTTATGGTGATCCTTGATGTTATGATTATAATTGTTTTGGGGTACCACGAACCACTTCCGTATGAGAAGATAAAATATGTGTATTCTGACAGTTCCACCCACCAGTCATTTTCCCATCTCAGGCCCTCTTCTTCCCTGAAATACAACAGTATTAAAGTCAGGCCTATTAAGAACCTTATAGTGGCCTCAGTGTTTGAGTGAGAGGAAGAGTCACATGCCTCTTATTTTGTTTTATTTCATTTTTATTTTTATTTATTTATTTTTGAGATGGAGTCTAACTCTGTCAACCAGGCTGGAATGCAGTGGCACAATCTTGGCTCACTCCAACCTCCTCCTCTTGGGTTCAAGCTACTCTCCTGCCTCAGCTTCCTGAGTAGCAGGGAGTACAGGCGTGCACCACTGTGCCCAGCTAATTTTTTTGTATTTTCAGCAGAGGGAAGGTTTCACTGTGTTGATAAGGCTGGTCTCAAACTCCTGACCTCGTGATCCGCCTGCCTCAGCCTCCCGTGGTGCTAGGGTTACAGGCATGAACCACCATGCCCGGCCATACCTCTTATTTTAAATCAAAAGCTATAAACCACTAAGCTTAGAAAGATATGTTGAAAGTCAAGATGGACCAAAAGCTACTCCTATTGCATTAAACAGTTTCTGCACAATGCATCACATTTTGTAAGCAAAGGAGAAGTTCTTGAAGAAAATTAAAAGTGCTACTTCAGTGAATACATGAATGATAAAGCAAAACAGGCTTATTGCTGATAGGGAGAAAGTTTCAGTGGCCTAGGTAGAAGACCAAACCAGCCGTGACATTTGATTAAGCCAAAACCTAATCTAGAGCAAGGGCCTAGGTCTCTAATTATTTGAAGGCTAAGAGGAAGCTGCAGGAGAGAAGTTGGAAGCTGGCAGAGATTGGTTCATGAGATTTAAAGAAAGCTCTCTCCATAACATGAAAGTGCGAGGTGAACCAGCAAGTGCTGATATAGAAGCCGTAGCAGGCTGTCCAGAAGATCTAGCTGAGATAATTGATGAAGGTCGCTACACCAGACAACAGATTTTCAATGTATCAGCACATGAAACAGTCTTCTGTTGAAAGAGGATGCCATCTAGGACTTTCATTGCTAGAGTAAAGTCAATGCCTGACTTCAAATCTTCAAAGGACAAGCTTACTCTCTGCTATGGACTAATGCAGCTAATGACTTTAACTTGAATCCAGTGCTCATTTACCATGCCAAAAATTCTAGGACCTGTAAAGATTACACTAAATACACTGTGCCTGTGCTCTATAGGTAGAACAACAAAGCCTGGGTGACAGTACATCTGTTTACAGCATAGTTTACTGAATATTTTAAGCCCACTGTATTAGTCAGGGTTCTCTAGGACAGGACTAATATGATAGATGTATATATGAAAAGGAGTTTATTAAGGAGAATTGATTCACATGATCAAAAGGTGAAGTCCCGTAATAGAATGTCGGCAGGCTGAGGAGCAAGGAAGCAGTCCGAATCCCAGAACGTAGGGATGCCGACAGTGCAGCATTCAGTCTGTGGCCAAAGGCCCGAGAGCCCCTGTCAAACCACTGATGTAGGTCCAAGAGTCCAAAAGCTGAAGAATTTGGAGTTTGATGTTCAAGGGCAGGAAGCATCCAGCACAGGAGAAAGAGGAAGTGACTTTAGCCTGCTTTTATCCTAGCTGAGCTGACAGCTGATTAGATGGTGCCCACCCAGATTGAGAGTGGGTCTACATCTCCTAGTCCACTGACTCAAGTGTTAATCCCCTTTGGCAACACCCTCACAGACACACTCAAGAACAACACTTTGTATCCTTCAATTGAATCAAGTTGACACTCAATATTAACCATCAGAAGTCCACCACTTGTCAACTTGAGCCCATACACATCTTAAATCATACATAATCTTCAAATAAAGACAGTAATAAGGTAATAATTATGCCTAACATAATACAGCTGTCCTTCATGCAGTGCATCAGTCCCCAGCCCAAATGCTATTACATAAAGTTGACAACACTTAAATGCTGATATGAAGTCAATAAATCTTATTTCACATGATAAAGAAAAAAGAAAGGAAATAAAATGAAGATATTTTCTTAGTACAAGTGTATACATGCACATGTTCTTAACAAAATGAGGAGGAAATACAACCAGTACAGCCCTCATTCCTGCAACTGGTCACATGACCATAGTTGGTATTGATGACTACTTCTACTACCCATTTTGTATCCTCTTTCCCTTCAGCAAGCACCTTGGTGGGCCGTGGGTTTTTAAAAACCTGGAATGACCTAAACCTTCATTTCTGAAGGGTCTGGGCCATTTGTAGTCCTCCCTGGATTGGGCCACTGTAGTTTGGTATCACAGGGTATGGCAATACTAAGAGATGCCCTGAGGGATCTCCTGTGTTCCTTGCATGCTCTTCCTTACCTCCACTGTGAAGTAGTAGACTGATTTCATCTTGAGAGTCTGTCCGGGTCAGTCACCATAGCCAACACTGTAATTCTCTTCTTGGCCTGCTGGCTGAGAGGTAGGAGGAGCTGAAAGCAGCCAGATGGCAATCTTCCAGTTGAATGGAATCATTGTTGTGTCTCCTGGTGGCAGCATTCCCCCCTCTGGAACTAAGATCTCTAGGCAGCAGAACGTAATGTCATGGGAACAGGAAGCAGAATTTATCATTAGGGGTGATAGTGAGTGATGCCACTTCGACTTTCACCCCTTGAGTCCTGGACCCATGAATCCTGGCTATGGGAGAAACAGTACCATATACTGGGCACTGATTAAGAGTATACACAGCCTTCTGGAGAACTTTGCCCTAGCCCTGCAAAGTATTGTCATCTAGTTGGCATTGTATTTTGACTTCATAAGGCCATTCCACCGTTCTATCAGTCCAGCTACTTTATGATGATGGAGAACTTGGTAAGCCCAGTGAATTTCATGAACATGAGCCCACTGCCTCAATTCTTTAGTCGTAAAGTGAGTACCTTGGTCAGAGGCAATGCTGTGTGAAATACCATGATGGTAAATAAGGCATTCCGTGAGTCCATGCATGCTGCTCTTGGCAAAAGCATTGCATGCAGGATAGGCAAACCCATTTCTGGAGTAAGTGTCCATTTCAGTGAGGACAAACTGTTGCCCTTTCCTTGATGAAAGAGGTCCAATGTAATCAACCTTCCACCAAGTACTGGCAGATCATTCCGAGGAATGGTGCCATATTGAGGGCTCAGTGTTGGTCTCTGTTACTGGCAGATTGGGCTCTCAGCAGTGGCTGTAGTCAGATAAGCCTTGGTGATTAGAAGTCCATGTGGCAAAGCCCATGCATAATCTCCATCTCTGCCACCATTGTCACTTTGTTCATGAGCCTGATGGGCGATGACAGTGGTTGCTGAGGAAAGAGGCTGAGTGGTGTTGACAGAACGAGTCATGCTATCCACTTGATTATTAAAATCCTCCTCTGCTGAGGTCACCCATTGGTGAGCACTTATATGAGATACAAATATTTTCAGTTTTTAAGCACTCAGAGAGGTCCATCCACACACCTCTTCCCCAGATTTCTTTGTCACCAATTTCCCAATCATGATTCTTTAAAGTCTGCAACCATCTAGCCGAACCATTGGCTACAGCCCGTGAATCGGTATATAATCGCACATCTGGCCATTTCTCCTTCAAAGAAAAGTGCACAACAAGGTGTACTGCTCAAAGTTCTACCCACTAGGAAGATTTCCCTTTATCACTGCCCTTCAGAGATGTCCTAGAAAGGGGTTGTAGTGCTGTGGCTGTCCATTTTCAGGTGGTGCCTGCATATCGTGCAGGGCTATCTATAAACTAGGTCCTTTTCTTCTTTTTCTGTCAGCTGTTCATAAGGAACTCCCCATGAGGCCATCAGTGCAGGCTGGGGGAGAGAAAGCATAGTAGCAGGAATAGGGACCCTGAGCATTTGAGCCACTTCCTCATGGAACTTATTTGTGCCCTCAGTACCTGTTAGAGCCTGATCATGTATATACCACTTCCATTTGATAATGGAATGCTGCTCTGCACGCCGTACTTTATAGCTAAATGGGTTAGAAAGCACAGTTCATGATAGTTCAGGTCGCATAGTGACTTGATGACCCATAGTTACACATTCAGTTTCTACCAAAACCAAGTTACAGGCCAAGAGCTATCTCAAAAGGAGAATATTTATCTACAGAAGATGGCAGGACCTTGCTCCAAAACCCTAGAGGCCTCTACTGTGATTCACCCTTGGGGACTACCAAAGGCTCCAGATAGCCTCCCCATCTGCCACTGACACCTTAAGCACCATTGATTCTGTGGGGTCATATGGCCCAAGTAGCAGAGCAACTTGCACAGCAGCCTGGACTTGCTGCACAGCCTTCTGTTCTGGACCCCGCTCAAAACTGGCAGTCCTTTGGGTCACTCGATAAAGTGGCAGTATTAACACACCCAAATGAGGGGTGTGTTGTCTCCAGAATCCAAATTGGTTCACTAGGCATTGTACCTCTTTTCGTGGTACAGCAACTTGTCCTTCACTTTCGAAGGGATATCTCAATGGACCCCACACCACTGGACTCCTAGAAACTTTACTGAGGTAGAAGGTCCCTGAATTTTAGTCATTTATTTCCCATCCTCTGGCATACAGATGTTTCACTGAAAAGTCCATTGTGTTTGCTGCTTCTTGCTCACTGGATCCAATCAGCATAATGTCATTAATGTAATGGACCAGTGTGATACCTTGTGGAGGGGAAAAATGATCAAGATCTCTGGGAGCAAGATTATGGCACAAAGCCAGAGAGTTGCTATACCTCTGATGTAAGACAGTGAAGGTATATTGCTGGCCTTCCCAGCGGAAGGCAGATTGCTTCTGGTGGGCCTTATGGACAGGAATGGAGAAAGAGGCATTTGCCAAATCAATGGCTGCATACCAAGTACCAGGAGATGTATTAATTTGCTCAAGCAATGAAACCACATCTGGTACAGCAGCCACAGTTGGAGTCACCACTTGGTTAAGATTATGACAATCCGCTGTCATTCTCCAAGATCCATCTGTATTTCACACAGGCCAAATAGGAAGTTGAACGGGGATGTGGTGAGAATCACCACCCTGTGTCTGTTAAGTTCTTGGTGGCACTGATCTCTGCAATCCCTCTAGGAATGCAATACTGTTTTTAATTTGCTATTTTTCTAGGTAGTGCAGCTCTGATGGCTTCCATGTGGCTTTTCCCACCAAATAGCCCTCACTCTACCAGTCAGGAAACCAGTGTGGGGATTCACCAGCTGCTAAGTATGTCTATGCCAATTCTGGCACTGGGGAAATGACCACAGGATGAGTCTCGGGACCCACTGTAAGTCGAACCTGAGCTAAAACTCCATTAACTGCCTGACCTCCATAAGACCCTATTTCAACTGGAAGACCACAATGACATTTTGGGTCCCCTGGAATCAGTGTCAGCTCAGAGTTAGTGTCCAGTAGTCCCCAAAATGTCTGACCATTTCCCTTTCCCCAATGCACAATTATCCTGGTAAAAGGTCTCCTTGGGGAAGTATGGGAGAAAGATCAATAGCATAAATTGTCAGTAGTGTAGTGGGGTCATTCCTCAAGAGGACCCAGCCTCCCCTTCATTCAAGGGGTTCTGGGTTTGTAAGTAGTTCAAGGTCTGGAAATGAAATGACGAGCTGTGAATCTTTTTTTAATAATTCACATCAGTCTTTTGTTCACTTGACCTGGAAGTTTTCTGTTTATATAAGTTAATAATGCAATAGGCTTCCTGTCAGTTTTACTTCTCAGAACACTGTGATTAATTAGCCAATGCCAGAGCTCTATATGAGTCAGACTATTCTGATTGCTGCTTTGCCTCTACTGTTCATTATGGTAACTACGCCCACCTTGCCTTTGACAGTTGAGTACTGCCACTTGGCCCCTGCCACCTTGGGATCCAATTACTTTTGTTGCATTTAAATTTTGTAGTTAAGTGACCATGGTTTCCACCGTAAAATCTGGCATACAGAGGAGCAATAACAGAGCTCTTTAAGGATTCAGGTGCTGCCTTTGTAAATCTATTTTGCACAGCATCAGTCAAGAGTATGTCTTCTGGAACCTCCCAGCTGGGATGAGTAGGTCTAAAGTGACTAATTCACTCTAACATCTCAATCTCCCTAAGCCTTTGGATCCCTTCCTCTACATTAAATCAAGGGAGATCAGGCATTTCCAGCTTTCTCAAAGAAGGCCATCTTTTTTAGGGGGTGGCGGGGGGTGCAGGGATGGAGTCTTGCTCTGTCACCCAGGCTGGAGTGCATGGCACAGTCCCGGTTCACTGCAACCTCCACCTCCCAGGTTCAGGCAATTCTCCTGCCTCAGCCTCCCAAATAGCTTGGATTAAAGGCACCCACCACCATACCCAACTAATTTTTATATTTTTAGTAGAGATGCAGCTTCACTATGTTGGCCAGGCTTGTCTCGAACTCCTGACCTCAAATGATCCTCCTGCCTTTGCCTCCCAAAGTGTTGGGATTATAGGCATGAGCCACTGCTCCTGGCCTTGAGCCCATCGTTTAATTGATATTTCAGCTAACCAAGCAAATAAACTATGAGAACCTTTTTTAACTCACCAGCCACCATGGCACGTGTATACCTGTGTAACAAACCTGCACGTTTTGCACATGTACCCCAGAACTTTATAATTTTTTTTAAAAGTCCTTAAGACACATAAAAAAAAAAAACTCCCCAAGCTGCAACATTAATTGCAGAATTCCTGCGTAGTGAGCCCAAATCAATAAATTCAGCCTGATCCAACTTTACATTTCTTCCACCATTATCCCACACCGTTAATATTCATTCCCATGCCTGTTCTCCAAGGAGGCTTATATAAACTAGAAAACTCAAGCAGTTATCGTGGGAGTGTAGTACACCTCATAGTGGGTCACACTTTAAATCTCACCTTTAGGGGTCTGCCAGGAATTTAATTACAGACCTGGAAGCAAACAGATGTTGGGGGTAGGTCCTGAGGTGAATCAGCATTGCCTTGCCTGGCAGCTGCTTGGGAGGCCATCACTATTGCTTCAGGCAGTGTTGGATACATCTCAGACAATGGTAGAAAGGCTGACAGCCGCCAGGGTTGGGGAGGGAATGGGTTGGTGATGTTGCCACCACTGGGACTGGGGAGGCTATTTCCTCTGGCAAAAAAAGGCTCATCAGAATTTAGGAGCCGAGTGCCCCCAGCCTCATCAGGGTTCTCCCAGAAGTCCCATTTTTTTACAGTCAATGCCCTCACTTTAACAGTAAACACCTTGCAAGGCTGTGTGTGCACCTTTTGTTGCAGGTTAGCCACTTGCATGATAAGAGCTTGTGTCTGATTTTCCACAATTTCAGCTCTTTCTTGGCAGGAGATAAAACTCTTAATCAGGGCAATCTTAGAAGATTTGAGACTCAGTATGTTCCTCTTGGGCCGAGAGAATCCCTGAGTTTATAGTTTTCTTTCATCACTTTGTCTAGTGAACTTAGGAGCAGTCAACCAACTTCATTATATTCCTTGGTTCTTTACACATGGTCAAAGGCATTATGTATAGAGTCACTAAACTCTTTGCCTCTCACAAGCAGTGAATTAGGAGTGTCAAATGCATTTATTTGCGTAACTCTTTAAACAGTTCATGCCAAGGACTATCAGTGTTCTCCATACTATTAGAAGTAGAGTCCTTAACATTTTTGAATCTAATCATATTAAGCAGACAATTCCAGAAACCCCAAAACCAACTGAAAAACTCCATGTTTAAACTTTTGTTTCTCTAGAGCTACTTCAGTACTAAAATCTGTGTTAGTCAGGGTTCTTTAATAGGACAGGACTAACAGGATAGTTGTATATACAAAAGGGAGTTTATTGAAGAGTATTGACTCCCACAGTCACAAGTTGAAGTCCCCCAATAGGCTCTCTGCAAGCTAAGGAACAAGGAAGCCAGTCGGAGTCCCAAAACCTCAAAAGTAGGGAAGCCGACAGTACAGCCTTCACTATGTTGTTGGAGGCCCAAGAGCCCTTTTCCAACCACTGGTCCTAAAGCTGAAGGACTTGGAGTTTGATATTCAAGAACAGGAAGCATCCAGCACGGGGAAGGATGGAGGCCAGAAGACTTACCCAAACTAATTTTTCCACATTCTTCTGCCTGCTTTTATCTTAGCTGAGCTAGCAGCTGATTATATGGTGCCCACCTGGATTGAAGGTGGGTCTACCTCTCCTAGTCCACTGAATCAAATGTTAATCTCCTTTCAACACCCTGACAGACACACCAAGGAACAATATTTTGCATCCTTCATTCCAATCAAGTTGAGTATTAACCGTCACATCTACTGATGAGACGTACTGCTCAGAAAAAAGAATTCCTTTAAAAATATTACAGCTCACTGAAAATGTACTTGATTACCTAAGAGCTCTGATGGAGATACACAAGGATATTAATGTTGTTTTCATGCCCTGAAAACAAGAACATCTATTCTGCAGCCTATGGATTGAGGAGTAATTTATACTTTCAAGTTTTGTTATAAAAGATACATTTTGTAAGGCCATAGCTGCCATGGATAGTGATTCCTCTGGTAGATCTGGACAAGGTAAATTGAAACCCTTCTAGAAATGATTCACTAATTGCCATTAAGAACATTACTGATTCGGCAGGTTGCAGTGGCTCATGCCTGTAATCCCAGCACTTTGGGAAGCTGAGGCAGTCAGAGCACAAGGTCAGGAGATCGGGACCATGGTGAGACCTTGTCTCTACTAAAACACCAAAAAAAAAAATTAGCCGGTTGTAGTGGCATACACCTGTAGTCTCAGCTACTCGGGAAGCTGAGGCAGGGGAATCACTTGAACCCAGGAGGCGGAGGTTGCCAAATTAAAAAAAAAAAAGAACATTACTGATTCATGGGAGGAGGTCAGAATGTTAGAATTAACAGAAGTTTGGAAGAAGTTGATTCTAACCCTTATAGATAATTTTGAGGGCTTCAAGAGGAAACAATTGCAGATGTGGTAGAAACAGCAAGAGAACTAAAAAGAGAAGTAGATCCTGAAGATGTGACTGAATTGCTGCAATCTCTTGTTTAAACTTTAACAGATGACAAGTTGCTTTTTATGGATGAGCAGAGAAAGTGCTTTCCTGAGAGGGAATTTACTTTTGGCAAAGATCCTGTGAGCATTGTTGAAATGACAACAAAGGATTTAGAATATTCCATAAACTTAGTTGATAAAGGAGTGACAGGGCTTGAGAGGATTAACTCCAATTTTGAAGCAAGTTCTACTTGGGGTAAAATGCCATCAAATAGTATCACATGCTACAGATAAGTGTTTCATGAAAGCAGAATCAATCAGTGGGCAAATTTCATTGTTTTAATTTAAGAAACTGCCACAGCCACCTCACCCTTCAGCAGCCACCACCCTGATCATTCAGCAGGTATCAACATTGAGGCAAGATTCTCCAGCAAAAAGGTTACCACTCGCCGAAGATGGAGATGATTGTCAGAATTTTTTTTAACAGTAAAGTATTCTTAAATTAAGATATTTTGTCAGGAAAAACTCTCTCAATCTGAGCTTTTTTTCCTCTATTTTCATACCACCACAATAGTGTCAGCAATGCAGAAGAAGACTTCTGTGACCAGAGGCCTGGATGGTTTTCCCCACATACCAAGCAGTGGACACCACCTGGGTGCCCTCTAATTCAATTCTGATACTGTATACTTGGTGACAGTGTCACATATCACAGGGTGAGGGCTCAGTCCCCAAGACTGCCCCCACCCTTAAATACCAGTTGCAAGTCCAGACCTCTGGAACTTCTGACTGATTGGCTTCAAGTTGGGGTTCCATGAACCCCCTCTTTGGGTTTGATTAATTTGCTGGAGTGGCTCATAGAACTCAAGGAAATACTTAACTGCCTTATTCTAGTTATTACAGATATTACTAGAATAAGTAATATCTAGGAGGATATTACAGAGGATACCGATCAAGAGAAGCATAGGGCAAGGCATGGGCAATGAGTGTGGAGCTTCCAGGCCCTCCCTGGGTGCACCAGCCTCCAGGGCCCTTCACATGTTCAGTTATCTGGAACCTCCTGAACCCAGCCTTCTTCGATTTTTATGGAAGCTTCTTGACATCAGCATTTCTTCTTCCAGGGTATAGGGCAAGACCATCTCTAAGGAGGGTCTTAAGACCCATAGTTACAAAAGCAGGTGATTAGAGTCCTGTTTTGGGCCAGGTGAAAGGAGGGCAGGAGAGATTCTGTTTCCTGGGCCTGCTCCTGAGACCTGACACACCAAAGACTGTAACAAGGGCTGTTGGAGATACTAGCCAAGAACCATGGATGAGAACCAATATATAGCATTACACCACAGGTATGGGTACTTCTTCAGACATAATGCTATTACACACTTAATAGACTATAGTGTCAACATAACTTTTATAGGCACTGGGAAAACAAAAACTTCTTGTGACTACCTTTATTGGAATACTCACTTTTTTGCAATCATCTGGAACTGAACCTGCAATATTTCTAATATGTGTATTACTAATAGATAGGGTTTTTTATTTAATAGTTTTCATATACTTTCTCTAGTTTTGATATCAGGATAATGACGTCATAAATATAGTTGGAAGTGTTTCTTCCATTTTATTAAAGAGCTTTTAAGGATTGGGATTAATTTCTCTTTTAAATATCTGGTAGAGGTTACCATTGAAGCCATCTGTTCTTGGATCCCTCTTGGGGGTAGATTTTTGGTTATGAATTCAGTCCCTTTGCTTTTCACAGGTTTATTCATATTTTCTGTTACTTTTTGAGTCAATTTGGTAGTTTCTGTCCTTCTAGAAATTTGGCCATTTCATCTAGGTTATCTAATTTGTTGACATACTGTTTTTTATTATATTTTTAAATAATCTTTTGTGTTTCTTTATATTTTTAATTCAATTTTATATATTTATTTTTAATTATATTTTAAGTTCTGATATACATGTGCATAACATGCAAGTTTGTTACATAGGTATACATGTGCCATGGTGGCTTGCTACACCCATCAACCCATCGTCTACATTAGATATTTCTTCTAATGCTGTCCCTCCCCTAGTCCCCTACCCCCTGACGGGCCCTGGTGTGTGATGTTTCCCTCCCTGTGTCCATGTGTTCATGTGTTCTCATTGTTCGATTCCCATTATGAGTGAGAACATGTGATGTTTGTTTTCTGTTTTTGTGTTAGTTTGCTGAGAATGATGGTTTCCAGCTTCATCTATGCCCCTGAAAAGGACATGAACTCATCCTTTTTTCATGGCTGCATAGGAATCCGTGGTGTATATGTGCCACATTTTGTTTATCCAGTCTTATCATTGATGGGCACTTATCATTGATGGGCACTATTGCGAACAGTGCATCTGTTTTCTGACTTTTTAATGATCACCATTCTAACTGGCATGAGTTGGTATCTCATTGTGGTTTTGATTTGCATTTCTCCAGTAACCAGTGATAATGAGCTTTTTTTCATGTGTTTGTTGGCACATAAATGTCTTCTTTTAAGAAGTGTCTGTTCATATCCTTCACCCACTTTTTGATGGGGTTGTTTTTTTTTTTTCTTATAAATTTGTTTAAGTTCTTTGTAGATTCTGGATATTAGCCCTTTGTCAGATGGATGGATTGCAAAAATTTTCTCCCATTCTGTAGGTTGCCTGTTCACTCTGATGATAATTTCTTTTGCTGGGCAGAAGTTCTTTAATTAGATCCCATTTTTCAATTTTGGCTTTTGTTGCCATTGGTTCTGGTGTTTTAGTCATGTAGTTTTTGCTCATGCCTATGTCCTGAATGGCATTGCCTAGGTTTTCTTCTAGGGTTTTTATGGTTTTAGGTCTTACATTTAAGTCTTCAATCCATCTTGAGTTGATTTTTGTATAAGATGTAAGGAAGGGGTCCAGATTCATTTTTCTGCATATGGCTAGCCATTTTTTCCAATACCATTTATTAAATAGAAAATCCTTTTCCCATTGCTTGTTTTTGTCAGGTTTGTGAAAGATCAGATGGTTGTAGATGAGTGGTGTTATTTCTGAGGGGTCTGTTCTCTTCCATTGGTCTATATCTCTGGTACTGTATTGGTACCAGTACCGTGTTGCTTTGGTTACTGTAGCCTTTGTAGTATAGTTTGAAGTCAGGTAGCATGCTGCCTCCAGCTTTGTTCTTTTTGCTTATGATTGTCTTGGCTATACGGGCTCTTTTTTGGTTCTCTATGGACATTGAAGTAGTTTTTTCCAATTCTGCGAAGAAAGTCAATGGTAGCTTGATAGGGATAGCATTGAGTCTATAAATGACTTTGGGCAGCATGGCTATTTTCACAATATTGATTCTTCCTATGCATGAGCATAGAATGTTTTTCCATTTATTTGTGTGCTCTCCTATTTCCTTGAGCAGTGGTTTGTAGTTCTCCTTGAAGGGGTCTTTCACATCCCTTGTAAGTTGTATTCCTAGGTATTTTATTCTCTTTGTGGCAATTGTGAATGGGAGTTCACTCATAATTTGACTCTCTGTCTATTATTGGTGTATAGGAATGCTTGTGATTTTGCACATTGATTTTGTATCCTGAGACTGCTGAAGTTGCTAATCAGCTTAAGGAGATTTTGGGCTGAGACAGTGGGGTTTTCTAAATATACAATCATGTCTCTGCAAACAGAGACAATTTGACTTCCTCTCTTCCTATTCGAATATCCTTTCTTTCTTTCTCTTGCCTGATTTCCCTGGCTAGAACTTCCAATACTATGCTGAATAGGAGTGATGAGAGAGGGCATCCTTGTCTTGGGCTGGTTTTTGAAGGGGGTGTTTCCAGCTTTTGCCCATTCAGTATGATACTGGCTGCGGGTTTGTCATAAATAACTCTTAGTATTTTGAGATACGTTTCATCAGTACCTAGTTTATTGAGAGTTTTTAGCATAAAGGAGTGTTGAATTTTATCAAAGACCTTTTCTGCATCTATTAAGATAATCATGTTGTTTTTGTCATTGATTCTGTTTATGTGATGGATTACATTTACTGATTTGCATATGTTGAACCAGCCTTGCATCCCAGGGATGAAGCCCACTTGATCATGGTGGATAAGCTTTTTGATGTGCTACTGCATTTGGTTTGCCAGTATTTTGTTAGGATTTTTACACTAATGTTCATCAGGGATATTGGCCTGAGATTTTCTTTTTTTGTTGTGTCTCTGCGAGGTTTTGGTATCAGGATGATGCTGGCCTCCTAAAATGAGTTAGGGAGGAGTCCCTCTTTTTCTGTTGTTTGGTTTCAGAAGGAATGGTGCTAGCTCTTCTTTGTACCTCTGGTATAATTTGGCTGTGAATTCATCTGGTCCTGGGCTTTTTTTGGTTGGTAGGCCATTCATTACTGCCTCAATTTCAGGACATGTTGTCTATTCAGGGATTCGATTTCTTTCTGGTTTAGTCTTCAGAGGGTTTATGTGTCCAGTGATTTATCCATTTCTTCTAGATTTTCTGGTTTATTTACATAGAGGTGTTTACAGTATTCTCTGATGGTAGTTTTTATTTCTCTGGGATCATTCCCTTTATCAATTTTATTGTGTCTGTTTGATTCTTCTTCTCCTTTATTAGTCTGGCTAGCGGTCTGTTGTGTTGATTTTTTTCAGAAAACCAGTTCCTGGATTCATTGATTCTTTTTGAAGGGTCTTTCATGTCTCTGACTCCTTCAGTCTGCTCCAATCTTAGTTATTTCTTGTCTCCTGCTAGGTTTTGAATCTGTTTGTTCTTGCTTCTCTAGTTCTTTTCATTGTGATGTTAGGGTATTGATTTTGGATCTTTCCTGCTTTCTCTTGTGGGCATTTAGTGCTATAAATTTTCCTCTAAACACTGCTTTGGCTGTGTCCCAGAGATTCTGGTACATTGTGTCTTTGTTCTTGTTGGTTTCAAAGAGCTTCTCTGTTACTGCCTTCATTAATAATTTCATTATTTACCCAGTAATTCAGGAGTAGGTTGTTAAATTCCCTTGTAGTAGTGTGGTTTTGAGTGAGTTTCTTAATCCTGAGTTCAGTTCTAAGTTGATTGCACTGTGGTCTGAGAGACTGCTGTTTCTGTTTTTTTGCACTTGCTGAGGAGTGTTTTACTTCCAATTATGTGGTCAATTTTAGAATAAGTGCAACGTGGTGCTGAGAAGAATATATATTTTGTTGATTTTGGGTGGAGAATTCTGTAGATATCTATTAGGTCTGCTTGGTCCATAGCTGAGTTCAGGTCCTGAATATCCTTGTTAATTTTCTACCTCGTTGATCTAATATTTACAGTGGGAGTTAAAGTCTCCCACTATTATTGTGTGGGAGTCTGAGTCTCTTTGTAGGTCTCTTAAGAGCTTGCTTTATGCATCTGGGTGCTCCTGTATTGGGTGCATATATATTTAAGATACTTAGCTGTTCTTGTTGCATTGATCCCTTTATCATTATGTAGTGCCCTTCCTTGTCTTTTTTGATCTTTGTTGGTTTCAAATCTGTTTTATCAGAGACTAGGATTGCAACCCCTCGTGTTTTGTTTGTTTTTCTTTTCTTTCCATTTGCTTGGTAAATATTCCTCCATCCCTTTATTTTGAGCCTACGTGTGTCTTTGCACATGAGATGGGTCTCCTAAATACAGAACACCAATGGATCTTTCTCTTTATCTAGTTTGCCAGTCTGTGTCTTTTAATTGGGGCATTTAGCCTGTTTATATTTAAGGTTAATATTGTTATATGTGAATTTATCCTGTCATTATGATGCTAACTGGTTATTTTGCCCATTAGTTGATTTTCTTCATAGTTTGATGGTCTTTATAATATGGTATGTTTTTGCAGTGGATGGTACTGGTTTTTCCTTTCCATGTTTAGTGCTTCCTTCAGGAACTCTTGTGAGGCAGGCCTGGTGGTGACAAAATCTCTCAGCATTTGTGTGTCTGTAAAGGATTTTATTTCTCCTTTGCGCTTAAGAAGCCTAGTTTAGCTGGATATGAAATTCTGGGTTGAAAATTATTTTCTTTAAGAATGTTGAATAATGGCCCACACTCTATTTTGGCTGGTAGGGTTTCTGCAAAGAGATCTGTGGTTAGTCTGATGGGCTTCCCTTTGTGGGTAACCCAACCTTTCTCTCTGGCTGCGCTTAGCATTTTTTCCTTCATTTCAACCTTGATGAATCTGACGATTATGTGTCTTGGGGTTCTCTGTATTTCCTGAATTTGAATGTTTGCCTGTCTTGCTAGGTTGGGGAAATTCTCCTGGATAATATCTTGAAGTGTGTTTTCCAACTTGATTCCACTCTCCCCATCACTTTCAAGTACACCAATCAAATGTAGGTTTGGTCTTTCCACATAGTCCCATAGTTCTTAGAGGCCTTGTTTCTTTTTATCATTTTTTCTCTAATTTTGTCTTAATGCTTTATTTCATTAAGTTGATCTTCAGTCTCTGATATCCTTTTTTCCAATTGATCAATTTGGCTATTGATACTTGTGTTTGCTTCATGAAGTTCTTGTGCTGTGTTTTTCAGGTCCATCAGATCATTTATGTTCTTCTCCAAACTAGCTATTCTAGTTAGCAATTCCACTAACATTTTTTCAGGGTTCTTAGCTTCCTTACATTGGGTTAGGATATGCTCCTTTAGCTTGGAGGAGTTTGTTATTACCCCCCCTCTGAAGCCTACTTCTGTCAATTCGTCAAACTCATTCTCTATCTAGTTTTGTTGCCTTGCTGGCAAGGAGTTATGTTCATTTGGAGGAGCAGAGGCATTCTGGTTTTTGGAATTTTCAGCCTTTTTGCACTGTTCTTTCCTCATCTTTATGGATTTACCTACCCTTGGTTTTTGATGTTGATGAGCTTCGGATAGAGTTTCTGTGTGGATGTCTTTTTGATTGATGTTGATGCTGTTCCTTTCTGTTGGTTGGTTTTCCTTGTAACAGTCAGGTCCCTCTGCTGCAGGTTTGCTGGGATTTTCTAGAGGTCCACTCCAGACCCTGTTTGCCTGTATCACCAGTGGAGGCTGCAGAACCACAAAGATTGCTGCCTGTTCCTTTTTTTGGAAGCTTCTTTCCAGAGGAGCACCCACCAGATGCCAGCCGGAGCTCTCCTATATGAGTTGTCTGCTGACCCCTCCTGTGAGGCATCTCCCAGAAAGGAGGCACAGGGGTCAGGGACCCACTTGAGGAGGCAGTCGTCCCTTAGCAGAGCTCAAGTGCTGTGCTGGAAGATCCGCTGCTTTCTTCAGAGCCAGTAGGCAGGAGTGTTTAAGTCTGCTGAAGCTGCACCCGTAACTGCCCCTTCCCCAAGGTGCTTTGTCCCAGGGAGATGGGAATTTGATCTATAAGCCCCTAACTGAGGCTGTTGCTTTTTTTTTTAGAGATGCCCTGCCCAGAGAGGAGAAATCTAGAGAGGCTGTAGTCTGACTACAGCAGCTTTGCTGAGCTGCAGTGGGCTCTGCCCAGTTCGAACTTCCTAGCAGCTTAGTTTACACTATGAGGGGGAAACTGCCTACTCAAGCCTCAGAAATGGCAAACACTTCTCCCCCCACCAAGCTTGAGCATCCCGGGTTGACTTCAGACTGCTGTGCTGGCAGTGAGAATTCCAGGCCAATGGATCTTAGCTTGCTGGGCTCTGGGGATGGGATATGCTGAGCTATACCACTTGGCTTCCTGGCTTCAGCCCCCTTTCAGGAGAGTGAACAGTTCTGTCTCACTGGCGTTCCAGGCACCACTAGCATATGAAAAAAAAAATAAAAACTCTTGCAGCTAGCTTGGTGTCTGCCCAAATGGCCACCCCGTTTTGTGCTTGAAACCCAGGCCCCTGGTGGCATAGGCACTGGAGGGAATCTCCTGGTCTGTGGGTTGCAAAGCATGGGAAAAGCATATAATCTGGGCCAGAGTGCTCTGTTCCTCATGGCAGTCTCTCAGGGCCTCCCTTGGCTAGGGGAAGGAGTTCCCTGGCCCTTCGTGCTTCCCAGGTGAGACAATGCCACATCTTCTGTTCACCCTTCATGGGCTGCACTCACTACCTAACCAGTCCCAATGAGATGAACCTGGTACCTCACTTGGTAATGCAGAAATCACCGGCCTTCTGCTTTGATCTCGCTGGGAGCTGCAGACTGGAGCTGTTCTTACTGGGCCATCTTGCAAAAGAACCCCTCTTTTGTGTTTCTTTAAGATCATTGGTGATATATCTTCTTTCATTTCTTGTTTTAAAAGATAACTCAGGCCTTCTCTAGTTATTTTCTTGGTCAATTTAGCTAAGGATTTGTTTTGTCCCTTACTTGTGATGATTTTTTTTTCTTGCTGCTTTCAAAATTTATTCTTTGTCTTTGGTTTGATTAGGATGCACCTAAATGTGATCTCTGAGTTTATTCTGCTTGGCATTTGTTGAGCTGCTTAGATGTGCAAATAAATGTTTTCTTCAAATTGGGGGCATTTTCCTTTTTTTCAAATATTATTTCTGCTTTTCTCTCTTCTCTCCTTCTGGGAATACCATTTGCAAGTCTTGATACATTTAATTGGTGTCCCACAGGTCTCTGAGGCTCTGTTCACCTACCTACTTACCTACCTTCCCCTTTATTCAGTCTTTGTCCTTAGACTGAATAATCTCAGTCGACCTATCTTCAAGTTGATTGGTTCTTTCTTCTGCCAGCTCAAATCTACCAGTGTGTTTAGTGAATTTTTAATTTTAATTTGTGTACTTTCAAACTTTACAATTGCTGTATGGTTCTTTGTTATAACTTCTGTTTATATATATAATTGCCTATTTGGTGAAATAGTCTCCTCATGCTTTAGTTGTTTATACACAGTGTTCTTTCATTCTTGAACATCCTCTAAATATCTGATTTAAAGTTTTTTGTCTGCTAAGTCCAGTATCTGGGCTTTCTCAGAGACGTCATCTGTTGACTTTCTCCCCCATGTGTGGTACATTTTTATTGCTTTGCATGTTCTATAATGTTTTGTTTAAAAACTAAATCTTTAAAATAATACAATATGACAACTGGAAATCAGATTATGTTCCACCTTAAGGTGTTTTGTTTTTGTTTTTGTTTTTTTGCTGTGTCATTATGGTTATTCTTTGTTTAGTGACTTTTCTAAACTAATTCTGTTAAGTTAGTATTCTTTGTATTCTGTGCCCATTGAGATCTTCACCTAGTTAGCCTATTAGTGGTCAGCTAATGATTGAACAGAGGTTTCCTTATATATCTAGAATCATAAGACTCTCAGTGTTTGCCACGAGGGCTCTGTGTGTCTTGAGGAGGAAGGATGAGAATAGTGCATTTGTTTGTTGGTTCGTTTTACCTTGCAGCTTCAGCTCAAAAGAAGAATAGTACAGTTTAAAATGCCATGATAGCTTGATTTTCTTGAATAGACATTCCTTGATGGCTGTAAGCCTATGGTTAATTCCCAGAGTTCTTTTGTTTAATGAATTTACATTTCCCCCCTCCCACCCTGCAAAACAGCAACAACAACTCACAAGAGACCCACAACATTAAGTGTCATATCTGGAAGAAAATGAGTCACCTTTATGAAGTATATTTTTCTAGCTGTTTTCCTGATTTAATCTTTGCTTAACAATCAGTTCTTTATTTTGGCATTATTTGCACTCTATATAGACTGAGAATTTTCAAAACAATACCTGCTGTCTCTTTGTTTAACGGTCTGGATTAAGCTGCTCTTGCATTGCTATAAAGAAATATCTCGGCCCAGAGTGATGGCTCATGCCTATAATCCCAGCACTTTGGGAGGCCGAGGTACGTGGACCACTTGGGGTCAGGAGTTCAAGATTAGCCTGGCCAACATGGCGAAACCCTATCTCTACTAAAAATACAAAGCTTAGCTGGACATGGTGGCAGGTACCTGTAATTCCAGCTACTCAGGAGGCTGAGGCAGGAGAATCACTAGAACCTGGGAGGGGAAGGTTGCAGTGAACCACGATCACACCATTGCACGCTGTTGCCCATTGCACTCCAGCCTGGGCAACACAGCAAGACTCTGTCTCAAAAAAAAAAAAAAGAAAGAAAAGGGGAAAAAAAGACAAATATCTCGGCCTGACCAGTATGGTAAAACGTCATCTCTACCAAAAATTCAGAAATAAGCTGAGTGCAGTGGCGCACACCTACAATCCCAGCTATTCAGGAGGCTGAAGCAGGAAAATCATTTGAACCTGGGAGGCAGAGGTTGCAGTGGCCTGAGATCGTACCATTGCACCCCAGCCTGAGTGACAGAGCAACACTCCATCTCAAAAAGAAAAAGAAAAAAAGAAATACCTGAGGCATGTTGGCTCATGCCTATAAGCCCAGCACTTTGGGAGGCTGAGACAAGCAGAGCACTTGAGGCCAGGAGTTTCAGACTGGCCTTGCCAAAATGACAAAAGCCAACTACTACTAAAAATACAAAACTGAGCTGAGCGTGGTGTCACAAGCCTGTAATCCCAGCTATTCAGGAGGCTGAAACATGAGAATTACTTGAGCCCAGGAGGTGGAGGTTGTAGTGAGCCAAGATCATACCACTGCACTCCAGCCTGGGTGACAGAGAGAGACCCCCCCAAAAAATAGGTTTAATTAGCTCATGCTCTTGCAGTCTGTGCAAGCATGACACCAGTATCTGTTCAGCTCTGGTAAGGTCCTCAGGAAGCTTACAGTCGTGGCAGAAGGCAAAGCAGAAGCCGACATATCTCATGACAAGAGAGTAAGAGAAAGGAGGTCCCAGACTTTTAAACATTACAATCGTGGTGGAAGGCAAAGCACTAGCTGGCATATCACATGGCAAGACAGAAAGAAAGAGGAGGTTCCAGACTTTTAAACAACTAGATCTCACATGAACTGAGGGAAAACTCACTTATCACTGAGGGGATAGTGCTAAATCATTCATGAGGGATCCACCCGCATTGTTACTAAAGCACCGGGAATTTGATGTAGGTCTTGCTGCTTGCTTCACAGAAAGCCAATCACTGAAACAACAAGTATTGCCAAGGAAGAAGGCTTTAATTGGGA
Organism: Cebus imitator; assembly: GCF_001604975.1. Taxonomy (NCBI): domain Eukaryota; kingdom Metazoa; phylum Chordata; class Mammalia; order Primates; family Cebidae; genus Cebus; species Cebus imitator. The sequence continues at coordinate 3,790,918 of NW_016107442.1, forward strand.
GCTGCAGCCAAGGCGATGGGGCACTCAGTCTCAAATCCATCTGCCTGACAAAAACTAGAAGTTGATATAACAGGGGAGAAACATAGCAGTGTGTAAGAAAACAAGAATTAGGGAAGGGGCAAGGAGACAATCATGGTGAATGAGGGATCCATGATGTGGGGCCATCATCTGGTGAGTTTCAGTTCTTTGATATTTTCTTTGAGAGGCCTGAAGGTCCTTTTCTGAGGAAGGAACTCAGATAAAACAAGTTGTAAGCCTTTTAAGACCAGAAGGGGCAATTTCTGTGTTTATCAAAAAGAACAGTCTATGGGGGTAGTTGGGTTGGTTTGACCATGATCCAATCACATCCCATCAGACCCCCCCTTCAATATTCAGAAACACATTCCAACATGATATTTAGAGGGGACAAACATCTAAACCATATCACAGTTCTTCCTTTAGTTTATCTCTTCCTTTTTGCACTTTACTATAATTAGCAAGAAGAAACCAGGGGCCACCTTCCACTCATTGCTTAGCTATTTCCCTAGATAGATCACCCAATTCATTGGGCACATTTTCTACTTCCCAAGTTACTGAAGACGACAGTGTTGTGAAACTTTCTGCCATAACATAATTCCAATAATATTTACCTCATTTTTCTAGTTCTTCTGCAGCCTTCTTAAAGGCTGTGAGTATTCTATTAACAGCTTATTTAAGTTACTTCAGCCTTTCATTAATACTATTCCCAAAGCCCATGTCCTGTTTCGAAAGTAACGCCTACATTTTCAGTTTTTATTACAGCAGCATCCCACTAATATGTACCAAAATCTTTATTATTTGCTACTCCATAACAAATTACTTCCAAAATTCAGCAGTTTCAGGTAACAGACATTTATTATTTCACATTTTCTCTGGGGTCAGGAACCTGAGAGTTGCTCAGCTGGTTGGTTTTGGCTCACTTTTTCACAAGGCTGCAATCAAGAAGTGATCTGGGTTGTGGTCATACGAGATTTGATTGCTGTAGAACATCTTGCAAGTTCACACATTTGGCTGCTTGCAGAAGGCTTCCATCTTTCTTCATGTGAGCGACCTCATGGGACTGCTCACAGTTACGGCTTTCTCTAGAATGAGTGATGACAGAGAGAGAGATGAAGGGACACATGAGTGAAAGAGAGAAGGAGATAGAAAAGGAGAGAGAGGGAAGGGGAGAGAGGGGAACAAAAGAGATGAAGGGGGACAAAAGAGAAAACAACAACCAAGAGCATCAGTGTTCATCAGTGTCCAGTATAAAACCTTCATTCATTTATAACATAATCTCCAAAGTGACAGATACTTTCACAATACACTATTGGTCACACAGACCACCCATGATACAACATGGAGGATGAAGGGGTATTGCACAGCAATGTTTTATCAAGAGGCAGTAATTATTGAGGACCATCTTGAAGCAGCTGCCACATAGGGCTTTGTAAATTAGTTAACTTTGGAAAATGAAGAATTAAGGGAAAAAATAAGTGTTTCTTTCTAATAGGGGGCAGTAAACCCCATTTCCAGATGGCAGCATTCTTCTGGGCAAATATTTACTACTAGCTTGATCCTTGTAAAAAGTTGATTTTACAATTCCTGACCTACATCTAAATCTTAAGTTACTTACTTTTTTGTAGTTATGACAACTTGTGCAAGTGATTTAGGAGGCTCACTAACCAATCAACAGCTGAGAAGCATTCTCTCTGTCTGTGTTTCTCCCTCTCTTTTGCCAAGTTTTTTGGTTTTACACATGGACTTATTCCCCAATATAATATAAAGAGACAAAAAGTGAATGGGTGAATAAAACAGAGTAGCACTATCTATTGTGCTTTAAACTTTGCTCTAAATTCAATTCTAAGGTAGAGCCCTAGTAACATGATATGGATCTAATTATGTCTGTCCTTTATGGCAGTTGTACTTGATCAAAATGTTTTGGGTAAAACTCTCAATGATATTCTCATTGTACAGAATTATCTTAGGATATCCATGCTGAAATATTTAGGAGTAAATTGTGATTATTCTGCAATTTCGATGGTTCTACAAATAAAAATAAACTAAAAAGACAGCAAATTTGGCAGACCAGTAACATTTCTTGAATATTAGTGGAAACTGTATCATCGTACTGTTTTTTCATTTTCTCTTTATGATCAAAATTTTTCTATATAAAAAATCAAGGAAATAAAAAATCCTTGATGATGACATTCAGGATATATATGCAATGCACATTTTACAGAATTGAAGAATTTAATGGATACAGAATTATAAGAATTTATAATGTTTTCCTAGTTAATGCATGCACTTTGTATATTAGGATAAAAATTGGTTATTCATACAATTTATGTTCACATACTGTTTTAATATCTTAATAAAATACATCTGAATGAATATTAGAACTCTTGAGAATAAATTGTTCCGCTTCTATGTATAATTCTTTATCTGTATTTTAGTTTGGGACCAGAGAATGTTTAATCATACGAAATAATTAAATATGCTACATTTTGATTGATATATTATTATAAAACTAATTAAATCTACAAAGCTTCTGTTGCTAATTCCCAGAAAACAGTGGAAGTTATGGACTGATGCTAAAAGACTTCTGAAATCATTAATTTGTAATAAAAATAAATTTAAATGTTGGTAAAATTTGCATTTCTCTTTTTAAAATGATTATTATATTTATTTCTTCCCTAGATCTTCCTCAGAACTGTGATCCTAACATTCCCCTAGTTGCTCAGGAATTAATGAAAAAGATGATACGTCAATTTGCGATTGAGTACATTTCAAAAAGTGGTAAAACTCAAGAGAATAGAAATGGTTCAATTGGACCAAGTGTAGTATGTAAAAGTATCCAAATGAATCAAGCAGAAAACTCCCTTCAGGAAGAGCAGGAAGGCCCCTTAGACCTCACTGTGAATCGAATGCAAGAACAAAATACTCAGCAAGGTAAGATTTTTGTGTGCATGTAATATATAATTTTATGTTGTATATCCTTAAATGCATATTTGCAACTTTTTATATTCATAAGGAAATTTATTTTGGATGTAATGACTTTTAATTTGTTCATGTAATATGGACTAGAAAGAATACAAATTTACAGCTTTTGTATTTGCATCTTTGTTCATGAAAGAGGAAATTTTAGTTGATTTCAACTCCTTTTGCAATAAAGTTTATGATGAACAAATCCTAATAAACAGCTTAAAAATAAAGGATATAAATAAAGAGATGTTTATAAGAAATAACTGTTTTTTGAGTGGACAGCTAAAAACATTAATTAAGCACCTGCTTGTTTAGTTTTTTTTGTACTTAGGTGAGGAAAAAAGTAGATGATTTATCTTCCAGTTTATGATGTAACTGGGAACAGAGGAAATGGAATATGTGTGACAAATATAATGTTATCATGTAACTAACTGTATGGAGACATAAGTCATAAGGAGCCTGTGCAATGAAGACCATGTTGGACTTTAATTAAAAGAGAAGCATAACTTCACAGAGGAAAGGCAAGAAGAGGCTTTTAAGTATATGTGAGGACTTAAGTGTTTATCCGAGCAAAGGACAATTGAGGTAGCTTTTGTTAATATGGGTTAGGAATCGTATTGTCAGTTTTTGAAGCCATAAGAAAAAAGCATTAAATTTAATACCAGAAAGCAATGATGTTAGTTTGGGTCTCTTAAGAAGAATATACTAGTAAGTGTTTGAAGAGAGAGTTGTTTCAGTGTGTAAATCAGATTAAAATTTAGAGAGGCTGAAATATGGGAATAATTTTTCCTTTTTCATTCACTAATACTAGGTTGCAAGCATTTATGTGACAATTTCTGACAAATTTTAAGATAATAGGTTAGAAGACAGAGAAAGAAATGTTAGATAACTATGATATCACATGGGTGTCCAACATTTTGGCTTCCCTGATTGTGTTGGGCCACACATAAAATAAACTAACGATAGCTGCTGAGCTTTAAAAAGCAGGGACTGGTGGTGGTGGTGGGTGGTGGTTCCCTGTGCAATTTTTATGGTATCTGCCACCACAGATAAGAAAAAAAAAAAAAAAATCCTCACGTCAAAGGGTTGGACACCCCTGAAGCCTTAAGGAAAAAAAATATCAGTACATAGAATTTTGGAAATCAGAAAACAGAGGATTTTTAGAATTTTTTTTATTTGCTTTTCCATGCCTTATATTCCCTTGTGTCTCCTCTCATTTTGGGGATTTCTGAAGAGACTAGAACATAGGCTTTGGTATGTGACAGGCTTGTGGTTGAAATCCCAGCTCTGTTACTTAAGTTACAGAGTAGGTAACTTAAGTAATAGGTAACGTTACTTATCAGACCTTTAATTTCTTCCTTTGTAATTTGGCCATAATAATAATGGACCCATTGGAGCAATGTGAGAATTAAATATTTAGTAACAAACTCATGAAAGATACTCAAATACTAGTCTCACCATACTCTCTCCCTCCTATTCCTTACCACCAGAGAAGAAGCCTTAGAAGTAATGTGATAGTGATCTATAAATATTTGTATGGCTGTTACCCTAACATAGAACTGAATTTTCTGTGAATGGTCCAATGAGTAGAATTAGGATGACTGACTAGCTAGAGGTTAGAGAGAAACAGATTTTAAAAGTAAATTTCCGGTTTTTAGATTTTGATTCTATGAAGTTAAGTGGCAAGACAGATCCAAGTATATATAGAAAACAAGTCATGTAATTATTTAAATTATTATAATAGTCTAAGTAAAGTGCAAAAATATGTGAAAATCCTGAGGGTGGAAAGACTAGTGATAGTGGATATAAATCTGTAAGTAGTCTTCTTGATAATTTTAATTTTTGGATAACTTTTTGTCATGTGATTCTGGTCTTACTTGAGGGTAGAAATTATTTAGTTTAATGTGATTTAAGATATAGAGGGTAAGGGGAAGAATGATGACAGATGAAGCTAAAGAAGTAAGTAGGGATGAAATTTCGATTTTTCTTGGAGTCGTAGAAAGCTACTAGACTGAGAGTAACAAGATCATATTTTCTTTTATGAAACCATTCTGCCATGGTATGGATTGGCAGTTTCTTAAAATTTGCCTGCTTGCACACCAAACAAGGAAAATTTGAGCACATACCCTTGGATGCATTTGGGTGTGCATATGTATGTGTGTGTATGTACCTACTAACACACTATATGTACTAATCTTTCTATAAATATTTTAGGATTTAAATTAAAATGTTATAAACAATTTTTATAAATGCCTTGCTAATCATGATGACTTCACTGCCAGTATCTTAACTGAATGATAATATACTTTAGAAGAGATTCATTAGCAATGATAGAAAGTATAAACCCATATTTCAAATAGCTTCCTTATGAATTTAATCCTTTTTGGCCAGATTTCACTGTTTTTACCTCATGGTATAGTCAGTAAAGAGCTTATACTAGTGGTAGCAGTGTCAGCTATGCTCTTTTTAATGTTGTTATTTGCTAGTGCTTGCATTTTTAATATTTTTCTCACTATAATTTTTAACAATACTCATTTAAGCCAGTTATTTATTTGATGAGTTACTTTATTCAAATTAGATGATAATCCATAAATCCAATAGATAATATGTCCATAAATTATGTAGATAAATTTATGGATAGTACAACCCATAAGCTTATGAAATTCTCCATGCCAAATGGTTTTATAGGTAACTTTATATACTCTTAAAGCAACAGATAATCCCTATTTTGAGCTTTCCTTTTTTTCTACTCTGTTTTGAATAGTAGAAAAAAAAAGAAATATTGATATAATCTTGATACCCAAACCAGAAAAAGGTAGCAAAAGAAAGAAATATTGCAACTTACAAACCTAGAAGCAGAAATCCTTAATAAATATCAGCAAGTTGAGTACAGTGATTATAAGAACGTAATAATGATTAAGGTGGCATGAATGATTAAGCATTTGAAAAATTTTCTTAATTAAAAAAACTATATCATCCTAATAGATACAGAAAAAGTTATTCCACAAGAGCTGACATATTTATGATAAAAAGGGCTTATCAAACGAAGAATAATAGATGGGTGCTTCCACTACCAAAAACATTATAACATAAAGATTTAAAATAAAAGATAACACAAAAAATGCACACCATCATCAGTTTTAAACATTTGATGAGTGATCCTCACTCAGCTACCCAATTAGAAAATCTAGTTTTAAAAAGATTATAATTGCAATAGCTGCAACAACAGGAAAAACAGTAAAATGCCTAAGAATGAAACAGATAAACTATATCAGGTCTTATGGAAAATATTATAAAAATACATTGAAGGAAGTTAAAGATGACCAGCAAAATGAGTAATTATACTTTAAATGAATGTGAGACTGAAAGATGATAGCAGTTTACCCTTAATGTGCTTACAAATTCAATGTCATTCCAGGCAGAATTCTGACAGGATTTATTGTTAAATGTGGCTTGCTGATCCTAAAATTTACAAGCAAGACTTAAAGAGCCAAGAATAATCAAGGTGGTAAATATAGTCTTGCTAAATGTAGCAACATTTATTAAGTGCAGTAATTAAACCAGGGTGCTATTGCCCAGGATAAAAATAAGTAGGACAGATCAGTAAGCCCAGAAGCTCCCAAACAGTAGTGGAATCTTTGTATAAGACAGAAATGTCATGATAAATCACTGAGAAGAACACCATATTCATAAATAGTTCCAGGGCAATTGATTACCCAAAAGGGGGATAAGTGGTGGATCCCTACCTCATACCACTCTAAAAAATAGTTGAGTTTAAAGGCTAAATGTGAAAAGCAAACTAAAAGAGAGGAAATTAGAGGATAATATCTTAACTCAAAATAGGGAAGAAGTTCTTAAAATGCAAGAATCACAGTCCATAAACAATTTTGTATATTTGACTATATTTAAATCTAAAACTCAAGTATAGAAGTCATTGAAGAAAGTGAAATGTCAAGCCTCATCTATAACTGATGTATCTAGCAAGCATTCCACTAACAAAACTACAACCAGTGAGACAGACAACTAATGAGAAAAATAGGCAAAAACAAGTATCAGAAGAAGATATTGGAGTAGCCGAATAAGCAAAGAAAAAGATACTTAAAAGAATATTTTGTCCAGCTTCCTTCCCTATATGGGATTCTTTTATTCTGTAAGAGATGGTAATTCAGCCTCTAACTAAGTATTTACATAAAATCTTTGGCAACTCTAATAGTGAACCTCATAGCTATGAAGAATATACTCATTGTTTTATATTTTTTCATCTGCAACAGCATTTTACTTTACTGTAAATACTTGTAAAAATTATTACATCTCTAAGACTTTACTTTTCCATGATAACCTTTAGGGTTTTCTTCTGTTTTGCTTTGTTTTTTCTTTGTGCACCAATATAAGAAACTCTAGTCCTTCGACATAGTAATGCTGTAGATATTTGTTGAAACTATTATGTTTCTTCAAATGTCTGTTTTCCATGCAAATCTTTTCAGCGTTCTTACTTGTTCTTCATAAGTCAGTTTCCATCTTCCTAATTGTTACTGCCTTTTTCTTTCACAACTCTATACTGACTTAAAATATGGTTACCCTGAGGAAAACATGGCAATTTTCATCTCCATTGTACTATTCTATCCAGGCATTTCAAATATTAGAGGATATTTCTTTGTACATTTTAAATTCTTCGGATTTGTATAAATACTCTGAGCTTCAGAAACTGGTAGGAAGGTAAAGCATGTATTGCCCATACCCAGGATTCTTTTTTGTCCTAGTACATTGAGTTAAGAAACAGGTATAAATAACATTAGTGTGCCAGGTATATATTTTTTAAATATCAGATTTAATCTGGGGCCAGAGTAAAAACTTATCACAAATTCCAGTGTACAAGAAGAAGTTTGCAACTTGACCTTTATCATTACTGTAACAACTGTGAAGACTAGGCCAATCCAATACAGAACAAGAATGGATGTGGGCAGAGATGGAACAGCAGTACTTCATTGACTTTGTTGATGCAGTTTTCTACCGTAAGATCCAATGAGTTTTCTGGTAGAGCTTTCATTATAGTAAACTTCTATATATATATATATTATAGTAAAATGCATTGTAATTGTTTGCATGTTTATCTCTCCATTGTAATCTACCTTTGGGAGAAGGAAACTTGTCTTTTATCACTTTTATGTCTCCAGTGCTTGATATGGTCTATGGTATATCAGATTTATTTAGTAAATTAAAAATATTCATCATACTCAAATTTCACTGATAACTAAAATGAGAATTGTGATTTGACCATTGCATTTATGATGTTTTCACAATGAAATTTTTTATTTTAAACATTTTGGTTGGAAAATATTCTGCACTGTACTTTTTAATGCTTTTCAAAACTCAATGTGGAACATTGTGTCATAATAATGGACATTAACTATTGCACCACCATGTAATGATTTTGAAATTTTTAGGATGATTTTCTCTTAACTAGCAAGAGATAAGTAAGATTTTTTTTTAATTACTTCAAAATGTTATCAGTAGGGTAAACTTTAGAACCTACAACTTCTAGTCTAAATTTCTTTTTGACAAATTATGTATAGGGCTAATACTAAGTTGGCTTCCAGTGACTATTTGAGAGACTGTATGAATAAAATATATGAATTTTAGCATCATATTTAGTTGTTACTAAGTATTCTTTGTTGCGGCTGCCACCGCCACTCTTCCGCTTTCTTGGCTGTGATTAAGGTAGGTGTTACTATGTGTAAGACAGCCATGTATAGTTTTGTGATGTTATGTAGGCTTAAGTGTGTGGTTTATAAATTAAGTTTTATAATTCTGTTTGGAAATCACTAAACAATTTTTAAAGTTCAGTTTTAAAAATTTTCTATGTTCACTAATGAAGTTGTCTATCTTGTTTTTCTATGCTGAGCTTTTGTTTTCTGTGGCTAAAAACATGTGGAAAAAAATGTTATATTCCATGCTTGGGAAGATGCCATGTTTTAGTCGACCTAAAAAATAAAACATATGTCTAGGTGGTCCTGTGTCCCTTATCTAACCTTCTCTGACTGCAGGAATAGAAGAAACAGGTGATATTTTAAAATTCCAGATCTAGGCCTACACTCTCATGCTGAAAACCCTTTAATGGGTTCATATTGCCCTTTAGATAACGTCTAAAATCCTAAACTCCAGGAACCAGCCCCTGCCCATGTATCCAGCTGCATCTTGTGTCTCTCTTTCTTTAGTCTTCATACTGGCTTTTTCTCATTTTCTTGAATATGTCATACACTCTCAGAACCTCAGAACGCCAACAATAAAGCTACCTTCTACACCCAATCAGTTTTTTTGTAAATACATACTATCTTTTTTCCAGGTCTCCTTTTAAACATTACTTTCTTAGGTAAACTTGCTCCATACCTTCTAAATTGGATGTACGCAGACACACATGTTGATATTCTTGCTCGTATTTAGTTTGGGATTCTTACTGTATTTTCATATAATATCATGTATTGTTTTGTGGCATTTGTTGCCCTTGCAATTATTTGTTTCAACCATCTTATTATCTGCTGTCTGTTTGTCTTGTTTTGCTTTTTTCCTCCTTATTTTCTTTTGGATTGAATCTCCTCACTTTTCCTTCTCTGCCTATTTTGAAGTTATGTACTCTACTGCTATTCTGTTTGTAGTTACCCTCGAAGGTTTTAAAGGTATAGTTAATAGAAATTTAGAGTCACCTGCTTTGACACTTATAGCCATCTTCAATGCTGCTTCCCTTCTGGTGATACCACAACTTAAACAACCATTTGTTTTATATCATCAGTTTTTGTTGAGTATTACATACCTGATTATCATCTCCTTTGCGCATCATTCCTTCATATATTTCACGTGTTCTTCTGGGATCGGGCATTCCTTAATTAAAGGTTTATTGGTAGTAAACTCTCGGGGTTTTGTTTTTGGTTTTTTATTTCTTTTTCTTTTTCACTTTTGTTCTTAAAAGATCTTTTGTCTAGGCACATAACTGTCTTGTTGCTATGATTGTGTGACTGCCAGCTAATAGTCTTTTCCTCATAGGTAACTTTACACACTCTACTTTTGGGTGCTCTCTCATTCTTCTCTGTTTTGTTTGTGGCATTCTGCATGCAGGTGTCTTAGATATGTTTGGAAGCAGATTTCTTTTTCTCATATAAACCACAGAATATATTTAATTCAAATTAAACATGAAACTAGAATGATGTTCTGTCCTTATCAAGTAGCAATTATATTGTTTTTTTTAAAAGGTACATTTTTATCTGCATTCTGACAATCCAGCAAGGTGGCACAGGTCACATGCAGTTTGATGAGGTGACAGGGAAGCAGATTTCTTTATTCTACTTAGGAGTTACATGGTTTCTAAAACTAAGGACAGATCTCTCATCAATTGTGGACATTTTCCAGCCATTATCTGTTCAAATATATTTTTACTCACTTTATTTCCTGTCAAAATCCATTGAAACATATTTTTGATCTTCTTATTTTATCCTCCCTATCTCTTATCTTCCTTTTCATATTTCCATCTTTTTGTTTCTATATAATATCATGATTAGTTTATTCAGAAATATTTCCCAATTTACTAATTGTCTTTCAAGCTCTTTTAATCACGATTTAACCTGCGTCCTGAGTTTCTAATTTGTCATTATAATTTCCATTTCCAGAAGTTGTTACTTTTTCCAAATATGCTTATCAGCATGCTCATAATTTTACAAAAGAGTCACTAAGCAAGATATCAAAAGTGACTGGGAGGGTTATTTTATATAAGATGGTTCAGGAAGACCTTCATGAAGAAGTGAGTTTGAGCTGAGACATGAATAATGAGAGGAAGTCTTTCATGAAGATTTGAGGTTGGGGCATTTAAGTCAGAAGAAATACCAAATATAAATACAAAATATCAAAACTCAGGGCAGGCATATGTCAGATATGTTTGAGGAACTGTATGAAGATTGTCTCAGTCAGGTGAAAACCAAAAGATTGTTCAAAGCTTTTTTAATAAAGTGAGATTATAGAATGTCAATAAATATAATTGTTACAATATATATAAGCTGGATTTTTCTTTTTTCTGTTTTGTAAAGAATGTCATTTTAAAAAATCATGCACTTTAAATTCAGAAGTTTCATAAGTGTTACCGTCTGAAATGTCACTTGACTAACTTAATTAGGTATATGAAGCAAAAATAAAAAGAAAAAAGAAATTAGTGTTCTCTGTTGCTGTTCAATTTTTTACAAAACTTTGTTGTATAGGTTAAGCATTCCTTATCTAAAATCCTTGGGACCAGAAGTGTTTCAGATTTTGATCTTATTTTGGAATATTTGCATACACATAATGAGGTATCTTATGGATGGGGCCCAAGTCTAAACCTAAAATTCATTTGTTTCATATATACCTTATACAAACAGCCTGAAGGTAATTTTATATTATATTTTAAGTAATTTGGTGCATGCAACAGTTTGTGTTAACTACTCATATAATATAAAGTTGATAACCAACCCCGTGGGTTTCCAAGTGTCAATTCATTGTTTTTTTTTTCTTTTCCCTTGTAATTTCTCCAGGTATTCTCTTCCCAAAGAGATAACTTTCATATCTACCTTATAACCTTGAATTTATCAGTAGTCAAAATTGGGTTCTTATGCCCAGTTTGACTAAAGCTGATATTCTGTATTTAATCTTCCTCTTAGTTTTCTGTTAAATTAAGGACAAAACTTGTATTTTTTTAAATGACTTATTAGGTTCTGCCAGGATTTTGTCCTTGCCTACCTCTCTGGACTTGTTCTTTTCCTTCTCTTCCTGGCATAGATTCAAGTCACACTGTCTACATCTGACACTTGCCAAGCTCACTCCTCAGGACCTTCATCATTGCTGATCCCTTTGCCTGGGTTACTCTACCTTCAGATATTCTTGTTTCTTTTGGCTTGCCCCTGTTCATCATTTCTATCTTAGCTAGAGTATCACCTTAACAATAAGAAAATGATAAATTCTAATATATAAACAAAAGAAACTTCTGCATGACACAGAAGAAAGCACTATTAGAAAAATCAAAAGTCAGTGGTAGTCTATGAAAAATTTATACCTTATAAGATTAAAAAAACTAATGATTCTAATCTCTTAAGGGTTTCAAAAAATTGAAATGTAAAAGATCAACAACCTGATAGAAAAAATGAACATAATTATACTGTCAGTTCATAGAAGAAATTTTAAAAGTCCTTAAACATAGGAAAATACTATCAGCCATACTTGTGTGATTCATACCTGTCACACTGATAAGAAGTCAAGTTTAGCTATATATACTGTTTGTCAAAGCTGTTAAGTAACAGACGTTTTCATGCATTACTGGAAATACAAACTGGTACAGTCCTTAGGAAGAATTGACAGTATCTGTTACATTTCATAAACATTTGTCCTTTGACCTAGCAGTCTTATTTCAGGGAATCAAGCCTTTAATTACACCTGCACAAATACGGAATGATATGCATTCAGGGTTATTCACTGTGACATTATTTGAATAGCAGGACATTGGAAAATAATCCAAATATCTATCAATAATGTCTTGGTTAGTTAAATTATTTATATTCACAAAATGGAAGACAAACATCGAAAAAAAAGGGGGGGATGAGAATGATCTCTTGATAGTGAATTTCCAGGTTTTCTTGTTAGGTAATTTGAAACAAGGTACAGAAATGCATATATTACATGCTGTCTTTTGTGTAGAAAATGGGAAAGATAAGCCAAAAACTAATGATAATGAACATGGTTACCCAGAAGGGAATGAAGTAAACGAGGCAGATGAGACAGGAATAGAAGTGCTCTGAATAGACCTTGTTATTTATATTCTGCATATTCCAAAGAGTAAAAATTTTTTAAAAGTAGAGCAATCCAATGGCTGGGTGTGGTGGCTCATGCTTGTAATCCCAGCACTTTGGGAGGCCAAGGCGGGTGGATCATGAGGTCCAGAGATCGTGGCCAACATGTTGAAACCCTGTCTCTACTAAAATACAAAAAATTAGCCGGGTGTGGTGCATGTGCCTGTAGTCCCAATTACTCGAGAGGCCTCTGAGGCAGGGGAATCGCTTGAACCTGGGAGGCAGAGGTTGCAGTGAGCCGAGATTGCGCCGCTACACTCCAGCCTGGTGACAGAGCAAGACTCTGTCTCGGAAAAAAAAAAAAAAAAGGTGAATCTGCAAAATTTGAAGTAGAATATAACAAACCTGGCTGGGTCAAATTAGTAAAATTGGTAACATAATATTAGTAACATAACATTGAGAAAAGAATTACATCAAATGATTTTACCCAGGATTTTGACTGTACGTTCCAACGGCAATAGAATATACTCTAAGGGCAAAAAAATAATTTAAAGAACTCTTAAACCTTTTTTTTAACTAATACTAGTAATAATATTGTCATTATTTTTTGAGTCTATAGAACAAATCAAATATATAATCATGTTAACATCATTAGGAAACCAGTATTTTCAGTGTAAGAGAAGAAACAATCAGCATCAAGTTAAAAACTTTATATTACATGTGGATTGGAAATGCAGTGCAAAATATTAATTATTTAAAAAAAAATACACATTTCCTCATCTCACCACTGAAATAGCCTAAAAGCAGTGAAAACTCAGTGGCATTGAACCTAAACCTAGAATGGGGTCTGTAAACATTATTTCCCTTTAAAAGGAAGCAGGTCTCTTTGGACTTCAGGTTTAGACTAGGAAATGTACAGGATGAGCCTGGAACATCTTCCTTGCCAGAAGGCAAGGAAGCCCAAAGACTAATTTGTTGAAAGAATACAGGAGTCAATATTAAAAGTTCCCAGCTGGTCAAATATGAAAATGTTTGATCATCAGTAGGAAGAACAATTTCAGTGGAATGAAAAATACTGAATTTTTTAAAATGTACTCATTTATGAGAACCAGAAACTGAAAATGTCCCTCAGAATCAATAGTCTATATTGGAGGTATATACCACACCAATTCTTTACTGTGAAAAGTAGCAATTAAAGTGTTAAGCTATCTTAACACTTACTTTTTATCTTACTTTTATTTTATTTACTTTATCTTTTTCTATACAAATTTTGTTTCAGGATAACCAAATAATCATTTAAAGAAAATTCTTGAAGAATGTTGGCTAATAAATATGGAAGGCATAATAGACTTAAAATATTACTATTTTTCCACCCCTAATAAGATAATTGAATAAAACAACAGCATCAGAAGATAAAGACTAATGTAAATTAATACAACCACTGTGGAGAACAGTTTAGAGGTTCCTTGAAAAACTAAAAACAGAGCCATCATATGATCCAGCAGTCCCATTGCTAGGTGTATACCCTTAAGGAAATCAGTATTTCAAATAAATATCTGAACTCCCCTGTTCATTGCAGTATTATTCACAGTAGCCAAGATTTGGAAGAAACGGAAGTGTCCATCAACAGACAAATGGATAAAGAAAATGTGGTACATATACACAATGCAATACTATTCAGGCATGAAAAAGAATGACATCCTGTTATTTGCAACGAGATGGGTGGAACTGAAGGTCCATTATGCTAAGTGAAACAAGTCACGCACAGGAAAAAGAAACTTCTTATGTTCTCAACTTCTTTTGGGAGCAAAAAATTAAAGCAATTGAACTCATGGAGACAGAGAGTAGAAGGATGGTTACCAGAGGCTGAGCAGGATAGTGGGGGTGGTGTAAAGAGGAAGTGGGGTTAGTTAATGGGTACAAAAAATAGAATTAAGATCTGTAGCACAACAGGATGACTATAATCAATAACAGTTTAATTGTACATATAAATTGTACCTCATATACCCCATACTCAGCAACTACCCCCAAAAATTAAAACTTAAAAAAGAAACACGGTAATACATTGTTTCATACCCACTAGCCATGGCTAGAATCTAAAAGATAAAATAGGCGTTGGCAAAGATGCAAAAAAAAAATTGGAGCCTTGACACATTGCTGGTAGGAATATAAAATGGTGCAGCCCCTTTGGAAACAGTCTGAAGTTCCTCAAAAGGTTGCACATCCAGTTATTACATGACCGAACAATTTTACTCCTAGGAACCTATTCAAGAGAACTGAAAACGTTATGTGTACACAAATGTTGATAACAGCATTATTCATAATAGCCAAGAAGTACAAACAACCCAAATGTCCATTAACTGAAGAAAGGATAAGTAAAATATTGTATATCCATAAAATGGAATAAAATTCAACAGTAAAAAGGAGTAAAGTACTGATGCATGATACAACATGGGTGAACCTTAAAAACATTGTGCTAATTAAAAGCCAGTCACAAAAGACCAAATATTGTATGATTATGTTTGTAGGAAATGTTTAGAATAGGAAAATCCATAGGCATAGAAAGTAGATTACTGGTTGCCAAAGGCTAGGAGTCATAGGACAAGGGAGAGCAGTCTCTCAAGGGTGCAGGATTTCTTTCAAGGGTGGAGAAAATGTTCTAAAATTGTGATGGTTGTGCAACTCTGAATACAGTGAAGACCACTGAATTGTAATAGCCAAGGTATAGGGTCAGCCTAAATGTCTATCAACAGATGAATGGATTTTTTAAATATGGTATATGTACACAGTGGAATACTATTTCAGCCAATAAAAAAAATGAAACCCTGTCATTTGCAACAACGTGGATGAAACTGGAGGACTTCATGTAAAATGAAATAAACCATGCACAGAAGGACAAATACAATATGTATATTTGTCACTCATGTGGAATCTAAATAAAGTCTATCGTATAGAAATGGAGAGTAGAATAGTGATTACCAAAGGCAGAAAAGGGTATGGGGAGGGGGATGAAGAGAGGTTAATCAACAGGTACAAAGTTAGGTAGGAGAAAGGAATACTTCTGGTGTACTGTTGCACAGTAGGGTAACTGTAGTTAATTATAACGTGTTATTTCAAAACAGCTAAAAGTATTTTGAATATTGTCACCACAAAGACAAGTGTTTGAGGTGGTGAATATGCTCATTACACTGATTACTGTACAATGTGTACATGTACACATGTATGGAAACATCCTATTGACTCCATAAATAGATAAAATTATGTGTCAATTCAAACCAGTAAAACATATACATATATATATTTTTATATGTGTGTGTGTGTGTGTGTGTGTGTGTGTGTGTGTGTGTGTATGAAGATAAACAGTATTAGAGGAAAGATTATTTTAAGAACTTTACAGTGGTGGGGTCAGACTGTCACCATCAGAACACACACTGATCACTTGAGCATCATTGAAAATAGACTGCGTACCTCATGATATGTCACTTCACTGTGAAGCATCCTTATCAAAAACGTTAAACATGCATCTAAATAATTCTTAGACCGTTGGTTCTCAAGAATAGTCAGGAAGTCCTAAGAGTCCCTGAAACCCTTTCAGGAGATATACCAGGTCAAAATTAATAATATTTATTATTTTTACTCTGATTCTGTCACAGTGTGTATAGTAAAGTTGGCCAGAAGATACATGATGTGTGATATCTCAACACAGTCAATATGGAAGCAAATATGAGAATTCAGCTGTTTTCTAGTAAGCTGGAAATTAAAGAGACCTACAAAACTGTTTTTAAAATGTAATTCTTTTTGCTCATTTTGAAAACGTTTTTCATGAACATTAACATTTTTAGGGTTGTTATCAATTGTAAATACTTTTTAAATGCTTTTATTTAATTCCTATTATGGTAAATATCACTAGAGATAGCCCACATAAAGAAAAGGTCTTTAGGGTCTGCAACAATTTTAAGAGTAAAAAGGAATTATGAAATCCAAAAGTTTGAACGTTACTTGCTTTATTACCAGTTCCAAGTGTATCAAAATTACTATACAAGGAGATTTTTTAAAGCAAAGTAAATGACACCCCAGGAAAGCAGTGCAGGTGGTCATCAACTTAAGATGGTTCAACCTACAGGTTTTCAACTTTACAGTGGGTTTATTGGAATATTAAATGCATTTTTGACTTACTATATTTTTTATTTGTGCTGGGTTTGTCAAGACACAGCCCTATCATAAATTGAGGAGCATCTGTAATCCATAACATAAAACATTTTCAGTAGAACTCATGATCTAGTTTCTTTAAAAAGTTAATGTCATTGTGCTTCTCTAAATTGGAGACCATGGCTGGGCGCAGTGGCTCACGCCTGTAATTCCAACACTTTGGAAGGCTGAAGTGGGTGGATCACGTGAGGTCAGGCATTTAAGACCAGCCTGGCCAACATGGTGAAACCCCAGCTCTGCTAAAAATACAAAAATTAGCTGGGCATGTGGTGCATTCCTGTAATCCCAGCTACTCGGGAGGCTAAGGCGGGAGAATCACTTGAATCCAGGAGGCAGAGGTTTCAGTGAGCCAAGATCATGCCACTGCACTCCAGCCTGAGCGGCAAAGCCAGGATTCCATCTCATAAATAAATAAATAACCTAAGAATCAAATGTATCACACTAAGAATTAAATGTAACACAGAGACATTAATTGAACATACCTGTAAAATTGAACTGTAAAAACACATTTTGGACTCAAGAAATTTCAATACAAACTGGGCATTAGAGGCTAGCTTTACCTATTTTAGAAAAACTAGAAAGTAACAAATAACAAAAAAAAGCAAAACAAAATAAAAACTAGAAAAAACAAGAAAATGAAGAAAATAACAATTATCCTGTGTTCTTCCACCCAGAAGTATTTGCAGGTGCTCACGTGTTCAGTCCTTCCAAACCATTTTCTGAAGAATATCTGCATGTGCACAAAACACACTCCCAGTGCTCAGCCCCACTGATCTACATGAGATATATATCCTCTGTAACTGTTTTTATAATTAGTATTTTTAACATCCTTATGTTACTAAGTATTTTTCTGTAGAATCATTTTAATACTTAAATTGATTTACTTAGTAGTATGGAAGGATCACATATTAATTGTGTGTCTTTTGTATGTAAAAAGGTTTTACACTCAATTTTTACTTCAGGAAAAATTCCTAGAAGTGAAATTGCTGGATCTAAGCGTATGCATAATGCTGTTGAAAGTCAACATAGTAGGGATAGGGGTGAGGTAGTGACCAGAAGAAGATATTGAGGTGGGGGAACATCTGGGTTGACACTGGTAACCTAGGTGCAGTTTTTATATGGGAAGGTTGAGTTCGTGAAAATTCATTAAACTGTATAGTTAGATGTAGTTTTGTTACGTAAAACATGTTTATGAAAGATTTTTTAAAAGTAATCAGTTTTGGATGAGCTTGACAAGGAGGTCTCAAATGTTTGGTTAAAAAAAATCTAAAGTCTTCCACTATGACATTGTTGGAATAAATATATGAACCGTGTTTTAAATGATATATTTGACTAAAACTTTTTACAGTGTAATATAGGGGATAAAAGAGAAAATTTTTTTTTTTGCTTTTTAAATGTTTTTCATAGGTACTGACTTGAAGCCTTTTGAAATTATGATTTAATTAGGTACTTGCAGGAATAACTGAAGAAAGAAAAAAAATTACAATAAAATTATAAAATGGCATTTGGTGGAAATGTTGAAGGCTTATTTTAATTTCACCTGTAGCATTTTCCTGAATTTGCTGTTATAAATTTGTACATCCTAAATTCACCATAAGCACTTTTCTCTGATTTATATCATCTCTTATATTATGAGTAAATAGATTAATATAGTATTTCAGCAATATATGTACAAAATAAAAGACATTGGGAAGAAAATAACCTTCAAGTTAAAAAAGCTATTTAAGCCTGGGCATGGTGGCTCATGCTTGTAATCCCAGCACTTTGGGAGGCCGAGGCAGGCGGATCACTTGTGCCGAAGCATTCGAGACCAGCCTGGCCAATGTGGTGAAACCCTGTCTCTACTGAAAACACAAAAATTAGCTGGGCATGGTGGCAGGCACCTGTAGTCCCAGCTACTTGGGAGGCTTGAGGCAGGAGAATTTCTTGAACCTGGGAGGTGGAGGTTGCAGCGAGCCACGATGGTGCCACTGCACTCCAGCCTGAGCAACAGAGTGAGACTTCATCTCAAAAGCAAAAAATAAATAAAATAAATACTATTTGACTTGCAGAGGTAGGCAAATGAAGGAAGGAAAAAAACAATCTTAAGGCTTGAATAATGTGCTACTCTTTTGTTGTATTATTTCTCCCATGACTGAAACCCCATAAACAGTAACAATAAAAACAATTTTATTTGCAGTAAACATAAGACTTCAAATTTTTTTAAATTGAAATTTGGATAGACCCAGGAAATACTTAAACATTTTTTTGCTAATTAAGTTTGGGGGTTGTTTTTTTTTTTTTTTTTTTTTTTTTTAAACTTGGGAAAGGCAGAAAAGTGTGTGTAAACGTGTTTGTAGATGCATATATACCTAGGCCTGTGCATGCACACAGTCACGTTTTAACTACTCCATGCCTTATCGACCAAAGATCACCATTTTTCCCATTTTTGTATATTTACTGCCACAGTTTATTTTATATTTTATTTTATTTGAGGTTTCTTCTTGTTTTACATATGAAACATGTTTATATCATCTATATATCAAATTTTTATATCATGCCTTTTAAAAACATTACAGTAGTATTTGCATTTACACATTTACATCATCTACATGTCAGATGTTTATATCATACCTTTTAAAAATGTAACAGTAGCATTTGCAGTTTTTCATGCTTTATTAATTGCCTTAATGACAGTGTTAAATCTAATTCTCAAGCAAGCGAAAGAACCGTAATTTAACCATTTTTAAAATATTTATGATTTTTTAAAATGTATAATCTATGGCATGTCTTTGTATATAAAACCTTTTTATGTTAAATATTATCTTCTTAAATACCTAGAAGAGTGTAAACATTTTTAAGGTTTTTGATGACATATAGCTAAATTGTTTTTTGTTTTGTGTTTTTTAAGAGACAGAAGTCTTGCTGTGTTGCCCAGCCTGCACTTAAACCCTGGGCTCAGGCAATTCTTCCATCTCACCCTCTCGAGTAGTTGACTTCTCTTTCATTTTCAGTTTTATCATAATTAAAATTTGCACATTAATAAACCTATTTTTGCCATCCAATTGTGAGGACTGAATGAGTTAAGACATATAATGTTCCTAGCAAATGCTTTGCACACTTTAAGTACACCTAAGAAAAATATAGTTTTAAACACATTGGGTTTAATAGTATTTTAAGTTACTAATATTTTCTTGTAACAATCAGTCAAATGTAAATAACAAAACCATAAGAATCTCCTAGAGAGGAGAATAGCAAAAAGCCAGATAAGAGGTGAAACAATTATTTCCGTGAATGGGTGGAAAACAGTTCTATATTATGAAGGTTCCAGTTGTCCTTTTTGAAAACATCCTTTATCAGAAATTTGTGTGAAAATACAGGAGAGAAAACAATTTATACATGAAAAATTGAAATCTGAATTTCAACTAAAAACCCAATAAAGTGTCAGTATGCAGGAAATTGCCCCCTTGGTCATGATTTTGTCACTTCATTTTTAAAGTTAATTCTGGTAGTGTTACAGAGAAAATTACCTGACTTTGTTCAAAGATTGGATTGGCTTATCCTTAAATCTTTACATTTTACAATAGTGTTTGATCAGAAATAATTAAATTAAATGTTAAATGCCCAGTCTCCAACCAGTAAATGAAAACAATGTTCTATTTATTTTTAAATGTTAGTAAAATTTTTAAATATACAGAAAAATACAATTTAATAATCATATACTTGTTAACCAGAATTAATAAATGTGTTATTTGGTCGTATTTACCTCTGATTTGTCTTCTCTTAAAGAACTAAAGTATTTCTAGAAATACAGTTAAGATCCTTTTAGAGCTTTTGTTTACCCCTGAAAGCAACCAATGATACCACCTATTTATGTATCTATAACCATATTGACATAAATGGCATACTAAATACACTCTCTTGTTCATTTAATTCTGAGGTTTACTTTATTCACCAAAACTTAAAAATCACAACAACACCAAGTGTTATCAAGGATGTGGGAAAGAAATTTGGTAATATCTATTGTTCAGCACTTCTGAGAGTTTATCTTAGAGAAATTATTGTACATGAAGACAAAATATAATTTAGAAGAATGTTCATTTCAGCATTGTTTGTAACAGTGAAAAACTAAAACAACCTGAATACCTACCAGTAAATAAATGGGGAATAAATTACAGTATAATAAAATAGTCTACAGAGAATATACCAATAAATTGAATTAACTACCTCCCCCCACCTACTTAGTTTATATTATCCTGTAATAGCATGCTAAGTGCTTAGTTTTATCAACACTGTTCACTACAAAATGGTGGGAGAGGTGACCAAGAATTGATTTTAAACAGATTTTATATATTTTGAGTTAATTTTATAGTTTGGAATGATGTATACCCAAAATCTAGTTATATCTCCATTGTGAAGGAGTGATATAATCACCCTTCAGATGGATGTAAATTATCAGGAACAAGAAAATATCCTTCAACCCCCAGCTCCCCAATTCCTGGTCTTTCTCTGTCCTTCACAAGGTGTCTCTCATTGTTTTTGGTTTTTTTTGTTGGTTTTTTTTTGTGTGTGTTTTTGTTTTTTTTTGTTTTTTTTCTGCACCTAAGTGTACATAAGTCAAGGAAGAAGGGCCATGTGAGGCACACAGACACTCCACCTTCACTTATCTTGAGTTAATGCAAATGGCTCTGAGATTCTCATTACAGCTGCAATGTCATTTGCTGTGTCTTTTAAGACAAAATGTGGGTTGCATTCTCTCTGTTTGTAGTACAGACTCATTATTAGGGTGACTTAAAGCCCTTTGATAATTCTGAGATACCTATTACTTACACATGCTCTTAAAGGAAGCGTCTTTATATCACAGTCAGCTGACAATTGGCCTCTTATGTTAACAACTGGCAAAACATCACAGCTTTGCCTCAATTACCTTTTGTTTTCCTGTCCCATTGGATGTTTTGTTAAGTATTAATATGACTTTGGCTCCCCCTCACACCAACGAGCTTCAGGCATTTTGTTTATGATCTCTCTTTGCTGTAATCACTAGATATTGTTTTCCCATCATGAAAAAGGGCACAGTGAGGAAGTGCAGATGCACCTTACAGAATAAGACTGGCAAAGTGGCAAATGGGGAGCAACTGGCAAGAAACTGACATTATAGGAAAAGAAGCAAACTATGAGCAGACGTGGGTGGGCATTGACATTAGACAGTGGGAGAAAGAATACGTGGATGTGTGATAATGGAGGGAAAGTACCTCCACTGACGACAGCAAGGACTATTTCTGAAGCTCTTACAATGGGCCAGACTCAGGAGTAAGTGCTTTACACGTGATTCATCCTCACAAGCAGGAGCTGATCCAAGATTTGTGCAGCTCTGAAGATGACATATTTTGGGAAGAGGGCAGGAATCTTTAGACTAGAAAATTACAAACGCAGCATGCCTAAAGCCCTCCTGTGAGGAGCCTGTACAAGTGAGGTGTCTTGAGGCTTAAGCTCTCTGAGCTGCATGACAAACCCATAAACCCTCTGAAGTATCTCTCATCCATTCCACATATAAGGAAAGCTCAGCAAGGTTGGCTGGGTGCGGTGACTCATGGCTGCAATCTCAGCACTTTGGAAGGCCAACATGGGAGGATCATTTGCGTTCAGGAGTTTGAGGCCAGCCTTGGCAACATAGTGAGACTCCATTTCTACAAAATTTTTTAAAGTTAGCCAGGCATGGTGGTGTGTGCCTATGTGGGAGACTGAGGAGGAAGGATGACTTGACCATGGGTGGCAGAGGCTGCAGTGAGCTGTGATTAAGCCAGAGCACGCCTGCCTGGGCAATAGAGTGAGATCCTGTCTCAAGCATGTGCACCATGCTTGCACACATGCAAATATGCAAGTGCAAGGGAGTTGGCAGCTCATGGGGTGCCTTAACCACTGCAGGACATGAACTAGTGGATAAATATTCCCTTCTTCTGACTCTTAGGCAGATGATTCTGAAAGAGTGACGAACTCATCCTGGCTTTCTAGGCACCTGAGTTTTCTCTGGGTTACCAATGGAAATCCTATGTTGCTGCTCATTACCCTAATTCTGAAATGCATTCTGCAGGACTTCTTAGAGAGTCCCAGTGGGATCAAGTCCCAGTTTCCCAGAGCTTAATAACACACAGTTTTGCCTTTCCCTGATTTCCTGGGATTACTTCCCAGGCTCAATGAGGTTAACTAGCTTGTCCAGTAACACAACTACTAAGTAACAGAACAGGCTTCTAAAATCCTTTAAAAAATTTTCCAAAGCCCCCAAATAGGCAAACTCCTATTTGTCTTGAGGATAAATTCTCTTGAAGCGGCAGCACAAACACCTTGATGTGGTTCTGTGAGTTTTCCTGGCAGGCCCCAGCCTATCCTTTGTCAGAACCTGCAGACCTTGGGGCTGTGGAATCCTGCCAAGATCTCTGGTGGAACNCCGGGCTAGAATGCAGTCTAAAACTGGGTATGCCTGTAATTGTATTTAATAATAGAGACATAAAAAAATAAATAAATGAGGGAAGAAAATAATTAACAAGCAGCCAACCAATATTTCATTTAAACCTGTAAATACGTGTGATGTAGTACTGATAAAGAGTGTATATTTTGTGTATTTAAAGTGGAGAGTTCTATGAATGTTAATTAAGTCTACTTGTTCCAGATCTGAGTTCAAGTCCTGGATATCGATGTTTTTGTTTTTCTAATACAGAGAATCCTAGGAGTAACTCCTTTTGACTTTTCCAGCCCTTGAATTACAGGCTTTATGATAAAAAAGGGAATCATGATATAGATGGTTAATACTACTAACAGAAAGTGAGATTTTCTGTAGATAGCAAATATTTATCTTAAAATTCTTAATGGTATTAGAACTATTACATATTTATATATCTTGTGTTTACTATGTAAACACTAATTGATTAATGCAATGTGACGGAAATATGATGGAGTACATTTTCCATTTTGACTAGATACAGACTAACAGACTATAATGTATTACTTTATTTGTCAAATCTTTTTAGAATAAAACTTTTAATATAGGGAGCCTAGATGTGGAGAAAGGGCTGTGAAGAAGAGATAAAAGCATTTCTCACCAGGGTCATTGTTTAGACTTCCTAAAGAGAAAGAATCAGAAGTATAAGCTTATTTGCATAGGTTTCTGAAAGATGGAGTAGAGCTTATATGTAGCTCATCCAGAATAAAATGAGCTGTACTAGGTGCTTTGTGTGTGAGTAGTCCAAAAAAAAGAAAAGAACCTTTATTGCCCTAGGTAGAGAGCTGCAGCCCAGTTTTTGTAGTATCTGTAAATGAGAGAAAGGGGTTTCCTGTACTTCCTTTCATAATTTCTGTTTTATGAAATAATTTTAAATTGCGCATATCAAGTCTAGGAGAGCTTAGAATTGGAAAAATTTCATTACTTCATTTTGAGGCTAAGGATAACAGACTTAGGGAAGTGTGTTTTATATGCCATAAACTTACATAAAATAAACAAAATCAAAATTAGTGAATAAAGTGATAAATATGGGTTTAGCAGTTATCCTTTCTTACAAGTTCTTAAAATAATAAAATTTTAATTGTCAAAAAAGAGAAATTACACAAAAAAGAGAAACATTTCTTTCTCCTTTTAGTAGGTATTAGCACTCTACCAATGTTTAATAATACAAATGAATAAGTCAAGATCCTGGAGCTTGGAATTCAGTTTCATGGAAGAAAAGATTTGTAAATCAGTAATTGCTTGATAATGTCATAAGTGTTATAGGATGCCGTCCACGAAGGGAGACAAAATAAGCATCTTCTGCTTGGGCAGGGGATCTGGGGCTTTAAGGATGCGTATAAGTTTGACAAGTCGAATAGGTCGAGTATTCTAGGCAGAGGGAACAATACTGCAATTTGAGAGGCATAACGCTGCATAGCACATTTGAGGGAATTTAAGTACTTAGATATGTGAGATGTGTGACATTTGAGATGAGTTAGAGACTAAGCTTAAAATTAAACTGGATGGATAAACTGGGGCAAGAAGCTGTCTTTGATAATTTTTCAAGATACTATGTGCCAGGTACTTTGCTTCTCAGTCTCCCCTTTTTACTCTTCTAATCTATGAACTGTAACCTCTAGCCACACTGAGTTTTTCCAGTTCTTTGAAATTCTATTTAGCAAACGTTTATGGAATACTTACTGTATGCCAGGCACTATTCTAAGCAGCAGGGATTATTGATGAATAAAATATGCATGGTCTCTGCCTTCACATAGATTACAGTCTGTGGCTAGCACTGGTAAATGTATGAGCAACTGGCACTACAACCTGCTAAATACTATAGGTCATGTTACTAGTATAGTAGCCTATAATGATGGTCAACCAACTCTAAGCTGTGTCCTGAGTGACCGACTGATGAGTAAGATTTGGTGAGAATTAGGATTGTGGAGGGGCAGGAGAGGAGTAGGAATCATCTAGGCAGTGGAAAGCAACTCCAAGTGTGAAAGCAAGTGACAAGAAATAGCATAGCACTTTCCCAGCAGGTTTCCCTGCTCCACCTTTAGCTCCTTTAAAAAACTAAATTGAAATCATGTCAGTCTTCCGCCCAGAATCCTCCAGTGGCTTCCTGTCTCTGTCAAAATGAATGCGAATTTCTCACCACAGCCCAACAGCCCAACAGCCCAATCTTCCTACAACATTTCTGATCTCTCGCTCTTGGCCTGGCTTACTTCATTTCAGCTACCCTGGCCTTTGCTATTCCTCTGACATTCCAGACATGATTCTGGATCACAGCCTCTATACAGACTGTTCTTCCAGAAACTTTGTCCCATGTACCTGCTTGATTGGTGACCCTAACCTTATTCAGGGACCTGTTCAAATCAAGAAGCCTGCACTGATAACACTGTATAAAACAGCAGCGTCCTCAGCCCTACCCTCATTACTCTATCAGCTTATTCTGTGTTACTTTCTCGGGTGGCACTATGGTAATTGCTGGTGGTTGTGATGGTGTATGAATTATCTGATTAGATCCTAAGAATTATGACAATAAGTACTTTGTGTGACTTTTTTTTTTTTTTGGTTGCTCTTCCAATGCGTAAAATAGTGCTTTGCACATAGTGAGCACTCAGTAAATTATGGTTGAAGTCCATATAGGAGGCAATAGCTAGGATATTTTATTTTTCGTCTTTGTTTCTGCCCAGGAACATACATATTTCGTGGATTGATTGTGGTTACATTTGTAAAACCCTGTTGAATTTTAAGCCAGTTGAATTAGTATATTTTTAAATAATTTTTCTTATAGCTAAAGCTTTGAGTTTTTTAGCTAACAATAAAAACATTCACGGAATTCTTCACTGGGTTTTTATTTTTATCCTTTTTGATCCTGAAGCATGCCAGATTAACAATATGTCTGAATCATTGAGGTTTTATTTATGTAAATGTTGTAACTACATTTTAATAACAAATGCTTAGGCAGTTCTTTTATAACATTTTTCTAAAGTTGCATTATTATAAGTTGTATATTTAGTCATAAACACAATATATTATGTAGGCAATGATTTAACTATTGTACAGTTAAATAATTTAAAATAGTAAAATTTTACACTGAGTTTTAGAAAATACATGGTTATGCAGAAAGTCACAGTTTACCTTTTGCTAGTCCTAGTAAATGCTAATTATTTAATTATCTTACTCATTATCACATTTTCTATTCTCTCCGTTTTGTACAACTCACATCACTCCCACCTTCCCAAAGCATTATCTGGGCAGCTTTGAATGGAAAACTGTTATAAATGAGCAATCAATGGCTATTCACTACAAAATGGTGGAGAGGTGACTAAGTTTATATTAGACAGATTTTACATCATATATTTAGTTTCTTCCTATCACCTGGCAATGCCAGCTCCTCTTCTTTTTTTCCTATATAGTGCCTTCCCAGTCATACTGTGTTCCTAAAGCCATTTAAGATGAGTAGGTGGTGGCCACACATCAAATACTAGTGTTATGAATTAGTAGATCAACAAAATATGAAATATTAAAATGTAAGGATTGCCTATCTCTTGCAAATATAAAGTTTTTTCTCTTGCAAAAATTATAGGGGATGGAGTGTTAGATCTCTCTACAAAGAAAACCAGCATAAAATCTGAAGAGTCATCCATATGTGATCCTTCTTCTGAAAATTCAGTGGCTGGGTAAGCAATATCTAGGAAATATAATTTAATATTAATATAAAATTATCTCTGCAGAGAACTCTTAATACTATTCTGAGTAGTATTGACGTATATAGTTTTCCTCCAGAATTTTTGTCACTCATAAGTCTCTCTCTCTCATACCTTTCATCTTGTCCTTTCTCTTTCTTTTTTTATTCTTTCTGTTAAAGAAAAGTTATCAGAACAATCACCAAACTTTAGTTCATGTTACTAAAATGAACTACCAACTTAATCATAGAATACAAACTAAGAAGCAGGACAAGTAAGAGGATATTAAATTAAATACTCAGGAGGCAATTTTAAGGGAAATCTGTAATTTATTTTTTAAAACAATGAAAAAATTCTAAAAGTACTGTACTTACTAATTATTAACGCTAGTTTATCGTGTTTAGTTTTTTATTGCACTTTAGATGTGGTGGCAGACTACTTAAATATATCTAGTAATCACCACAAAAAGTTCTTTCATGTTTTGAAAACTATCATTAATCATTAAATAAATAATTAGTAGTGAAATGCTGTTCTGTTGGATTTTTGGATTTTTTTTACAATTTTTTTGCATCTTCCCATTAACTAACTGCATAGGAAGCTTTTTTGTCACATTTAAATCTTATAGGTAGACTAATTTGTTTCAATTATGGCTATAGTAGTATTTGAGACATAAGGCATAGTAAGCTTTCTGTCTGAGAAACTTTGAACATTACAGTGATACCTTCGAAATAGAAGTGACATTTAGAATATCTAAAATTAAATTGTTTTATTCAAATATAACTTATCTACTTGTTTCAAGTTTTAAGCTGTTGTCTAGAGAAAAATTAGTTTTGTGGAAATATGGGATGTTTGTGTTTGGAAATATTCCTGCTGCTACAAATTTCCTTTTAAGGGGTTGACTCTTTTATTACTTGTTTAGCGGTAACGTCACGTTTGTACTAACAAAAACTCCTTTAGGGTTTGGGTACTTTTTATAATGGAACTCTAATTGTACAAGTAAAATTTATAAGTGTTGCTCTGCAAGCATCTGTCAGAGGAATAGCAACATCATGAGAATATTTTTACAAATACTGAGTTAGGATTTTATGTTCTTGGAAGGTCTGCCTGTTGAGGCCACCGTATCATTGACACATTGTCCTACCAGGACTGTAGCGTTTGCTTTGATAAGGAGTAACTACTACATCTCACAGACTTAAAAGTGTCATAAGCAGTGATGTTACCTAAGCAAGGAGTATAATAAAGGAGTGGACCCTCCCCTTCCATAGCTGTGTGAGAGTCTCTCATGCATCAGTTTACCATCGTTTCATTCCATCCATCCAGGAGACTACACAGAAACAGAGAGGACTATGTGGAAAGAAGTGCTGAGTTTGCAGATGGTTTGCTCTCAAAAGCTTTGAAAGACATTCAGTCTGGAGCACTGGACATAAATAAAGCAGGCATACTTTATGGCATACCTCAAAAAACTTTACTTCTTCACTTAGAAGCCTTACCAGCAGGGAAGCCTGCATCTTTTAAAAACAAAACTCGAGATTTCCATGATAGTTATTCATATAAGGACAGTAAAGAAACTTGTGCAGTGCTGCAAAAAGTAGCCTTGTGGGCAAGAGCTCAAGCAGAGCGCACAGAAAAAAGTAAACTCAATCTACTTGAAACCTCAGAATTAAAATTCCCAACAGCTTCCACTTACCTCCATCAGCTAACTCTACAGAAAATGGTTACTCAATTTAAAGAAAAAAATGAAAGCCTCCAATACGAAACTTCAAATCCTACTGTACAGTTAAAAATTCCTCAGCTTCGAGTAAGTTCTGTTTCAAAATCACAACCTGATGGTTCTGGTCTGCTGGATGTTATGTATCAAGTTTCCAAAACCTCTTCAGTCCTAGAAGGATCAGCTCTCCAAAAACTGAAAAATATACTCCCTAAACAGAACAAAATAGAATGTTCTGGGCCTGTAACTCACTCAAGTGTTGACTCTTACTTTCTACATGGGGACCTCTCTCCTTTGTGTCTTAATTCTAAAAATGGAACAGTTGATGGAACCTCTGAAAATACTGAAGATGGATTAGATCGAAAAGATAGTAAGCAGCCCAGGAAAAAACGTGGCCGCTATCGGCAATATGATCATGAAATAATGGAAGAAGCTATTGCAATGGTAATGAGCGGAAAAATGAGTGTTTCCAAAGCACAAGGAATTTATGGGGTACCTCACAGCACTTTAGAATACAAGGTAAAAGAAAGATCTGGAACACTGAAGACTCCTCCGAAGAAGAAACTACGATTACCAGACACTGGGTTATATAATATGACAGATTCAGGGACTGGCAGCTGCAAAAACAGCAAGCCTGTGTAGATTACTTGTTAGGAAAATGTGTGTGTGTGTGTGTGTGTGTGTGTGTGTTTGCGTGTGTGTATGTGCACAGGTGTGTATTTGTGTGTCTATATACACACATGTGGGAATTACATATGCTCACTCTGACAGGAGACATGAAATTTTACAGTTCAAAAACCACTTACATGCCTTTTGAAAAAAAGTTTTATTCAGGGTTTTCACTGTGGACAGAATTATATAGTTGCTTACTTAATTCTGATAGTTTGTATTTAATCCTTGTATAAATAGGTGAAAAAGATTCAGGTTTTCTTTAGTAGTCAATAGCATAAAGCGTTGTGGGAAAATGAGTAATTGTCAAGTGAAACATTTTTATTGGTGAAAGACCATTCCAGCCATTCAGTTGAACCATCTTATAACGGAAATATGATATTGATAGTTTATAAACATTCTATACAACATACTTACAGCCATTGTATGTATGTCAGACAACCAATCAAAATTTAAATAGACAACTATCTCCATACTAAGAAAAATTAATATATACAGTATTAGCACATTACAGTGCATTCTATGAAATACAAAATGCACTCAAGTGCATCCACCAGGAATAGAAAAGAAAACCTTAAAGGATATGCATAATGAAATTTAATATTTATCATTTAATAGTTGATTTAGCAAGAAGTTGGGGTTTATAAGGTATATACTTCAAAAAACTGACAAATAGTTAACCCCAGCAGCTATAGAACCCTTTAATATAATATGGAGTACTAAGAACAAAAAATCATTTAAATTTAGTTATTAAAATAATTTAATTTTGTTTTTCATTTGAAAAATAAGCTAATGTGTAAGGTTAGAAAAGAAAGTTGGAATGCAACTTAGAGCATGTTTATAATGTGCACAGAAAAAGCTTGAGAATGATAATTTTGGTTTAAATGTGCTGGTTAGTTGATGTTATGACTACTTTAAATTTTAAGGATTGTGACACACTCCTATTGAAAAACCTCAGTGTAACTTTAATATATTTGCTGCTGTGACATTTCAAAACATTTTCAGTTTATCAAAATGAATTGCAGATTTCATTTTGGTGGGCGATACATTATCATTTTGCTAATAACCAAATTTGCAGTTTGTTCAGGGTCTTGAATAGATTTACAAATATTTAACACTGAAGCTGTTTTGAACTTTCAGTAATGTAAACTCTCTACTAATTGGGTAGTTAGAAGCTGGGCAGTGCATTTTAACTTTTACTAGACTCATAAGAGAGACTGGTCATTTTTACATAGCAGTTTTAAAATATGGGTCAAAGTATCCTTGTTGGATTTATGGAGTATGCAACTGTAGTGGTAAAATGTTATAAAGCATATGCCTTCATATAAAGAATGGGGATTTGCTTTATGTATTCAAAATTCTCTGAGTGCCCCCTTTCTCTGTTAAAATTCAGGTTCTGATCATTTTTCTAAGCCAGTTTTCCTAAGTCCAAAAGGAGTAATTTTAGCTGAATTTAAAAAATAAGTGCACCTTGTCAAATACTTGTGTTTTTACACTTGTGTTTGTGTGTATTTAATAATCACATATACGTGTAATACTAAAGAGATTTTCAGCTATTAAATTTTAAAACTGCTTACATGTTTAAAGAAACTGAAGAGTGAGAAACTGTACAACCAAGCAGTTATTTAGTCTCTGAGATCTATACTGAACCCTCTTCAGCTATTAATGTTACCTGCACACTAGGATATGAATCCTCTTTTATTTTCACCCCAAGAAAATATTCATAATAGATTACAGGACAGCAGATGTCAGGGTCATCTTTCTTTTTAAAGAATTAAGCCATATTTTGTGAGGGCCAGAACTTGGATTATTTAGTATATTTCTCCCTTCCCCCATTGAAAAACAAAGTTAAAGATAAAGTACATGTTTCAAAACAATTTTATTGACCTCTTTATACAGAATTTTACTTGGAAAACTTTGGGGGCTTGAATGCATTACATAATATTTATATTGTATTGAGCTTTTTTATTCCTCACACTATATTTACATTAATAAATTGATTGAGAAGTTTATAGTAAAGGGAAACTTACAGAACATTTTTGTATCATTTAAAAGATGACCTGACCAAAAACTTCACAGGATTCATAAATCAGGGATCATTTTGCTATTGACTTCACAGTAATCAGTAGTTTTATAGGTAATATTATAGTTAATTTGCAGCATTTTAGTACTTGTATTATTTATTTTTGGTCAGAAATAGTAAATTAAAATATTTTTTGATAGTTTATAGGTAATAATCAACCCATAACTTTTAAAAGAAACAAAATGTTTCTATTATTGAGTTAACTCTTTGATTATACAAACTAGGAAAGGCAGGGAAATTCCCCTTCTCCCCAGTGATTCTATTAAGATGACCTTTATGTTAAACATTCAAAGTACTTTATGAATTTAGTTACCAGTTACTATTTATTAATTGACAATTTTCTGAAAAATCCAGTTTCAGCAGACTTTTAATGAAGGTGAAAGCAACCCCTATGTGCTTTCTACTTATTTGAATGTTCCTCAAGTATTTTATATTTAAAAAAAAAAAAATCTAAGCCCCAGCAGAAGCCACAGCCCTTCTGGAAGCCAGACCCGAAGCCACAGTAGCAGAAAAAAAAAAGCAGAAAGTCAAGACAATTAAAAAAAAAAAAAAAAGAAGGAAAAGAAAAAACAGTGCCTCTGTTTTTAGAAAACTACTGCTCAGTAAAGTTGTTTAAACCATTTCTGGTAGCTAATGACAATTTTATATTAAATTGTATACTAACTTTAGTGAGACTGATTTTTTTAGTTGTTTACAGTACAAATACTTGTATTTGTTTTTTAATTGCAGTATTTCCATTGTCGCAGTAATTTAGTAAAACTCTGTGGCTGCCTTGATTTTGACAGATTTTGTTAATATAAACTGATTGTTAGGCAATTAGTTATATTTATGCATAAATCAATTGCACTATAATTCATGAATTATTTATTACAATATTTTCTAATGAATTCATGTATCTGTCTTGTGTTGTAAATGTACTGTAATTCTGTTCCTACTTTGTGTTGTTATATATCTAAATCTGATTGTATGAATTTTAATTGTTCAGTTAACGTGTTTCTAGGTTGTAATTTGTAGTAAAGCACTTCAATGCTTTTGCACTTAAATTTACAACACTGTTGGTGTGTGATTGATTTACTCATTCAGTAAAAGAAAAAAGAAAAGAAAAAAGAAAAAACTGACTACACTGACTTCTTTGATTCACTTTAAGAAGCAGTTTTATTCAATATAGTATTAGAAATTTACTTTTTCTGAAGAAATAGTCCAACAAGTTTCTGATGGGCAAAATGGATAGTAACATACTAAAAATAGGCAGGATGTTTGGTTTATAAATCAAACAGGAAAAGGTTAGAAGACTTTAACATTAAAAGCAAAGGATCTATCAAAAAAATACAATTTTAGAACCTCATATGATCACCTGAGAATAAATTCTAGACTGGATACTTATATGTGCGTTCAACTATTATTTACTCATTACTAGGTTTTTTTTTAAGATCCTAATATGCAAGAAATATGGGGAAAATGTTTGAAGCCAATTAAGCATATTGTGAAGTTCTATAATTTGAGATCTTAGTTATCTAATATCTGATACGTAAAGATATAATCTAATATCTGATATATAAGATATAATCTAATATCTGAATATCTATACCTTTATTAAGCTGTTCTTACAACATTAGATGGGAATTACTGGCCACCATAGTATTTTTGAAATTCCATTATTAATAAACTGAATAAGAAAACTTTAAAAGATAGATTTGCTTAGAATGTCAGAAAAGGGATATAAAAACTAGTCATTAGTTTTGATTATTTATACAGCATACCTGACTTTATTAACAGAAAAAAATCTTTGAGCATTTCAGGAAGAGTTAAGAAAGGTTATTGATCTTTAACATACAGTATAGCATATTTTTCCAAGAAACACGTAAATTCTCTCTTTATTAGGCCATAACATCACTGTAGAAACTACTAAAGTACATCTCTCACAACATTCTGGGTTTTCCTTTCTGTGTGTGAAAATTAATCATTTTTAATTTGCTGGGAAATAATATAATTATGTATTAATCTTTGTTAGTCATCATTTCTTCCTTTCCTTGCTCTCTACAAATATTTTTTAAAACTATCTCATTGAATCCTGGGAGTTAATTGCATCATTTATACTCCCAATCATGACAACATTTATAAAAAAAAATTTTTTTTAAAAAAGGAAAGGATACTGGGGTCATGTCCTATCTTCATATGTCTAGAGGCAGCAGTGGACTTTAAAAGTTTTATTGTAATTTCACATCTCTTCTCACTTTGATAGCTTCTTTATGTCAAGTCACTAGTTTTCGTGAAACATTGATTGAATCTAGTAAAGTCATCTTTTTTTCCAGAAAATTTTGATAAGATGTTTAAAATTTGCTTTATTTTTGCTACTTAAATAACATAATTTTATAAAATATAAGTGAAATATTACATACTTATCTGTGAAACAGGCTGTACCAGTTTTAGGCAGCAAAATAAAAATATTCCATTTCCTGTTTTAAAGTAAATCTGTTACAATTTTTAATGTAGATGAGCATAATAATTCTGTATTTAAACAAAAATACATTGTTCAGTAGTAGTTCATAATCAGCATTATTCCAACCTTAAATAAAATTTCTAGAAATCAGAAGCTAGTAACAACAACAAATGTAACCATAAATGAAAGGCAATTTTCATGTACAGAGTTTGGTGATATGTTTAATGAAAATAGATACTTTTCTGAAACAGAACTCTTTAAATATATTTTATTCTTCCTGCTGCTGGTATTGGAATAAAAAAAAATTCATAGACTTCTATATTGGTTGATAAGCAATCCCGGTTCTTAGTTAGATGTATGTTAGTTTCTGCAGTGAGCCATTTTCCAGCCTTTGAAACTTAATAATTAGGTAAGTAATGCCTTTAGTTTTTATGAAATTACTTTAGTATTTAACATCAATTAAAAATAGATACCATTTTTAAATAGCTAACGCCTGCAGCTTAATCTTAGGAAAGACATTCTGTTTACATGAAATCTAAATCCCTTAATTTTCTTGTGATTATAGAAAGTTCTCTTTCATTAATTATTTTCACTGTCTTGAAAAAAAATCTATTTTAAATAAAGATTGTACTCCTACGTTTTATTTTCCTTATTTGCACTAATGTAGACTGATAATTATGTATCAGAATAACTTATAAAATGACTACTTTATAAAAATTTTAACTCCTTCTGAAGCACTTTCCATTAAATATTCTTAATACATTCAAAACAGACATTATTAATATATAGATGTAATCATATGTATAGTCATCAGCTGTTATATTGCAAAAATAGGGCTTTGCTTTAACTTATACTTTGTCGTAGGAAATAAATTATCATCAGTGCTTCATTATATATTTTGCTAAACAATAATCAAAATGCCATTATTGCAGCTTTCTAGGAGTCAGGAGTCCAGCAATACCAAAATATCTTTTTTCAAACTCTGTTAAAGTTGTAACTCCTTATAGTGGTATTTTTGCTGCAATTCATTTTTTGTTTGATTTTTATTTTTAGTTCAACTGTTGATGCAAAATCAGAGGAAGCTACTAAAATGGAAAAAAGAAAATCAGCATTAAGCAAAGTTTTGGAATCTTTGTGCATACATCACCAGCAACAAGTTTTGGCTATGTTGAAATTTCTAGTCCAAGAGCAGAACGCTGCCTCTCTTTGCTGTTGTAATACATCATGTGTTGTGTCTTCAGAATCTCAAAAGCCCTTAATCGAAGATGATTTATATGGTCTATTCTGTAGTTGTGAATATAGGCTGGCAGAAAGAGGGTGTTTACAAAATGAAAAACAAAGCCCTGGCTTAGAGCCTCTGCCAGTCTGTATTAAAGATTTACATTGTTTATCTTGCCAAACTGTAACTGTTGAACACATTAAGACAGTAGTGAATAGAGGAATTGCAGACAGTTATAATTCTCTCAGGTGCTGTTCTGGACTGTTACCAAACAATCACTCTGCAAAATCAGCTTTTCGTAGTCCTCCTTTGTCAAAGGAAGTATGTGATCTTTCAGTCACTCTTAAAGATGCCTGTAGATCTCGAAGTCCCTCACCCCCACCATTATCGCCTGTAGAAACTGAAGGATTTGAAAAATTGAAAGATGCCATCTCGGAGATTTCATCCTTAGAAAGTAACAAACTTGAAGCAAACGTTAACCAGCCTCCATCTCTCACACCAGCAGAAATAAGCAACACTAAGGGTGATCATGAAGATAAAATACTTAAAACCAAAAAATCCAGTAACTCTTATTCTTTACTCTCAAACGACAGCAATAATTCTACTATAAATCATGAAAAAGGTGAAACTGCTGTAATTTTTCAAGATTTAATGGATCGCATTAATGAAAAACTAAAATCAATAGAAACCACGGATATGACAAGCCTTGTGAAATTATCTAGCAGTGATTGTAATACATATAATGATTTAAAATTGGGAGATTTCATAACGTCTCTCTTGCATAATGCAAAAGCTAGTGATTACAGTTTTATGGAATTATTGAGTCAACATGATAAAAAGGTAGAAAATAAAATTATTCAGACAAGATTTCGAAAGCGTCAAGAAACTTTATTTGCAATGCGCAACTCCTCTGATTCACCCATGTTTAGAAGGCAGTCTTTACAGATAAAAAGAGAACTTGCTAGTCTTGATGAAAATTTTACAAGAAGAAAATACACTGAAAAAAGTTCAAGGAAATTGATGCACAGTGATGAGACATCTGCATCAGACAAAGGAGAATTCTGTCATGACCAAGGGCCATCTTTACAAAATTCTAAAAACCTTCAAGATAAAAATCATGCTGAAACATCACTTTCACCAAATGATGCATTACAATCACTGCAACTACCTCTTCATAGTTTAGAAACTAACTTGTCTTTTAATGCATTTTCAGAAAGCTTTAAAACAACTTCCACTGAGAAAATGAGCATAAGAAAGCCACTGGAGAAATCTGCAGATGGAAAAATTTTTTTTCAAAACCATAGGCAAAATCCAAAATTAGGAAATACTCATGCTCTTTTGAGAAATGATGTTTCTGGACTTTTGAGCAGAACTAAACGAAATATTGTGCTGCCAGGGTGGTATTCTATATATGTAACAAATAATTATGTTTTTAAAAAATCCCCTAAAGCCAAAAAGGTATCCAAATCCACAACAAAAAAAGACCCAGTGAAAAATATTCACATTGAAAGCTCACACAATA
Organism: Cebus imitator; assembly: GCF_001604975.1. NCBI lineage: Eukaryota > Metazoa > Chordata > Mammalia > Primates > Cebidae > Cebus > Cebus imitator. The sequence goes on from NW_016107442.1 coordinate 3,827,699, forward strand.
TAGACCTAAACAAAATTGCAATGAATTCTAATTTACAAGTTGTTGTGGAGCGTTTGGAAGATACAATAAATATAGCCCAAAAATCTTGGAATAATCAGCCGTTATCGGAAGGATATAAAGCATCCAGGAAATTGATAGAAATTGATGGTAAAGACCAAAATGCTGACAGAAATATGACTCTTAATCTGAATAGAGTGACATGTAAAGAACAGAGCTTATCAAAATCTGTGGTAGCATCTAGCAATATTATCAATAGTCACTGTATGCCTACAATCGATTTGAGTAACAAAAGACTTGAAAATCTGAAAAAAACATCTATTTTAGATATGGGTAGCTTGATTTCCAGTGTTGAAAATGTACAAGCAAAATATGAAGGTGTTGAAAGTTCATCTTTTTCCAACTATTCTAGTCCTATCAAACTCATGTTTTTATCTGAGGTTAAAAGTAGTGAAGGTGTCAAATATACTTTAACTTCAGTTGGTACTTCCCAATCAAATGTTCTTCTTCCTTCTGAAAAACATACAACCCATCATGTAATTGAAGGAAAAACAGAAACAAATGAGGCTATCTCAAATGCGAACTCTGAAAATTATCACTCTAATCATTATGATACTGATAATCTTCAAAGAGAAGTAAACAAATTCAATCATGCAAAAGTTGTAGGATCCTCTGCAATGTTTATTGGTGATATAAATAGTGATAAGCCACAAGAAGAACCGAAGGACAATTCAAGCAGTGCTGTTGATTCATCTTTTAAAAGAAAACCAGGCAGACCAAAAAAAATAGGACCCCAAGTTGTGAAACAGATTAAGCGACCAATTGGAAGACCACCAAAGCCTAAAATTGATCAAACAGACATCACTAGTTGCCAAAATGAGTCCTTTAGTGCTGGAAGGAAAAGCCCAGAATCTCTCATATCAGAAGTAAAAGAAGGTATTTATAAAAATAGTATTACAGTAACTGTTATTTATGGAAGATCAAGAAGAACTAAAAGGCATGTTTCTGAAGGAAGTGTAAACGTAAGCAACATTATGTCTTTAAACAATAATGCTGGTGATTTTTCAACTGAGCATAATAGTCTCAGAAATATTAGTGAACACAAAATTGACTTGGGTGAAAGAATAAGTGCTGTAGCAAGCATGACTACTGAAAGTGAGATCTTGGGGTCTGGCTTTGAATATGTGAGACCCATCAAGAACAAATCTGTGATACCTCAGCCTTCCAAGAACATTATTCGATCAAATCAGAAACCTTTGGCAGTAAGTAGGAAGCCTGGTAGACCAGCAAAAGTGAAAATCTCTGGCATATCTGTGACTATTAGTAGAACTTCACCTCAGGAAAGAGAAGTAAGTATTAGCAGCTGCTTGCCTCCTTTGGAACAGGATAGTATGTTAGGAAAAAATCTGCCTGATGAAAAGTGTGACCAACAGTGCACTAAAATGGACAAAATAAGACACACTGAAGCTGATATATTTAGTAATGGATCAAAACGTATGATTGCTACTGTACCTTTGAGACATTCTATTAGGGATAGAAAACCATCTCTGCATTTCTTACATTCATTAGCATCTTCTAGCTCACTTATTTATAGAAGTGCTCTGCTCCATAAATCATATAAACTGCATTTGCAGAAAAATAAAATTCAGAAGGAAAAACATAGGCAGTCAAGGATGAAAATAGCTTACAAAGATACCTCAAAAAACAGACATTCGAGGAATGCAAAAAAGTGTTTAGAAGATAACAAACTAGTACCCATTTCTGAAGTATCCCTGGACCCTATAATTTCATCAAACCCTTTGCTCAGGTGGTGGGCTACTTCTGCTTCAAATGATTCCTTATTGGAGGAGTTAAACAATAGGTTTGAGCAAATAACAAATGCTTGGGTACAAGTGAGTGGAGATGAAGCTGAAAATTGTGTTCATAAAAAAAGAGAACACATTGAAAATGATCATTTCAAAGTAGAAAGCCCTTTGGAAACTTGTCTTTTACAACTTGAAGTTTCACCTGTAAAAATGCTGTTTCAGAAAAAGTATGATTTGAATGAACTCTGTACTTGGTTTATGCAAACAACAGAAACACAGTCTCTTTCACTAGTTAGAAAAGCAAATGCCCGAAACCCTTTGGAAGTAATAAATACCAGGGGTATCAAATTAGGGACCAAATATTCTGACTTTAATGCCAGCCCCTTCAGAAAGCACTTTAAAAAATTTGCGCTCTCTTCTCCTTCAAAATCAGCAGAGAAGTTACATATACTGCATAAAGTGGCTAACTCTCCACTCTTAAATGTGAAAAGTAATTTAGCAATAGCTAGATTAAAAAGGACTGAGTTTAAGAGGTTGCATCATGAAAGATGGAAAAGAGAGGGAAAGCTGCACAACCATGGAACGGTTGACTGGAACTCTAAAAGGAGAAACTTAAGATTTTTCTGCCAGAACCAATTTTCAAATAAGACTGAGGGAGAAACAAATGCTGACATCCCACTCCAAGGAAAAAGCATAGTAGATAACCAGTGTGTTTTGCCACCTGAGATCAGGGGTGACTTGCAGCAAAGGGTGACAATGCCTGACTTCAAAATACATACTAGTTTCGAGAATAAATTTAAGTCAGAAGCAAAAGAGAATGGAACAGATTGCAGCCAAAAAGACTTTCAAAAGGGACCAAAACTAGAAAATGTATGTCCTAATAATTGGAGGTCAAAAACCTTAAAAGACTGTAGAATATTTTTGAGGAAGCTCAACTGTCTTGAACACAGAAATACTTTTAAGCTAAATACAATCATTTACTCTCCTGAATCTACTGACAGTGGAAATAATCATCAGACTCATACGAAAGAATCAAAGTGCTTTACTTTAAGATCTCATTCTGCTAGGCAAAATTCTTTTAAAAAGCAATCTAAAGAAATAGAAAATGCTAAAGCAAATAGTCCTTCAACCAATGAATTTGTTGGTCATCTTGACAATAGTAAATTAAGCAAATGTGTTAACTTTGACAAGAATCCTGATAGTTCTGAAGTTCTTAGCAATTTGAACAAAAGAAAAAGACCACCATGGAAGACCACAGAAATGTCAACAAAAAGACATAAACGACAGTCTTACAACAATGGACAAATGGCAAACTATTTTTCAAAATCCCTAGGTAAGTTCTTCTCTACTTAATTTTAAAGTTTCATTGTAGGTGCCTTGAGTAAAGTATAACAGGTAGAAAAGGAACAGCTGATTCAGTTTTAATTTGTTTCCAAAATATTTGGACAACCTAATTTCTTGGCACCTAGTATGAAACTCATGAAATTAGGTGCTGCTAAAAGTACCAGTGCGCTTCCCCACCTCTTAATATGTCCAAGATTGCACACAAATAAAAATATATGTAGTAGAAACAGAGACGATCTTTAAAATGTATTATTTTGATAATGTAGATGTTATCTTCTACATTTGATCTAATAAAATCAGTAAGCAGTTTGACAGATAAATATAACCAAGTAACTAAAAATTACTGCACTATAATGAATATTTACTCTCTTGAGAAATCAATAACAACTATGAGACCATGTTTTTAAAAAAGTAAAGACTATCTGTTAAATTCATAGACTGCAACATATTATCTTAGGATATGAATCTCATATCAACCATTAAGTTATTATGTCATTTGGAACTCACTTTAAGACTGATTATTTGAAGCAACAGTGTTTTTTAAATAAATCAGCAAACTTGTTGAGTAGTTTTTTGATATTAGGCATTGAGCTCTTTTCCACAGATATAAAGATGAGTATTCTTTTTCATAGATAATCCATAACCTAGCAAGAGAGAAAGAACCATATACAAGTTACTGTTAAGGTAATGCCAAATTCAAAATACAAACCAGAATACCTTAGCAAATAATTACATTCTTTACTCGATTATACTGACCTGAGATTGGTGCCTCAGGGAGACTCAGGGACCCTACAAGCTTGTCCAACCCACAGCCCGTGGGCCACATACAGCCCAAGACTGCTTTGAGTGTGGCCCAACACAAATTCGTAAACTTTCTTAAAGCATTATGAGATTTGCTTGAATCTTTTTGTTGTTTTTGTTTTTGTCTTCTTGGCTCATCAGCTATTGTTAGTGTCGGTGTATTTTATGTGTGGCCCAGGCCAGTTCTTCCAGTGTGGCCCAGGGGAATCAAAAGATTGGGCAGCCCTGCTAAAACCTAGTAAAAATAAGATAGGAACACTATAGTTGCCAATGTAGCCTTTTCCAACAGCATAGGATATTTAGGACTATGGAAGTACTTATTGATCACTTGCTTAACATGAGAGAAATTTTACATTTGAAAATTTAAAGATATATAGTTGCATCGTTATATATTTTAGGAGTATTTTGGGGGGAAGTTGGGGAAGTTTTGGTTTTATTTTTATTACTCTTTTTAAAACTTGTTTAAAAGCTAAAATAGGTAGCATCAGGTCTTATGTTAAAATAGTAAAAGCAGTTAATTCTATATTTTTAATAGGTTAATGATTTTATGGCCCCCAAGATTCAGTTATTCAAGTATATAACTTTAAAACCTATTTCAGAAAGTAATGATTAAAATTTCAAGTATCTAACATGCAATGATTAAAATGTTAAAGGTTGGCCAAAGTAGATTCTCCCACTATAAAAGATGAATCAAAACTGAAAAAAATAACCTCTGTTTCTTGTTCTTGGGATAACTAAAAATATCAAATGTCATGTTAGGAAAAAGAGAGGCAAAAAACCTGATAGTGCTTTTGTTTTTTAATTATAATTCATCTGAAAATATACACACATATTTCTTAAAGACTGTCATGAATGGAGAATAAAATGTAAAACTTCATTTTGAATTCTTTATATCATCCTCATTTCATGCTCTTACAGCTTGCCAGAAGTAAATGCATTAGTTCATTTTACAACAGAACCGTATTTTGTCCTTTAAGCTTCTTAATCATCGTATCTTCCTAAGAAATAAATATCAAGCTTATTTTAATGTGATTATTCACCCCACTAAATATGAGATCATCCTAGAAAAATAAGATGGAAGATGCCTAATTACTACTTTTTCAAATTAATTTCAAAATCCTTTTGGGCAGTTTTAAAATTTTTAGTATCATATGAGGAGCTGTTTTTGATCTTTCTCATTTTTAAAATTACTAGTACTATTTCCTGTTCTGCTTACAGTTTTATTTATCTTTCACTGATAACTTTCCTTCTTTATTTTTTAACATTCTTTTTTTTTTTTAGTCAATCAAGGACATTATTTTTATAAAGTATTTATAGAAATATTTGTTATATTTATCTGATTTTTAATGTTAAAGTATTATTTTTTCTCATTATTCTTGATATTTCATACTTCTTTTTGCCTTTTTGGAAATGATGCTAAAACTCATTATTAGTTTTATTTGTGTTTTTCTTCTTCATAGAATAAATTAGTGACTGGAGTTTAAGAGACTTAACTGGACTTTTCTAGAAAAAATTCTAAGGCAATGTATGTAATGAAATTTCTATTGATGAAAAGTTTTGCTTCTATCACTGATATCTTGTTTTTGTACATTTTGAGATGAACTGTCCAGATATAATTTATGAGTTTTAAATTTATACTTCACCACATTTGTACTGCTGTATGTATCAAGTGGGCACATGGAAAGGAGGCAGTAAAATGCAATCCTATTCTATTCTTAGTTCAACAAGTATTTAATGAATGCCTACAATATGCTCTTAGGCCTTGTGAAAGGTTCAAATAGTTCCCTTCCATCTAAGGGAGAAAACAAGACCTACATCATTTACTCAATAAATAGAATGTATTTCATTTTTTAAGTGGGATTTTTATCTTTAAGGGGATAGAATGGTTAAAGTCATGGTTGTTGCTCTTATGGAAATTACCATGTCATGAAGATTAGAAAAATGGATAGGCAGTTTCAGTAGAAGGATGATAACTCCTGTGATCAGAAAGAGAGCGATGAATTGTAAGAGCACATTAAAGGAACTTGAACTCAGATTTAGGGAATTAGGCAAGGTTTCCTACATTTTTGCATCTAAGCTGAGGCTTGAAGGATGCCTATGTATTAGAAGTTGTTTCAGGCAATGCAAACGACATGGAAAATTTGGATGACAAAAGAGAGCAAGCAGCCTGGGCAACATAGTGGGACCCCATCTCTGCAAAACAAACAAACAAAATTAGCCAGTGTGGTGGCCCACACCTTGTTTGAACCTGGGAGGTCAGGGCTTCAGTGAGCCACGATTGCACCACAGTGCTCCAACCTAGGTGTCTCAAAAATTTTTTAAAAAGAGCAAGCGTATGTGGAATATTGAGTAATTTTTCAGATCTGAGGCATAAAATAGGAATCATGGATCAGAAGGAGTAGGAAAATGGTAAACCATGAAGCTGCTGAGGGAAGCATAGCCAGTATTGTAAGGTCAGTATCAGATAATGAAACAAAAAATGTTTTAAGCTCTAATAGTGGCAGTAATTGAAAAGAATCGATTTTAGATCTATAAAGTAAAATCAGTGTCTTAAAGATGAGAAGAATAAAGGGAGAACATCCAGGTTTTCCCTTGAACTTCTGGGTAGATGATAGTAAGATCTGAGATAGAAACTGGGAGTTCACTTTCAGATATGAGAAATCTGAGGTGTTTAGTGGGATATCCAAGAAAAGATGTTTAAGAAGCAGTTATCAATATGCTTCCTAAACATAGAGATCTGTTTCCCAAGAAAAAGGCCTGAGCTAAGGATTTGTGAATCAACAAATAACTGAAATCATGAGTGGAAGAGATTACTCATTGTAAGATTGAAAGAGCCTAGGAAGTCAGAGCCAGCCCCAAAGATTTAGGGAAAAGGAAAGATATATACAAAAGGAAACTAATGAGAGTAGTTGAGAAGTAAGAGGAAAGCCTGGAGAGTGTGGGAATGGAAATGTGTTTTAAGAAGGGAGAAGGCAATGTAAATTGTCTATAGGAAATCAACTAAGACAAGCCTGAAACTGTTGCATTGAATATAGCAACGAGGGTTTATCTTAGTGTTTGAGAAAGAGTAGCTTTGGTGGACTAATAGAGGCACAAGTCATATTCAAGTCTAGATGAATTAAATGCAGGAGGAGAAAGAAAATTCGCACAGAAAACTATAGTTGGTCATGAATGGAGAGAATATAAAAAGGTTAGCTAGATTAAGCTGGGGTTGAAGATAGGTATAAAAGAGATATATTTATATGCTAATGGGAAAAAGCTAATAGTGAATAAAAGATTGAAGATACAGAAATGAGATGGCAACCAATGGAAATAGAGTGAAGCTCCTGTGTAGATTATTGGGTATAAGATCTAGGACATGGCTAGAGAGATTGGTCTTAGCTAAAGGGTCACTTTTCTCTTAAAAAAAAAAAAGAGGGTAGTGGGAACAGTATGTGGGAAGGCAAATCGGTAATTTGTGGGCAGAATGCTGAGATATTAGAGTCCATTTTCTATGAATTGAGGTAATCAAGAGTAATATGTAGGGTTGGGTAACTGCGGAGTATGGACAAGGTTTGAAATAGCTGTCTCAAAAAATACAGGATTGAACAACTGGTTTTACCTCAGCTGCCAGAATGTAAGCCTGAAGAAAGGTGAGCCCTTACATTTAATAATAGTTTCACCAAGTGGGGATAACAGGACAAAGAGATCCAGCCAAGAATGTATCTCTTCTGTGGATAATGAAAAGCTATATGATCAAAGTAGAGTTCTGGAGAATCTTTTCTAATAATAGCACACAATGTAGATTCAGGGGGTGCAGGGCAGGAAATGTGATGTGTGAAGGGTCAGTTGCAGGAGATGATTTTTGAGATGATAATGGCCCAAAACGGAGTGTGATTGTTGAAAATAATATAGACCTTTTTAATATCAGTGTCTTTTGAGTTCCCAAAGCAAGTATATGCCTTTTCCTAATTGATAAACATCTCAATATAAATAAGCTGACTCTGGACACCTCTGAGTAAAATTTTAAGTCTAAAATAACCTAATATAGACTTGAAGCTATCATAATAATAGTACTCATCCTAAAACATTAAATTTTCCCATAAAAATTTGGAATTCAGTTGACACTTTGAATCAAATTCTGAGATGACTGAAAAAAAAAAAAAAAAGTTTGTCAGCTTCTTCTATTTTACCCTCTGTCCTCAAAAATAACTGAATTTATATTTTTCCCATTCAGAATTCTGGTTTTACATAGTTAAAAATCAGCCATCAGTTATAAACCTGTGTGAAAGTTCAACTACCGGAAACCAAGACTAACCATACATACTCCTCTGATCTTGCTTATGACATTTTAACACATATGTTGAACACTGAACACAAGATAAAAATAACTCTATTACTTTAAGTAAAACGATTAAGACTTGACTCCGTTGAAGTATTCTAATGAAATAAGATTTTTTTACACCCAACCCCCTGAGGAATTTTTAATAGATATATTCTGTTTACATTTGAATTTTTCCCCTGTAGTTTTCTTAGGAATTGGGTAAGAGAAGAGTTTAGGTTTTAAAGAGTCTAACTTTTGCCATAATACTTTGTTAAAATGTAAAACAGCTAAACAGTCTTTGTCTTGATGTTTTTTCATAGAATTTTTCTTGAATATTTTACATTCCATTGCTTTCTCAACTATTACTAAATTTTCAGGATATTCTGTTTACTAATTGCCCCATATCTTTCACAGAACACCATTGTTTATTTAACAAACATTGGATACTTTTTATTTACCAGGCATTGTGTTAGATGTTTAAGTCACAAAGTAACTCAAATAATTTATCTAGAAGATATTTCAAGTTTTTACTTTGGCAACATAATTAGTAAGAAACATAATTTGGCAGATTCAACATACTAGTGGTTGTAGAGAACAGAACTATTTTCAGACATAGATTTAGTTCTCTAAATTGGGAAGTCTGGCCTATGGCCTGTTTTGTAAATAAAGTTTTATTAGAACACTGCGATGATCATTCACTCATATATTGTCTATTGCTGTTTTTGTGCTGCAGAGGCTGAACTGAATAGTTGCAACAGACACCATAAAGCCTACAAAGTCTAAAATATTTACTACCTGTCCTTTTGCAGAAAAAGTTTGCTGACCCTGTTGATATCATTACAATTTTGATATGGTGTGGCTTGGGAAAAAAAGGAATAATAAGTTGTTGGCTTTTAAAAAATATATTAAAGTCATGCTACCTCATTCATCCCCAACACCCCATCCACTTCTTCCCCTTTGCCCACTCCCTCCCTCAATACAATACAATGTATTTGACATGTTAGCTGTTTTGTTTTGTTTGATCTTTATGGGTCAATATCTGTCTTTATTCAGCAGAGTGGTGCTGGGGGAGCCATGAGCACCAGTTGTATTCTGTTTTGTAAATCTTTATTCTCTCCCTGCAGCCTCCAGACCTGCTTTCTCTATCTGAGGTAAGTTCAAGGGTCACCCTTTTCTTCTTTAACCAGCTGCTACCACCTGCTAGAGATTGGTTTCAGTGCTTCACACCATAATAAATTCCTGCCTCGAGGTCTAAATGTTCTCTTTCTCCTTTTTCCTTCCTTCTCTATTTCTTAAGAATTCCAAATTCTTAGGTCAGCTCTCCTGACTACCATTTTTTCTTCTCATTTTTTTCTGGGCAGTAACAGTTTTCTTGTCACAGAGCTGAGCATTCTGTGATTACCATAACTTTAAGTCTAGTGAATTCACCTATAGTTTAATTACAAACAAAAAAGGCAAGAATAGGTGTCTGAACGATTTTGTCTTGCTCACTTTTTTTTTTCTTGGTTGTGTTTGTTTTATTTAAACTGGACCTTGTCTTCTTTTTCCTTCTCCTCGTTCCAGGCAGCCTGGAAAATGCATTTATTTCTTACTTTGTTTCTGTGTTATGCAGACATAGAAAGCTAGATTTTAAAAACCTCTTCCTATACATTCTTTTTTATTTATTCAAAAGTGTTGGTCTTCTGCACACTAGGCAGTATGCTAGACACATGCAAAATAGTGGGGGGCAAAACCAGATTATGGTTCCTACCCTCATAGTTCAAGTTTATTTGGAAAGGCAGACATTGAGTAAATACACAAATCTGCTACATTCTCAGTATGTGGTGCTATGGGAATTTATTTTGGGAAATTTTATCAAGTGAAGGAAGAGATCAAAGGGCCATTAAGCTAAGCTGTGAAGGGTGAGTAGGAATTAACTAGGCCAAATGGTAGAGAGCCAGTAGGGTAGGAAGAAAGATTTGGATGTGAAAAAAATGCTGAGGTATGTGATTCTTGGCAGGTTAGAGGTGTAAGTTATGGCCAGTGTGTCTAGTCAAGAGAGAAAGAGAGATGATGTCAGATGTAGGGAGGATTGGGAAGTAAAGGAACAGACTGTACAAGTTCTTATGAGCCGTGCTAGGAAGTTTGTCTGCTTTCAGTGGCACCTCACTGCACTTAGAGCAGAGATTTAAATTGGAAGTGGATGGGGAAGATATGATATAATCAGATTTTCCTTTCTAGAAGATTTCCCTAGTTGCATTGTAAAGAAAGGTGTAGAGCAAGACACCTAACCACACTTAGACCATTGTGGTTCACAAACTTTAGTGTGCATCAGAGTCCTCAGCAAGGCTTGTTAAAATGATTGTTTGGATCCACCCACAGAGTTTGATGGAGTAGATATGGGGTGGGGTCCAAGTGATACTTAGGCTTACGCTTCTGGTCCAGGAACTACACCTTGAGAAGTGTAATGTTACAGTGCTGGAAGGAAGATTATTTACTAATATGAACATAATGTTATAAATTTCCCTTTAAACACTACTTCAGCTGTATCTCACAAATTTGGCTCTGCTATTTTCATTTTAATTAAATTCAAAATATTTTCTAATTTCTCTTGTGATTTCTTCTTTAGCCCATAGATTATTTAGCGACATGTTGCCTGGGCGCAGTGGCTCACGCCTGTAATCCCAACACGTTGGGAGGCCAAGGCGGGAGGATTACTTGAGCCCAGGAATTTAAGACCAGCCTGGGCAACATGGCAGGACCCTACATAGAGATACGTTGTTCAGTTTCCAAAGATTTAGGGATTTTTCAGATGTCTTTCTGGTACTGATTTCTAATTTAATTCTAATATACTGTGTGTGACTTCAGGTTTTTTGAATTTATTGAGATGTATTATATGGCCCAGAATCTATGCAAATCTAAGTAAATGTTCTGTGTGTTCTTGAAAATAATTTATATTTTACTGCTGCTGAGTGAAATGTTCTATAAATGTTAGTTAAGCAAGATGATTGATAGTGCTGTTCAAGTTTTTTCCATCTTGGTGAATTTCAGTCTACTTGTTCTATCTGTATTTGAGAGGGGGATGTCAAAATCTGCAACCATGATTGTGGATTTTTCTGTTTATCCTTTCAGGTCTATTAGGTTTCATGTATTTTGAAGCTCTATAAGTAGGTGTATATGCATTTAGAATTGCTAGATACTTTTTATGAATTGGCTTTTTTATCATTATGAATTTAACCTTCTCTTTAATCCCGAAAATGTTCCTTACTCTAAAATATAATTTATCTCATAACTACTAGAGTTGTTCCAGCTTGCTTCTCACTATTGTTATCATAGTATATCTTTTCACATACTTTTATTTTTAACCTATTTATGTCTTTATGTTTAAAGTTGATTTCTTATATTAAACAATATATAATTGAAGCTTGCCTTTTATCCAGTGTGACAATCTCTGCCTTTTCAGTAGACCACTTACATTTAATGTGACCATTAATATGGTTGGATTTAAATCAGCCATCTTTCTATTTTCTATTTATCCCACCTACTATTTGTTCTCCCCTTTTTTATCTTTTCCTTCCTTCTTTTGGATCATACAGTGTGTTTTATTATTTTTTTAATTTCCTGATTTGCTTTTTAAAAAGTGGTTGCTGGTGAGGTACAGTGGCTCATGCCTGTAATCCCACCACTTTTGAAGGTCACTTGAGCCCGGGAGTTCAAGACCAGCCTGGGCAACATGGTGAAACTCTGTCTTTACAAAAATTAGCTACGTGTAGTGGCACATGCCTGTGGCTCCAGCTACTGGGGGAGCTGAAGCAGGAGGATCACTTGAGTCTGGGAGGTAAAGGCTGCAGTTAGCCAAGATCATTCCATGGCACTCCAGGCTGGGGAACAGAGTAAGACGCTGTAAAAAAAAAAAAAAAAAAAAAAAAAAAAAAAAAAAAAAAAAAAAAAAAAAGTGGTTGCTATAGGGTTTATAGTATACATCATTATCTTAGAGTTCTACCTTCAAATAATAATATAGTACTTCATGGGTGGCCAAGAATTTTTTTTTTTTTTTACTTTTATTTTAGGTTCAGGGGTACATGTACAGTTTGTTATATAGGTAAATTGTATGTCACGGGGATTTGGTGTATAAATTATTTCATCACCCAGGTAATAAGCATACTACCCAATAGGTAGATTTTCGATCCTCTCCGTCCTACCCGCCTCCACCCTCAGGTAGGCCCACTTTCTGTTTTCTTCGTTGTGTCTATGTGTACTCAATGTTTAACTCCCATTTATAAGTGAGAATGCTTATGAGTGTTTGAGTTTCTGTTCCTGCATTAGTTTGCTTAGGATTATGGGCTCCAGCTCCATCCATGTTGCTGCAAAGGACATGATCCCATTGCTTTTTATGGCTGCATAGTATTCCATTGTCTATATGTACCCCATTTTCTTTATCCATTCTACCATTGACGGGATTTAGGTTGATTCCAGGTCTTTGCTATTGTGAATAATGTGATAAATGTGCATGTGTCTTTTATGGTAGAATGATTTATATTTCTTGGAGTATACACCCAGTAATGGGATTACTGGGTCCAATGATAGTTTTCCAAAATGGTTGAACTAATTTACATTTCCACCAGCAGTGTATAAGCATTCCTTTTTCTCCACAACCTTGCCAGCATCTGTTATTTTTTTGACTTTTTAATAATAGCCATTCTGACTGGTGTTTTATTAATAGCCATTCTCTCATTGTGGTTTTGATTTACATTTCTCTAATGATTAGTGATATTGAGCATTTTTTCATATGCTTGTTGGCTGCATGAATATCTTCTTTTGAAAGGTGTCTGTTCATGTCCTTTGCCCGCTTTCTTTTTTTTTTTTTTTTTTTTTTTTTTTTTGTGTGGTTTTTTTTTTTTTCTTTTTTTTTTTTTTTTTTTTTTTTTTTTTTTTTTTTGAGATGGAGTCTCACTCTATCGCCCAGGCCGGAGTGCAGTGGCACAATCTCAGCTCACTGCAAACTCCACCTCCCATGTTCAGGTGATTTTCCTGCCTCAGCCTCTCAAGTAGCTGGGATTACAGGCACTCACAACCACACCTGTCTAATTATTGTATTTTTAGTAGAGACAGGGTTTTGTGATATTGGCCAGGCTGCCTGAAACCCCTGACCTCAGGTGATCTGCCCACCTCAGCCTCCCAAAGTGCTGGGATTACAGGCGTGAGCCACCATGCCTGGCCCCTTTGCCCACGTTTTCATGGGATATGAGATTTGGGAGGGGCCAAGGCAGAATGATATGGTTTTGCTTGTTAATTGTTATAAGTTCATCTAATAAACTCTGGATATTAGACCTTTGCTGGATGCATGGTTTACAAATATTCTCCCATTCTGTCAGTTGTCTATTGATAATTTAGTTTAATTAGGTTCCCTTTTGTCAGTTTTACGTTTTGTTGCAGTTACTTTTGGCATCTTTATCATGACATCTTTGCCAGGGCCTATGTCCAAAATGGTATTTCATTGGTTATCATCCAGGATTGTTATAGTTTTAGGCTTTACATTTAAGTCTTTAATCCATCTTGAGTTGATTTTTGTATATGATGTAAGAAAGGGATTCAGTTTCAATCTTCTGTTTATGGCTGGCCAGTTATCCCAGCACCATATACTGAATAGGGAGTTCTTTTTTCATTGCTTGTTTTCCCCAACTTTGTCAAGGATCAGATGGTTTTAGATGTGCAGCTTTATTTCTCAGCTTTCTATTCTGTTCCATTGGTCTATGTGTCTGCTTTTGTACCAGTACCATGCTGTTTTGTTACTGTAGCTGATATGGTTTGGCTTTGTCCCCACCCAAATCTCATTTTGAATTCCCATGTGTTGTAGGAGGGACCCAGTGGGAGGTAACTGAATCATGGGGGCAGGTCTTTACCATGCTGTTCTTATGATAGTAAGTCTCACAAAATCTGATGGTTATAAGGGCAGATTTTCCTGCACAAGCTGTCTCCTCCTGTCATGCCACCAGATGTACCTTTGACCTTCCACCATGATTGTGAGGCTTCCCTAGCCATGTAGAACTCTGGGTTCTCCATCAAGCCTCTTTCCTTTGTAAATTGCGCAGTCTCAGTTATGTCTTTATCAGCAGCATGTAAATGGAATAATACAGTAAATTGGTATCAAGAGTGGAGTGCTGCTGAAAAGATACCTGAAAATGTGGAAGCAACCTTGGAACTGGGTAAAAGGTAGAGGTTAGAACAGTTGGAGGGCTCAGAAGAAGATAGGAAAATGTAGGAAAGTTTGGAACTTCCTAGAGACTTGGTGAATGGCTTTGACCAAAAGCCTGATAGCAATAGGGACAATAAGGTCTAGGCTAAGGTGATCTCAGATAGAGATGAGGAACTTGTTGGGAACTGGAGTAAAGGTGACTCTTGTTATGTTTTAGCAAAGAGACTGGCGGCATTTTGACCCTGCTCTGGAGATTTATGGAACTTTTTACTTGAGAGAGATGATTTAGAGCATATGGCAGAAGAAATTTCTAAGCAGCAAAGCATTCAAGATGTAACTTGGGTGCTGTTAAAGGCATTCAGTTTTATAAGGGAAGCAGAGCATGAAAGTTCAGAAAAGTTGCACACTGTGATAGAAATTTATCACAATATGATAGAAAAACCCATTTTCTGAGGAGAAATTCAAGCCCGCTGAAGAAATTTGCATAAGTAACGAAGAGCCACACGTTAATCCCCAAGAGTGTGGGGAAAATGTCTCCAGGGCATGTCAGAGGTCTTGACAGCAGCCCCTCCCATCCACACCCAGAGGCCTAGAAGGAATTGCAGAAATTGATTCATGGGGTCCCTGTGGTGTGTGCAGTCTAGGGACTTGGTACCCTGCATCCCAGCCACTCCAGCTGTGGCTAAAACGGGCCAAGGTACAGCTCAGGCTGTTGCTGCTTCAGAGGGTAGAAGCCCCAATGCCTTGGCAGCTTCTAAATGGTGTTGAGCCTGTGGGTGCACAGAACTCAAAAACTGAGGTTTGAGAACCTCTGCCTAGATTTCAGAAGATGTATGGAAATGCCTGGATACCCAGGCAAAAGATTGCTACAGGGGCAGGGCCTTCATAGAGAGCATCTGCTGGGGCAGTGCAGAAGGTAAATGTGGAGTTAGAGCCCCCACACAGAGTCCATACTGGGAAACTGCCTAATGGAGCTGTGAGAAGAGGGCCATAGTCCTCTAGACCCGAAAATTGTAGCTCCACCAACAGCTTGCACTGTGCACCTGGAAAAGCCTCAGACACTCAGCACCATCCCATGAAAGCAGCCAGCAGGCAGCTATACCCTGCAAAACCACAGGGGCAGAGCTGCCCAAGACCACCATGGTAACCCATCTCTTACATCAGCGTGACCTGGATATGAGACATGGAGTCAAAGGAGATCATTTTGGAGCCTTAAGATTTTACTGACCTGCTGGATTTTCGAATTACATGGGCCCTGTAGCCCCTTTGTTTTGGCCAATGTCTCCCATTTGGAATGGCTGTATTTACCCAATGCCTGTGTCCTCATTGTATGTAGGAAGTAACTAACTTGCTTTGGATTTTACAGGCTTATAGGTGGAAGGGACTTGCCTTGTCTCTGGGAGACTGTTGGGAAGACGTGATTGGTTTTGAAATGTGAGGATATGAGATTTGGGAGAGGGCAGGGCAGAATGATATGGTTTGGCTGTGTCCCCACCCAAATCTTATCTTGAATTTCTACATGTTGTGGGAGGGAGTTGGTGGGAGGTAATTGAATCATGGGGGCAGGTCTTTCTGGTGCTGTTCTTGTGGTAGTGAGTGTCTCACGAGATCTGATGGTTATTCTAAGGGGGAGTTTTCCTGTGCAAGGTCTCTTCTCTTGTCTGTCACCCTGTGAGGTGTGCTTTTCACCTTCCACCATGATTGTGAGGCTTCCCCAGCCACGTGGAACTGTGAGTTCTCCACTAAGCCGCTTTTCTTTGTAAATTGCCCAGTCTTGGGTATGTCTTTATCAACAGCATGTAAATGGACTATTACAGTAGCCTTGTAGTATAGTTCAAAGTCAGGTAATGTGATGCCTTCAGCTTTGTTCTTTTGATTTAGAATTGTCTTAGCTATTCCCTTTCTTTGTTGGTTCCATAGGAATGTCATTGGTAGTTTGATAGGAAAGCATTGAATCTCTAAAAGTCTTTGGGCAATCTGGTCATTTTAACAATATTGATTTTTCTTATCCAGAATCATGGAATGTTTTTCCATTTGTTTGTGTCATCTCTGATTTCTTTGAGCAGTGTTTTGTAATTCTCTTTATAGAGATCTTTCACCTCTCTGGTTAACTGTACCTAAGAATAAAGAATAAATTCCTAAAAATTTTATTCTTCTGTGGCTACTGTGAATGGGGTTGCTTTCTTGATTTGGTTCTCAGCTTGGATGGTTGTTGGTATATAGAAATGCTACTGACTTTTGTACAGTGATTTTTTTTAATCCTGAAACTTTGCTGAAGTTGTTATAACCGTATATCTGCAGTGCTTTTATTTCTGTAAATGTTATAAACCTCACAGTACATCGTTCTTATTTTTTCTTTACATGCTTATTCAGATATTTTTAAAATAGGAAAATAAGTATTTTTCCCTGAATTTGTCATTTCTGGTGTTCTTCATTCTTATGTACAGATCCAGATTTCTATCTGATATCTTTTATTCTGCCCAAATGACCTCCTTTCTTGTAGTGCAGGTCTGCTGTTGATTAATTCGCTCTGCCTTTGTATGTCTAGAAAAGTCTGTATTTCTTTTTTTAAATGTTTTTCCTGAATATGGATTTCAAAATTGACCATATTTTTCTCTTAGTACTAATGTTCCTCAACTTATGATGGAGTTCAAGCTCCTCTCGATAAACCCTTGTAAGTTGAAAATACTGTAAGTCAAAAGTGCATTTAATACACTTAACCTATGGAATATCATAGCCTAGCCTCGCCTACCTTAACTGTCCTCAGAACACTTACCTTAGCCTACAGTTAGGCAAAACTATTAAACACAAAGCCTACTTTACAATCAAATGTTGGCTATCTCATGTAATTTATAGAATACTGACACTGAAAAACAGAATTGTTGTATGGGTACTCAAAGCATGGTTTTCTGCTAAATGCCTATCACTTTCACACCACTGAAAAGCTGAAAAATTCTAAGTTGAATCATCCTAAGCCAGAGACTGTCTGTACTTTACAGATATTGTTCTACTAGCTTCTTGCTTGTATAGTTTCTGAAGATGGGTATGTCATTCTTCTATTTGCTCCTTTGTATGTTCTTTTTTCCGCCAGATGCTTTTAGGATTTTCTGTTTATCACTGGTTGTCAACAGTTTGATTAGCAAAGGGCTTGGCATGGTTGTCTTCATGTTTTCTCTGCTTGCAGTTTGTTGCACTCCTTGAATATGTCAGTTTATGCTTTTAATCACCTTTGGACATTTTGTAGCCATCGTTGCTTTGAATATACTTCTGTCCCTCTTCACTCTCCTTCTGGAATGTAAATCACATGTATTTTATCCCACAGGTCACTGATACTCGATTCATTTTTATTTTTTTATTTTCATTCTGCACAGTATTCTTCCTGTGTTTTTAAGTTCACTAATAATTTATTTGGCATTGTCTAATCTGGTATTAATACCATTTAGGATAGTTTTTATTTCATAAATTGTATGCCAACTCTAGAAATTCAAATTCAGTATTCCTTATAACTACCATATTTATCCGTGTCATGCTTACACATTCTTCAACTTCTTGAACTAAAGAAGTGTATTTAAAATATCTGCATTAACATCCTCATGTACTAATTTCACAATCTGTGTTATTTCTTTATTCTTCAATGATTTTCCTCTCCTCATTATGAATATTTTCCTTTTATTTGCATGCATGGTAATTTTTGGTGGGATGCCAGATGTTGTGAATTTTGTATTGTTGTACACTGGAATTTTTGCAATGTTATGTGTTCTTGGGCTTTGTTCTGGGACACTGTTCACTTATTAAGAAACATTTTGATTATTTCAAGTCTTAAGCATTGATGGGCAGAGCCAGAACAGCCTTTAATCTCAGACAGTAGTTCACAACTAGGGATGATTTTGCCTCATAGAGGATATTTGGTCATGGACAGAGACACTTTGTACTGTCACATTGAGAAGGTACTATTGGTATCTAGTGGATAAAATCTAAGGATGCTACTAAAAATTCTATAATACCCAGAACAGCCCCCCACAACAAAGAATTACCTGCCCAAATGTCAGTGAAGCTGATGTTAAGAAGCCCTGCTCGGGCTGGGCGCAGTGGCTCGCACCTGTAATTCCAGCACTTTAGGAGGCCGAGGCAGGCAGATCATGAGGTCAGGAGTTCAAGACCAGCCTGGCCAACATGGTGAAACCCCGTCTCTACTAAAAATACAAAAATCAGCCAGGTGTGGTGGTGCTCACGTGTAATCTGAGGTCCTCAGATGGCTGAGGCAAGTTAAACCCAGGAGGCGGAGGTTGCAGTGAGCCAAGATCACACCACTGCACTCTAACCTGAGTGACAGAGCGAGACTCCATCTCACAAAAAAAGGAGCCCTGCTCTAGGGCTAACTAAGTTAACCTCACTATAGAGGCAATCCAGTACCCACCTGAGGACTTTACTAAATGCTCCATGTGTCAGAAGGTCAATTATATCTAGTTCTATAGAGCCTTCAGAAAATGATTACCTGGTTCTTTTCATTGATTCTTTTCCAGACTTGGGAAATACTTATCCACTGATCAGTATTTATTTATCTTTAGACCTGAGGAAAATCCTCCGCAGATCTCTCTCTGACTCTTTCTCTCCTTTCTCCCTCTACCCCCATCTCTCTCCTATACTCTGACCCACAGATTCTAGTCACCTGGGACTTCGTGAACTCCAGTCACTCTCTCCCCAGCTCAAGAATATTTCCAAGTTCTGTTGGGGTTCTCTCCCTATCATGCAGCCTGAAAACTCTCCAGGCAGTAAGCCACAGATCTGGTCCCTGCTACCCTATTACTTCATCATGGCCAGAAGTAGAAATCAGATTTATTATTTCAGCAAATATTTGTCCAGTTCCTATGTGCCAAGTACTGCAGATAAAATACTGAACAAGACCAACAAGTATCTCTATTCTCATCAGTCTGTATTTTAGTAAGAGAGAAAAACAATAATAGAAAACATAAAGCAGTGATAAATTGTGTTAATGAAATTGGATGATAGGAGTTTCTAGGGGGAGCTACTTTAGGTTGAGCTGTCAGGGTAATCCTTTCTGAGTAAGTAATGCATAAGCTGTGGATGGGGTTGAGACATCTAGGATATCATTGACAACTAAAACTGTGAGTAGGGTTGAGGACCCCTAAAGAGAGTGTATAGAATAAAGGAGAAAAGAAAGCCTAGGACTCATCCTTGAGAAATTCCAAGCTTTATTATCCAAGTAAAGTAAGATGACTTGGTATGAAAGAGGCAAGAGTAAAGTGTGTTTTGTCTCAAAAGCCAAAAGCAATGAGTTTCATGAAAGACGGTACTTTAGTCTCCTTGGGCTACCGCAAAAAAATAACAGACTGTATGGCTTAAACCACAGAAAATTATTTTCTCAAAGTTTTGGAGGCTGGGAAGTCCAAGATCAAGGTCCAGCAGGTTGATCTTGGACTTCAATAGCCCCCTTTTTGCTGTGTCCTCACATGGCAGAGCGGAACCTCTGGTTTCTCTTCCTCCTCTTATAAGAACACCAACCTTATCAGATTAGAGCTTCACTCTTAGGACATTAATTACCTCATAAAGGTCCTGTCCCCAACTACAGTCACTTTTAGGGTTAGGGCTGCAACATATGTATTTAGGAGAAACACAAGTCCATAGCAGAAGAAATGGTCAATAGTATTGAATGCTGCCAAGGGGGCAAAAACTAAAATTCATTGGAATTATCAATGTGAGTGTCATTCATGGCTTTAGTAAGTGTTATTTTCATGGAGTAAAAGCACCAGAAGCCATACTGGAATAGCTTAAGGAATGAAGAGCTAAGGATGGTGACAGAAAGTATAGGATAACTCCTTAAAGTAATCTAGTTATAAAACTGTTACCTTGAGAAAAACGATGGAGTAAAGTCTTGTTTTTTATTTGTTTTTTAAAGAATGGGAGACCTTGTACTTCGTTAAGCATCATGGTGAGGATTCAATTGAAAAGAGATGGTTTATTATGCCACAATAATGCTATTTACAAGCTACCCCAAAACTTATTAGCTTAAAATAAGTAAGCATTTTTTATTTCATTCATGAGTCTGTGATTGGCAGATAAGGCTAGGATGTTCATCTGATCTTGGCTGGGCTCCCTCATATGACCTGGTGTTAGCTGACCATCAGGTGGGACATTTATCTCTGGTCCATGTGTCCCTCACACTAACTCAGCAGGTTTGCCCAAGCAATTTTCTCAAGCTTCAGCTTCCATCATATTTGCTAAGGTGCTATTGGTGAGAGCAAATCACGTGGATAAGGCAGAATGGGAAAACACTGCAAAACTATGGGGCAAAGAAAGTAAATTTAAGGATGAGTAAAGAGTTGGGACTATTAATGCAATCAATTTGATATTGATAGTATATAGAAAAAGAGAAAGATTATGATCATTGGTAAGTTCTTAAAAAGGTAGATGCAAACAGGGTCTCAGAACATTATAAACCATGTCAGTTTCTGCAGTCTTTTACAGTTGGCTGGCATTGTTTTAGATCAACAACTTGCTAATTGCTTTTAATTTCACATTGCTAAAGCTTCCTATTTTTATTCTTTTTATTCTTTTATTCAGTAAAGGTAGCTGAATCATATATCTTTACTGGTTATTTGAATAACTTATTTAAGATACTGCTTTAGGGACAGTTCACTTGTGTTGCACTAATTTCATAAACAAGCTCATTAAGAAATTCAGGGAAAGTCTTTTTTGTTCCTACATGGCCAAGGATCATTTCTGAATTTCAAAACAGTGCAGTATTCATTAATTTCTGAAGACTATTGGTTCTCTGCCATTAATCCAACTATGATTTCCTTCATTTCCATTCAACTAAAAATTCAGGTGGCTCTCTCATTTCTCATTAGAAAACTACTTTTATTGTAGATATTTTCTTGTGAATTCCTGACTGCCATGGCTTGCTCTAATGGTATAACACTTCCAGTTATTAAGCACATGCTATGCACCAGAGTGCCAATCTCTGTATCACCTTTATATTCAAAACAAAGTAAATATAATTTTCCTAACATTAGCTGTAGCAAATTGCAAATCTAGATTTGTCACCCAAGACTGTTGGTCTTCAAAGTCTCATTCTTAACCATAATGTTCTTTTACTCCAAATACAATAATCACAAGTAAAGAAAAAGCCTATAAAATTTTTTCTTTTTTTAATTTTCTAATTAATCTACCAAAGGCTTTAAATTCATCAGTATGCTACCAAAGGAAAATTTTGAGAAAAACTAAATTAAAAAAAAAAAAAGCAACTACAACCTAAACTTAACTGTTTGCCAACCAAAAGAAAGGATTTATTCAAATGTTAGACCTCATGGTCACCCTTACAAACTGTGCTTACCTGGCTAGATCTTTTGGTCTCCCTTAAGCCCAGGGACTCAAAAGTAAACAACTGTATTATCTGTCTATACAAATTAAATCATATCTGTTTATGAGAATTACAGGAAAAACCAAATATGGTACATATTGTACATATGGTACAAAGTACAGAAACAAATCATACACATATCTGCCATACTGTATCACCAGTGAAAACACAGGTACCTTTGATTGGCTTATATTTTGTTAATAGTACTAACATTAACTCACAATTATTGTGTTCTTATTATGTGTCCGGTCAAAATGCTGGGCATTTTATGTGCATTCTCTTCTCTATGCCAAGTGCTTTACATAAATTCATTTAACAATCCCATTATCCATAAAAGGTAGTGACTTTCATTATCTTCATTGAAGCTTAGAAAGATGAAGAAGTGTGCACTTAGCTGGCCAGTGATTGGACTCAGGATCAGAACTCAAGCTCTACAAATCTTCCTTCTGCCTCAGCTTACTAACATCCCTGATCCCTAAAGACCTTTATCAAATGTTTCTTCCCCTTGTCTCCCCACTCTGCTGTGATGAATCTTTCCCTTCTCTGTAATCCCTTAGTCCTTAGTTACTCTATATTTATGGCATGCTGTTGTTTTATTCTGGTAATTTCTGAATACTTTCTCATCCTGCCTCCGGTACCAAGCTGCAAAACCCTTAAAGATACCATCCCTTTTTATATATACTACTAATATTTTAAGTAGGTACTGGTTGAGGGTTTGAGAGAAGGATATGACCTTCATGAAGGTTCTCCCATCTAGATTTGTGCACTTAACAACCCTATCATGATATTTGGATAGATTTGTGGGGACATCAAGCTATAGGCCAGAGCTGAGCCATAATAGCTAGTCAGTAAACTTTTACTGTAGTAACACTTAGAAGACACCATTCCAGAAGAAAGTAGCCTCATCCAGAATTTGGAGTTAAATAGATGAGTTCAAATTTGACAGCATCAGGTACATTAACTGTTCCAAGTCCAAATCTTGTTCCAGAGCCGTTTATCTGTGATATGGCTGACTTCTCCCTTTGAAAAGATTGTGTTCCCTGAAACGTTTGACCTAAAGAATATTCTGTTAGGTCTCAAAAACATGTCAGTCTATGCCCTAACACTATTCTCCTTCAGGAATTGAAGGATATGAGTAGCAATTCCTTATTTAGTTAATGCCATGAGAAGACTTCATGTATTAAATATTTAACTCTCCTGGATAGAGTTACAACTATAGCCTTAGGCATATCTTTCTGTTTGAAACCTATAAACCAGACACTTGTCCACTAATCTCACATGTTAAGCATTCTGGAGAATAGAAAAGCAGGTATTGACTAGCCACAGTGGCTCACGCCTATAATCCCAGCACTTTGGGAGGCCGAGGCTGGCAGATCATGAGGTCAAGAGATCAAGATCATCCTGGCCAACATGGTGAAACCCCGTCTCTACAAAAAATACAAAAATTAGCTGGGCATAGTGAAGCGTGCCTGTAGTCTTGGTTACTCAGGAGGCTGAGGCAGGAGAATCAGTTGAACCCAGGAAGCAGAGGTTGCAGTGAGCCTAGACTGTATCACTGCACTCCACCCTGGTGACAGAGCAAGACTCCATTTAAAAAAAAATGAGTATTAACATGCAGTATCATGACAGAATTAGAACAATACAAGAGTTAGTATGCAGTACAGTACAAGATAATAGATCATAGGCCCTGGAGACTTCCATTTACTAGTTGTGTGGCTGGGTAAGTCATTTTACTTTTCTGATCGTCAGTGAATAGCTGTTAGGATTTAATATGGTAATGTTTAAAAAAAAAAAAAAAGGTTTTTAGTACACTGCCTGCTATGTAGCTACTGCTCTGTAAGTGATGTTTTCAGACCTGTCTTAGTTACACCAACAGTTGTTTCCTGCAAGAGTTGGCTAACACTCAAGTTTATTGCCCCATGACAGAAATGAACATTGCATATCTCCAGTAATACAAGTTTAAATTATTAGAATTAGATATTTTTACTTTTGTGAAGATTAGACTTATCAATAATCATTAACTTAAATCACAAATGATAATTCTTTGGATTTCTATGGTGCTCAAAATGTTTCCATCTTTTACACTTTGCAAATGCACATAGTCTATAAACTACCATTCAGGTAGTGGAGATGGACTCTATCTTTGGGTCCATGAGATTACTGAAGAATTGAAAATAGGCTTAAATGCCTTCGTAACCATTTCAGTTTCCCCATGCCCTTGTTCAACCCTCACCTCCATTAGTTTCCTAGTTTGATAGAGAAGAGGCCTTACTTACGATAAACACTTTTCCCACTTCTTTTTCTTTTCACCAGAATATGCAATGGTAAATTAAACCTTTGTATAGAGTTCCTTATGGTTTTAAAAGCATGTTAATAGGCTCTCATTAAATTGTCACAACTCATAAGGTAAGCAGCGAAAGTGTCTTTCTTTTTTTTTCTTATGAAGAAAATGAGGCAGGAAGTTAAGGTTACTTGTCTGAGGTCATAGGCTGATGATTGTCAGAACTTGAGCCCAGGTCTTTACATTCTTTTCCCCAACTCTATTTTCAAGAGTACCACTGTATACATACTATTGCTGAGCTTTTATTAGAATCCAGGGTATAGATTCATAAAGTCATTTTCTCAGATGACTTACTGCTGCTGCTTTCAGCTTTCTAATCATTTTATGAAACAGAGAAGCCACAAAATAAGAGTGATAAATCTAATGACATAGAATTTAGAATGGACTCATGAGAAAATCGCCATAAGCAGATATAAACTAATAAACTGGATAGGGTGGAAAGAGAGTGGGATCATGAATCACTATACAACAAAGGATTAATTTTCATAACTACATGAAAAAGATTATCCTAATTGGCAAAGAAAACATAAAAAGGAAGCATAGCTTCTAAAACATTAAAATATGCTTAGCTTTATTCATAAGAGAAATGCAAATTCAAACAATGGTATGCCACGTTTTAACATCAGATTTCAAAGATCTGTAAGTTTTATTATACATTATTGGTTAGAGTAAGAGGAATGAAAGACATTTTCACACATGGTTGGTCAAAGTGTAAAATGGCACAGTCTCTGAAGGGCATTTTGATAATATCAAAATGTAAAAGCACCCTTTGGCCCAGCTGTTCTACTCCTAATCAACTCTATGGATATACCTGAACACATGTCAGAATATTCAATGCATCACTGCTATTTTATACAATAGATTAATACAGCCAAAATTCTGTCAATTGAGAACTGATAACATCAATTGTGATTTATCCACAAAGTGGAATTCTACGTAGCTGTTAATTGAGAATTCATTGTACAAATATGAAACAATATCCAAAATACATATTTTAAAGCAAGATACATAACAGTATATAGAATGGTAGAATTGTGTAAGGGGAGAGAATTGAAATACAGATGCCTACATATTTCAGTGTGAGGGGACTATCTGAAGAAAAGACAATAAAATGGTAATAGCTGCCCCAAAAGATGGGCTAGGAGCACTGACAGGCAGTTCTTTCCATTATATGACATTTTTCACTGATTGATTGACGTTTTTTCTTTTTCGAGATAAGGGTTGCCCAGACTGGAGTGCAATGGCACAATCTCAGCGCACTGCAGCCTCCAACAGGCTCAAGCAATCCTCCCACCTCAGCCTCCCAAGTAGCTGGCACTACAGGCACACATCACCACGCCTAGCTAATTTTGTATTATTTGTAGGGGTTTTGCCATGTTGCGCAGGCTGGTCTCAGACTCCTGGGCTCAACCAATCCATCTACCTCAGCCTCCTATAGTGCTGGGATTATGTACTGATTGATGTTTTTAATTTTGCAAATGTATTATCTATTTTAAAAATGCAAAAGACCAAAAACATTGTATAAAAATGGCATCAAAAGTTGAGAACGTTTATTTTTCCACTTTGTACAAATGTGTATGATTATACGGCAAATCCCTGAGATTAAACCTAACTAGTCAAAATTTTAATTTCCAAATGTATTTATTGAAAATCCTTTAGACTGCATACTCTCTGAAAGCAATGACTGTGTCTTCCTCATCTTTATATCACAAAAGCACTTTCTAATGGGTCCTCAATAAATGTTAAATAGTTTCATTGACTCTGGTGTTGAAAATGGAATTGAAATGAACATCAGTTAAGTACTAATCAGAGAGCCAGGTTCTTATGTTAGTCCACATACATCTGGTTTTAGAAGACTCAAAAAAGGGGCAGTTTATTTTCCTACCCCTTAGTTTCCCTATCTCTTAAAAAAATAAAATCTGGCCAAGTATGGTGGCTCACGCCTATAATCCCAGTGCTTTGGGAGGCTAGGGCAGGAGCGCTGCTTAAGGCCAAGAATTTGAGACTAGCCTGGGAAATACAGCAAGACCCTGTCTGTTCAAAATTTAAAAATTATGTGGGTGTGGTGGCACACACCTATATTCCCAGCTACTCGGGAAGCCAAGGCAGAGGGATTGTTTGAGCGCAGGAGTTGGAGGCTGCAGTGAGCCGTGATGGCGCCACCGCACTCCAACCTGGGCCACAGAGCAAGACCCTATCTCGAAAAACAAACATCAAGAAAGGTACTTTCTACGGTAATGGTCTAATGCCTCTGGTTCCAGCATGTCCTAAGATAGTTGCATTCTTCTAAGAATTCCATAGAGCAGTACTGCCCAAACTTTGCATATCCACTGTTTTTTAAGTATATATGAATTAAATGTCAAGCTGTAAATTAGTAAATATAGCCTTTTTTTCAAAACTGACATTTTCTTCCCATAGGTAAGTATAGTTTTGTGTACTTGTAGGATCTGTGTACCCAAATTTATAGTATACCATTCTAGAAGTTACTTAAGAAAACTGCCTTAAGTTTTTTGAAAAGGAAAATCATGTAGTTATTCTTCTCTGGAGAAAACATCTTAGTCAAACAAATAGCAAAAAAACCTACAAAATTTGTTTTTATTTATGACCATGATTATTTGTTCAATGCCTTCATTTTCTTTTTTGGAGTTTAATACTTGCTATGCTTGCCTACCAAACTATCTTGATTAATATAATTGTATTTTTATAGCTTGCCTGAGTTTCTCAAAAAGGTGTACATCAAACTTTTGCTTTGAAAATACAAGCAATAAAAATATGAAGACTAGCAGTCCTTGGAGGAAGGAAAAAATTACAGGTTTATCTGAGTTTTGCTAACATGAAAAACAAAACAAAAATGAGGTCTCTGAGGATCTCATTTTAATAACAGTAACTAATGTAATTTTTTAAAGTCAGTTATTTCTGATATGAAAATATTGTATTTTGGAGCTCTTTCATTTGTCACATCTACTTTAAATATATTATTTATTAATCACGTGCATTTTAACTTTTCAAAAAATGGTTTATGGTTTACTACTTTTGATGCATACTAAGCTACTTGATAGTTTGTCATTTTGTCTAGTATCAATTTATACAAATTGAAATTGTATTCTGTGGGACTGGGACTGTTTAGAGAGAATGCAGTGAGGTGTTAGTGGTGGTAAAACAGGATATAATGGATTTGGCTTATTGAATGGCATATGAGTCTGTTAGTTGAGGTTGCAAGGAGGGATCTACTGGAGTCTGGATGCTCCCATTTCCCAGCTCTAGCAAGTCACTTAAATATGAGACACTGAGCCTCATTGCTAATAGGAAAATTTGTAGAGTTACAGTTGGAGAAAGCTTAGGAATGATGTAGTCCAAGTGAACTAACCATAGTTAAATATCAAATGAACTAGAAACCTGTTGAATAGCTTATAAATGTTAAGGATTCACATCTGAAGATGTGCACTGACTAGAAGTAATATTTAAAACTAGGGATGGCATATGCATTACACAGAGTAGACTAGCTCCCCTTTTGACTGTCACGTTTCTGTGATTCTGAAGAGTAACACTCTGCTCCAGATGTTTCACAACAGGCTATTTATAAATGTTCATTGAATTTTTGAGTAGGTACTGTGTATTTAGCACTGTGCTTATCTTCACAAAGAAAAGAATGTTAGCATCCTTTCCTTCAGATCTAGAGGGGGGTTATCAGACTACTAGACATGAAACAGTAAATGAGAACCCCAAGTAGTTCACAACCCAATGCAATGTTTTACTAAGAGCAAATTGAGATGTGAGATTGGGTTACACATGGGTAAGGTTTGTTTAAGCAGAGTGGTGAGCAAGGTTCCCTAGGTGGGAACATTTAGGAACAGATGGGACTGTGCTTATAAACTTGTGGAACAAGACACCAGTCCAGAACAGTGTGTGTGTATTAAATAATGTTGAAGAGATCTGACCAACCTAATGTAAATCCAAATAAGCCAATTTTCCCAGCAATGTAAAAAAGTCTTTGAAATCGGCAACCAAGAATTAGTATCCTGTGGATGCCACATGCTTCTGATGAGCTGGCCATGAGTTTAATTCCTGAGGATTTTCCAGCCTCATCAGAAAGCTAGTAGACAAGCATAAGGAAAAGAGAAAGGGCTGTATTCCAGTTCCAGGCAGGTGACTGTATGACCTCAGGCATATTTGTACTTAACTCTCAGAGACTTGATTCTGTTGTTTACTATGAGGATAAGCAAACCAACCTTGGCTTTTATGAAATTCAAATGAGACAAAACATGTGAAAGTGGCTAAAACATAAGAGGCATTCAACAAATGTTGATCCCTTTTTTTCCTCAAAGTGGCTCTCATCCTGATCCACAAAAGGGCAGGTTAAGGGGTTGAATCCTTTAACAAGGTTAAATATCTTTTCTGATGTATATTGATGTAATCCATATATGCAGTGTTACTTTTCCGGTACTATGTGACCTCTCAAGTTACACAGTTTACGTGGCATTGTTCATTGTATTTAGTTCAATAAGGAGATAGGAGATAAAACTGTTGTATTTTAAGGATAAATACCTTATGTACACTAAAGTTTAGAGGTCCAAACACTACTACCACTAAATGTTTTTACAAGGTTGATAATTACTTTGAAACTAAAGTAAAACTAAAATGCCTTACACTTTTTCTTCCAGCATGCTACAAATGAAAACTGATGAGAAACTGAATGTGTCTGATGGGAATACAGCAAGTTGCCCTTTGGGCCCCATTAAGATGTGCCTTAATCGTCCCATTGAATGGAATCTGAATTTGACAACAGCATCTCTAGTGAGCTGCACAGTTCATAACCAAAATCTCAAAAGTGAAGAGAAATAGATTGCAGTTCTTGCACTATCTTTATTTTGTATGTCAAAATTCCTTCTGAACAATAAGCATTTATCAATTGATCTTGAAGTATTTCTAGTCCTGTGATTTGTCTTTATATTAAATCATTAGCATTAATCATTTTGATTATATTCTTTATATGTTTTTATATGTTTTACATCAGATCATTGTGGAATTTTGTAGTATAAACAGATTTTGATGTTTCTCTTTTTAATAGTATTATGTGAATTTTTAATGCCCTAAGTTTAAATACATAATTGTCCCCAGTTTTATTTCTGTGCACAAAGTTTTAATATATAATACATTGTGATTTAGAAAGCTAGTATTGTAAAGATTTGTGATGATGACCTGACCCATGAGCAATTGTAAAACAGTTGGATACCAACTACCTCGAAGCAAAATTGGTTAAAGAAAAGGCAAAGGTATCTCTTAGAAGTAAATCTCCTTCAAAGTTATATATGTACACAAGAAAAAAGTTGATCATAGCTTATCATTGAGTAGCATGTTTCCATTCACAGGTAAATTTGAGATGATCAGATCTTTCTCTGTATTTTAAACCTATGAGTCTGTGGGCTTTAAGAGCAATGGTACAATTGCATGTTTACTGTTCAGCAAATCTGTGCCTCTTGTTAGAGAAGAATACTATTTGGTTTCTGTAAGTTACCAGTTTTGAATGAAAAATGGTAAATGGATTTACATCTGTTTTATTGTACCTTAGCCTTTTATTTTAAAGTTTAAAGGGATGACTTTTAGAAGCAGGATATTCCCTTACCTTTAATAGTGCAAAGCACAGTTTCAGCAATGGCTACATGACTGTGTCTAAAAGCTGAATACTCAGAATACTAAAAAATTTGGTGCTTAAATTCAGTTTTCCCATGCCAGAGAAAGCACGCTTTGGTCAGGTGAACCATATGAGAACATGGCTCCTTTCTTTTTGGATGACCTAGCCATGTGTGAATGGGATTTTAGTTTGTTATATTTCTAAGATGTTTCCTTGTATCACATTTAATGTACCTTTTCAGTCCTTCTTCCAACCCCCTGCAAATTATCTTTAAAATGACAACACATAAGGAATTTAAAGCACAGGACACAGAGCCAACAAACAGAATGAAGAACAATCATCTATTTTTCATTGACTTTCTAGCATTACCAATTTTCCTGTTGCTTAATAAGTATTCTTGCTTTGTAACTTTGACTCCTTTTATAAGTTCTATGAAGCATATAAGTATAGCAATTTAGTTCTAAAAACCAGTGATTGATCTTTAGCTACATCTTAGAATTTCACCTTAAGTAAATGGCCTCTAGTAAATAAGCCTTTAAAAAGCACAATTATTAAAACAGATCCATGTTAGGACATTTCTGAATAATAAAGCGAAAAGGTGTTTTGTTGGGTACTGCAGAAAAAGGGGACCAATTTCATACAGTACAAGTTTCATAAGTCAGGCCAAGTGTCAATTTCAAAAGACAATAAATGAAATTGACAGTGAATAGTGCTCATAAATTTGTAGAGTATATACAAGAGAACTTCCTGTCACATTATTTTCCCACTAGAATTATCCACAGTAAATATTGTTATGCCAAAAATACAGAGAGCAGCTTCATGGTTAATATACATTTATGTGGACACCTCCCTAACCCAGGAAACACTCACAAACAAGGACTCCCATATGCAAATACTTTAGGAACAGGCTTCCCAGGCAGATAGCATCATCAAAACTGTTTTCACTGTAGGAATCACAAAATAAGATTGTCAAAATAACTGTTGAACGTTATACTGGTCTTCCTCACTGGTGACAAGCTCCTTTCTAGCCAGTTTGTGGTACTTCGTTTTCCCTTGAAATGTTACTTGTTAAATGTGTCCTGAGGCGGTTTCATCTTTGTTGGTTCTAAGTCATAAGCTTCTCAAATGCAAGATACTAGCTAGTGATACTTGAAAGTTTTCCATAATGCCATGATTTAAAACATAAAGAGTTCTTGAGAATCATTTGGAGAGCCTCTTTAAAAATGAGATTCCTAGGCCCACCTCAGATTGTGATAAATCTGTGTGACTAATGCAGATGGTCTCTGGACTATAATAACTGATGCTGTCCTAATGCTTTAATACAGGCCAAAGTAATGTGGAGGCACACAGCAGAAAATCTGAAAGTCATCACGTTTTTTCTAATTTTGACAAAGGTAACTTTATTAAAGCAAGTAACTGGACATAATTTTAAAGGATTCCACCTCCATCATCTTTCCTAACTCACATCTTCATTGAGAAATTGTGCAAGGTTAAGTTTACTTTTTTCTAACGCTGCTGTTTTGGCTCGTCTTGGTAGTCTCATCTTCATTTCTGATTCTGGTTCTGGAACTTCATGATCACTAGATGTTGAAAATACATGAATTTAGATATAAGTTTTAAAACCAGCTTATTTATAAATAAAACGTTTTTGTTTCTGACTCACATTCTATCAGTGTGTAATTGATAGCCTGATTCCATTGACTTAGCTGAAAACTAAATTCTCAAACAGTATCAAAAAACACTGACTTAGCTATTCAGCAAAGTAAATCATGGCAAAACTTAGGTAATGATTTAATATAGTATAAGGGAACCTGGTGTTATACAGGAAAAAAACCCACAAACTTGTAATGAAGCTTGTAATTAAACGAGGACCATAACTGTCCAAAAGAGATTTCTTTGAAACTCAAGAAGTGGAAAAAAAATTAAGTTCTCTTGATTTAAGCAATAAATTTTGAAAACACAGTAAAAAACAAGTTTCCCCTTAAATTACACTTGAATTTAATCAAGACAGTGTAAAGATACATACTGAAAATACAAATAATACAATTTTGCCAATGAATACAAGACAGCTACCAACTTTCAACTCCTAACAGTGGCTTGACAGAAGTCAAAAATAAACACTCTAACACACAATATATGCAAGTTATAGACAGAAGTATTCTATCATTGTAAGTATAGAGAACCCAATTATTATCAAAATCAAGAGTTTGTTAACTAAAGATCAAAGAGGAATCATATATAGTCATGTAATTAGAAACTGAAACAACATATTAAAGGCAGTACTAAAGACCATGCCAACTAATAGGCAAAAGCAAACAAGCCATAAGTCAAATGCTCTTGATAATGGAATTTTAGACTATATACCCAAAACAGCTACTTTTAGTTTTCACTATCTTGTTATATATTTTCTCTCAATCACAAGAAAATTAGTTTGTTTCTACTTCTAGACATAAAAAGTGAAGATAGGCCTTTATTAGTCTAGACATGCATGACATACCTTTCAGAATCAGCCTCAGCAGTCTGACGTCTCCTGTTTGTCCTAGCTGAAACTGTCACTTTTCTTTGTCCTTTAAGACAGTATAATTCATTATCAGAATTTATTATCAATTGCTTATTATTTTTAATCTGATTTCCAGACTAGCCAAATCCTTTGATTTCAACACAACAATCCTTTTCAACACATCTATCTGCTACTTGTTCTAGCCATCTTGGTACCAGTTATCACTACCACAGAAAAAGGAACCCAAGCAAGATTAAAACTTAATTTCTTATGTAAGCACTAATAATGAGTAAGGGAAAATGAGGACATTTCAAACAAGTTATAAGAAGGCAAATATTAGTTCTATGTATTTAAGGACAGTATATAAAAACTGTGTTACCATAAAGTGCTTCTATTATGCTACAGCACAAAGTCTATGGAAAGACTGTTGAAAATTAGGGGTTAGAAAGGTAGGTTAGGTGCAGAAACAGGTGCTAAAGAAATAAAACTTTTTTTTCTTGAAAGGTGATGAAAAACAAATAGAACAAACATTAATTAGTAAGGTAATAATGGCTTATTATAACATGTACATAACCAATTCAAGTATGTGTTCTAAAATATAATATTTCAATGTAAAAACAAGAACCTTTATATACTGGGGATTATAAAGATTCTACTTACTAGAATTTTACAAGGTTAAGGAGTAAGACAAAGTTTGGCTTGTGATGTTTCTCATTTATAAGAAATAAAACAGTATGAATACATGAAGTTTGGTCTATTAAAAAGGATGGAGTTCTCATTGTGTGATATACAACAAAAAATAATCTGATCAAAACCAAATTGTTCAATGTGACAGTCTGTTTGAAAATTATATACTCTACTTCATTCATGTTACACTTTTTTTTCCACTCCTTAGTTGTTTTCACTAATGCGTTTATCCCCAAGAAAACATCCAACAATATGGGACTAATTTGGAACAATATCCAGCGATTCGTATTTAAATAATTTATTGGTTACAAAACAATATTATGGCCAGACTCCATTTCAGACCAAATTAAATCTGCATCAGAAAGGGCCTTAAAAAATAGATTTCTAAAATTAAAATCATGGTTGGCTCATGGGTGGGATTATTAGTGTTCTTTATAATAGTTTGCCTGGATGTACTTTCTGATTCTTCTGTAATAAGCATGCACTGCTTTTGTAATAAGGAAATAATAAACCAATGAAAATATCTTGAATTTCAGATTTTTTTCCAAGTGATCCCCTAGTAGTAAGCATTTACTTTACCAACAAATCCCCTATTGTTGGATAGCCCTTGGGAAATAAGTTGGGAAAATATGAAATAAGATGGGAATAGAAGGAAAACAAAGCCCAGAAAAATACTACAGGGATTTTTTTTTTTAAATGTTTAGTTAAATGAAGGATACAACACAAATAACTAATAGAAAACCACCATTTAACCAAATCTTAATTCAACCCAAATTGTCCTTTGTAATATGATCTTTTGCAGCATAATTCTTTCAATCAAAAGCACCTAAAGCAACGCTGATTCTATAATCTTTAGACACAAGGCAAAAACTGACATCAACTGAAAGAATTAAGGATGCCGAAGACATTTTAAAATCTTTATTCCTAAGGAAACAAAGATAAGAAAACTTGCAAAACAAGTATTTTTCATTGGAAGATAAAATTTTAAACTTTTATCATAAAGATGGTCAATCCATACACTACCTCTGTTAGTCTTTTGCTGAGTAGATTTTGATGCTTGGGTTGCTTTTACACCTCTCAGAGGAGTCATACATACTTCTTTATTCTTTTCTGTTAAAGGGAATAATAAAACAATATAAATAAGATAGCTTCATGAAATATTTTAAATTGTGTTTTTAAGTCCAGTTTTTAAAAAACTGAAATGATACAGTTCCTCTAGCAGCTAGTGAAAAGTTATAAATCACCCTTTTGAAAATTTAAATACTGGAAAAGCAAAACTCCTCAAAAGATGGTCATTTGTTGAGAAATGCATGCCAAAACAAAACTTGAACAGTAGAATAAAAGCACAGAATCTTATAAATATTCTGGTCAGTATGTCATTACCATCTTCATTTTGAAAAATAGTTGTAGTCAAGCTGGCATCCTGTGTCGCTTCAGCTTGGTCACCAAATTCTTTATTTTCTTTTTCTAATTGAACCTTGATTTTCTCCAAAGCTCTCAGACATGTCCTATCTTTTACTTGCTAGAAAAGAAAACATTATTAACATTTTATAAACATAGCATTTCCTATCATCTTTGAAAATAGTACCAATACATATCAAGTTGTTTAAAAACACTATATGAAATTTATGAAGAAAATACTTCAAATAAGTCACAATGTGCTAGCATATGTATAGTTTAATACAGCCATGTAAATTCTACATTTATAAACACAAAATAATTCAGCGTATATTAGAAACCACTTTACCTCTAGAATCTCATTCAATAGAACCAGAAGATCTTTTGCAAGATGGCTACTGAGTTCTAAAGAACTCAAGGCTTTTGTATAGACTCGTAGTTCTGGTGAGCATGGACTTGTTAAAATCTCATTGCAAATTTTCATAGCCAAATTGTCATGTACTGTTAAGGCCTAGAAAATTAAGAACAAATTCTTTGTACAGTGAAAATGATTATGATTATAATATAGTCTTTTTTTTTTTTTTTTTTTTTTTTTTTTTT
Source organism: Cebus imitator (assembly GCF_001604975.1). Lineage (NCBI taxonomy): Eukaryota > Metazoa > Chordata > Mammalia > Primates > Cebidae > Cebus > Cebus imitator. The sequence goes on from NW_016107442.1 coordinate 3,862,663, forward strand.
TTTTTTTTTTTTTTTTTTTTGAGACGGAGTTTCGCCCTTGTTACCCAGGCTGGAGTGCAATGGCGCCATCTCGGCTCACCGCAACCTCCGCCTCCTGGGTTCAGGCAATTCTCCTGCCTCAGCCTCCTGAGTAGCTGGGATTACAGGCACGCGCCACCATGCCCAGCTGAATTTTTTCTATTTTTAGTAGAGATGGGGTTTCACCATGTTGACCAGGATGGTCTCGATCTCTTGACCTCGTGATCCACCCGCCTCGGCCTCCCAAAGTGCTGGGATTACAGGCGTGAGCCACCGCGCCCGGCCTATAATATAGTCTTATACATCTAATAAACATTTCCAATTAATTGTGTTGCCATATCCCAAATATAAAATGTCTAAAGCCAAATTTAACATTCCGCCACACCCCAAAATAAGCTCCCGTTCTTGACTTCTTGTAGTGGATGCTGTGATATAGGGCCCAGTTCTACTCCCTTTAGGAAAGAAGCACTCCTTCCCCAGCTGCTGCACATTCTGGAGGGTAAAAGTTTCCAGCAGCAGTTCTGATATAGGCTGATGACACTGTACTTCAGTGGACCTTGTCCAAGGTTATACCTCTTCTCCCAAAGATTAGTCCAAATCCAATGACTGGCCAATGCTCAGGTACAATGTCTCAGCTTGTCTCCATTCTCAACAACTCAAAGGAACATCCCAGTTCTGGAATTCCCTATGTGATCGGCTGGGGCCTTTGCTTGCACAGCAGTAGATGAACTTAGTGCTATGCCCCAACTTACTTTTCCCTCACTCTTCCAAGGTGCTAGTCATGAGAGTACTCCCCAAGTAAACTGTCAACAGCTCCTTTGAAGACTGCTGTTACACACACTTAGAGTTTTCCTGGAGTCCATCTCCCTTGCCTCTCAAGCTCTTTCTTTTAGGTTCTTGTACCCATAATTGTTTATTAGCTCAATTTCTATTCTTTCTACTTTATATTATTACTTTCTAGTACTTTTTCTACAAGCTAATTATGCAGCTCTTCGACTGCTTTCTTTATTAATATTCTTTTCTTTCCGCTCACCAATTCATCTCACGTAATCATCACTGACCACAAAATTAATCTTTCTAATAACTGGTTTTCATGACATTAACCCTTTCATCACAAGCCCTGCATAGTTAATCCATTGCAAATAGGGCCAACTCCAAATTCTCCACATTGACCTTTAAAGCAATCTATAATCTATCTCCAATGTTCTGCCCTAACAGTCCTATTCAAGATCCTTAACCAAAATAATCCTTCTACACTTCCCCAATATCTGCATAACCATCTACATATATCACCTTTACTAAAACATCCTTCCTCTACCCAAACCACTCCCCAAATCCCAACAAGGCCTAACTGAATTTTGCTCAATGAGTTTTAAAACTAATGCTGTACTCATCATTCCTACCACATGACTCTTGCCCTTGTCTCAAGTCATAAAGTGCTTTAATAGCTCTATTACTGACCCTTACCTAATTTTGCCTAATATCCTTTGTAATCTTATCTTTCCAATAATATACAAAATATGACTTGAACAGAGTTGCCTATCACTAAATATCAAACAACAAAAAAAGAGTAATACTTTCAACTTAATCAGTTAGCATCTGAAATCACTAATATATTAAATTTCAAAAGTGGTAACAAGTTTGACCAAATGCCATTAAAGGATTTTTTAAAACCTGCATAAGTTCACTCTGTGAGTCAGTGTGCAATTGATTTATCTTCTTTGAATTAAAAGCCAAAAAAGCTTCAGGTGAGTTCTATTCTCTGCATTGTGCTTCCTTGTGCCAAAAGCATAGCAGGTAAGCCAACATTTGAAGACTCAGTAAGTCCTAGATAACATAGGTTATTACTTCAGATTAACAGTCAGTACTAGGTAGGGAAGAGCATGGTAGGGGTGGTGAATTTTTAGTAACTTCAGTAGCAAAAATGTTAGCACTGATTTCTGTTTTCGTATGATTTCTCCATATTTCCCAGGGTCTTGCTTTTTTGTGCTTCGTGTTATATGTTTGAGACAAAAGTCTAAAGATCAAAATGCAGTTCCTCGTATTTCAAGGGGTCTTTGAGAGACATTATTTTACCAAAACAGTGATCTGCACGCAGTTATCATCCTCACTCACCTGATAATCTTGAGAAATCTTGGCTTGAGGATTTAATCTACTTGGTCTTGTCAAATCTACAAGTAACTCAGCAACATTTGTGATATCAACTTCAGCTAAAGGAGAAGATGCAGGGGCATTGGCCAGTGTTTGCAGGGTTGGAAGAAAAGCTTCTTCAAAGCATTCCTGATTAGTCCTATTGAGAAACAAATTGAAAGTATGTTGACAGGACATTATTTGATGAGAGAAAAAGCATGACTCTAAAAACTGTTATGTATGAAATTCAAAAATTTTATGTGTAAAATTTGCTCATCAAGATAAAGTACATTTTCATCTAGGAAAGAGCCAACAATTCAGATAGATAAAATCTACATAAGTTATTGTCATTTCATCATGTATCCACTAAAGATAGAAAAAGTACCAACAACAAAATATTGTTATAGATATAATTCATGAGGGACCTGAATTTGATGTCAAGTCAGATTTTGATTTACTCCTATGACTCAATACCTGCTTGCATAAGCAAACATGGGGAAGAACACGCCTAGGCAATGTCGAAGTCGAACATCCTCTTCAGTCACAGGATTGTACCACAACAAAATAAGACGAGAAAGAATCCTGCTGCTGACCAAAAGCCCAGAGAACATCAGCTTGGCTAGTCCTTCAGCAGCTCCAGTCCTAAGTTCAGATACCTAACAAAGATGACATTCATTAGAAGAAATTTATTTGTATCTCCTTTTTAAGCCTCACAATGTCGCTGTTCTACAATATTTTTATATGAATCATCCAAAAATTATTTGTGTTATTACCAATTCTTTAAAGGCACATAAAAAGACTGTTTCTTCACAGCTAGACTAACAATTTTAGACAAATCTAAAAGACTGGGAGACTAGATAAATGCTTACTCTAGCCATGAAAAATTCAATTTTCTTAAACATTTTTAAAAGCACCAAAAGCTTTTTATAACTATTGGAAAATAAAAATCAAAACATATATTTAAATGCTTAGTGTTTCTAAGACATAGAAAACTCCCAGCAATGGCGCCTGACATTAGAGGAAGGTGCCTATCTATAAGCGAAAGCTCCATAGGTAGGAGTAGCAATTTGTCTGAGTAATGGGTAGAATGTGAACAGAAGATGTAGAAGCAGAGGGCATTCCTAGAAAGAGTAAACAAAAACAAGTCTAGAGAAGACAAAGGAAAAGACAACTGGATGTACACAGCCAAAACAATGAAGCTGGACCTTAGACCACATAAAAATACTAACTGAAAATGCATCAACAGCCTAAATATAAAAGCTAAAGCCAGAAAACTCTCAGAAGAAAACAGGGATAAATCATGACTTGGACTTAGCATTGGATTCTTAGATAGGACACCAAAAGCAGAAGCAACAAAAGAAAAAATAAATGCGTCTCCAAAATTAAAAATGTTTAATACATCTAAGTTATCAAGAAAGCAAAAAAACAACTTAAACAATAAAATAGTTGCAAATTATACCTGATAAGGATCTACTACCCAAACTACATAAAGAACTCTATAAAGACAACCAACCTAACTTTAAAAAAGGGCAAAGGTCTTGAACAGACACTTTTCCAAACAAAATATACAAATGGCCAAGAAGCAGATGAAAAGATACTCAACATCACTAGTTATTAGGGAACTACAAATCAAAAAAACCACAATGAAGTAGCACTTCATATATAATAGGATAGCTATAATTTTTAAAAAACTGGAACATAAGTGTTGACAAGGATGTGGAGAAATGGAAAATGTTGTACATTGCAGGTGGAAATTCAAAATGGTTCAGTCACTATGGAAAACATTTTGTTAAGTTCTCAAAAAGTTAAATGACTCAGCAACCCAATTCCTAGATACCCAAAAGAATTGAAAACAGGTACTCAAACAAATACATATGCACGCCATGTTCATAGCAAGCAGCACTATTCGCAATAGCCGAAAGGCAGAAATAGCCCAACTGTCCTTCAGTGGATGAATGCATAAACAAATCACCGTATATACATAAAATGGAATATTCAGCTATTTAAAAAAAATGAAGTACTGGTACAAGATGCAATGTGGATGAATCTTGAGAACGTTATGCTAAATTTAAAAAGCCAAACAAAGAGGTCACATATTATATGATTCCAATTATATGAAATATCCAGAATAGTTAAATCCATAGAGTAGAGATTGGTTGTTGTCGGGGCTGGCAGAAGGGGGAATAAGGAGGAACTGCTTAAAGAGTAGTTTCCTTTTGGGATGATGAAAATGTTTTAAATTAGATGATAGAGGTGTTAGTTGCTCTTCATTTTGAATGTACTAAATGTCAATGAATTGTTCACATTAACAGTGTTAGTTGTGGTCAAGCACAAGGGCTCACACTTGTAATCCAAGCACTCTGACAGGCTGAGGCAAGAAGATCGTGTAAGTCCAGGAGTTCAAGACCAGCATGGGCAACATACTGAGATGAGACCCTGTCTCAACAATTTTAAAATCAGCAGGCATGGCAGCACATGCCTGTTGTCCCAGCTCTTCAGGAGGATCACTTGAACCCAGAAGGTGAGAGGGCAGTGAACTATGATCGCACCACTGCACTCCAACCTGATGACGGAGCAAGACCCTATCTCAAAAAATTAAAATTGTTAACTTTTGTTGTATCACTTCCACCTCAGTGAAAAACTATAAGCTGTATAAAAAATTTTTAATCAGTTGGTTAACATGTGCTATAAAAATAGTAGCTCAAGAGTACTTAAAAGAGATCCAATACCATACCCTATCTTACATATTCTACCCTCCCAATATAAAATTATTCTAAGCTATTTCTTAAAACTCTTAGGGATAAATCTTAGAAGTTTCTAAATCACAAATACAATGTAAATGAAAAATTAATAACAACCCCCTTTAATAATCACTTCATTTTTGTTTATACTTCATTTCTTTGCACATACAATTTGATAGTGAGAAATTAGGTATGATCGTGAAAGTTAGGATTTAAATACAATATTTAAAAAGAAAGTATCCAAATTTAAAATCCAGTAGGAAAAAATAAAATACAAACAGCATAAACAAATACATGCTGAAAATGGCATTTCATAATCACAGGACTGGATTATTTCTTACCTCACTATCTAAGAAATCAGAAAGGAGTTTCAACACATTCTTAGCTGTAGCCGTCTCTTCAACTTCTTTTGATTCTTGTTCATCATCACTGTTTATTTCTGTACCTTCACAATGAAGGGTTTTGATTTTAGTTTTAAATGGTTCAATCCCAAACGTCATCAGTTGGTCAAAGATTGCCTTTAAAGCACTTATTTTTATTGTGACATCATCAATTTGCAAAACCTAAATCAAGATATTCCCCACCAAAAAAAGTAAATTCAATAAAATGTTTTTATTGTTTACATAAAATTAATATCTATCTTTTTTCTTAGTCGAATTTCAATGACAGTGTCAAGTCTAAAGAAAATGTCACTTTTCAAAGATATAGTTAAAATTTCAATGTAAAAAAACATTTTAATTTATTTGAATCATAACATTTAGAGCTATATGCTTTAAGAAAAAGTTAATCTTCACAGTCAATAAAAATTTCTGGAATTAGACTCAGGCTGAATTATATTCTTCGTTCCTTTTATTTAAAAGGTATCAACAATGCCTTCATCCATGATTTTATTTTTTAAGATTCAGATAAACTGTTCAATTATATTGATAGTGTTCTAGCCCAGCTGTCAAGAGAAAAACATTATATTCTAAACAATGAAAGGCATTCACTAGAACAGTATTCTCCTAGGTTATAAAGTTTGATTTTTCTCTTATTAGCTCAATGAATTTAGAATTCATTAATAGCAAATTCAGTTTTCAGCTGGATTACTTTATGAAAAGACGTGAACCATGAAACTCAGCACTCTGTATGAGTCTAACGTTAAAAATGCACACGGATTTCAAAGCCATGGAAAAAATACAGAGTTCAGTATTTATATTATTTTTAAAAACTTTTTTTTTTTGATAGTCTCACTCTATGGCCCACGCTGGAGTTAAATGGCAAAATCTCGGCTCACTGCAACCTCTGCCTCCTGGGTTGATGCAATTCTCCTGTCTCAGCCTCCTGAGTAGCTGGAATTACAGGTGCGCACCACCACGCCTGGCTAATTTTTGTCTTTTTAGTAAAGGCGGAGTTTCACCATGTTGGCCAGGCTGGTTTCAAACTCCTGACCTCGGGTCCGCCAGCCTCAGCCTCCCAAAGTGCTCATACACAGGGTCCAAAGGTGTGAGCCAATTTACTATATTCTTTAATGTAATTAAATTTAGATAATTGATAAAATAACTTGGCTTTTAGAACAAATAAAAATCACCCGTAAAATGGTCAAAATAATGAACTAAGAAAAAAATGCCTTAATTTTTCAAAACTTTTAAAGAAATTTCAAGAACACTTCCTGCTTGCCAGAAATGGACGATTGTGAATTCAGAATGGTCGATTATGAAGCAACACTGGACAGCTGGGTCATTCTATCATCTTTAAAATATTATATTCACTTGCTTTCCAGGAAATCAGACCATTTCTCTTCTACTGTCCAATTCTCCTTAACCCCTACCAGTTCCTCTTCATCTCCCCTACCTTTATCTGAGGCTTAGGGTCCTACAAAGTTGACCCCTACACTCATTCAATCTATACTCATTCCTCAGGCAACTTCCTATCTCCAAGCATTGCAGACTATCAGATGCAATACAAACATCAATAGAATAAGGACTTCCGTCTGACCATCTTGGACCTCTGCCCTATACTCCAAACTCATATATAAATGCCTATTCAATATATCCACTTGTACCTTAAACTGTAAACTTATCATGCCCAATACTGTCTGCCATAAACCTGCTCCTCTGCTTTCCCCATCGTAAGAAAAAACAACTTCATCCATCCAGTTATTCTGCCCCAAATCTTTAACCTCTACCTTTCTCTCACATACCACATCAGATTCATTAGCAAATCCTAAACTTTATTTTCAAATTTAGGTTACCATTTCTGCTCACAGCCTCAATAATCACAACGGTCATCTAAGCCATCACCGTCACTTTCCTAGATTATCAAATACCTTCCTTATTAGTATCCATGCTTCCATATTTGTACCCCTATTTAACACAAGGAATCTGCAAACAGCCCAAATCCATTCTACCACCTGTTTTTGAATAGCCTGCAAGTTAGGAAGTTTTGCATTTTCAAATGATTTTTAAAAGAAGAAAATGTATTACATGTGAAAATTATATGAAATTCAAATTTCATTGTCCATAAAGTTTTACTGGACTACAGCCATACTAATTCATTTATGCATTATCTACAGCTGTTTTCACACTACAACAGCAGTGCTGAGTAGTTCAGACAGATCGTATGGCCCACAAAGTCTAAAAATATTTACTCTCTCTGGCCCTGTACACAAAAGGTTTGCCAACCCCTCCCTGGTCTACACCACCTTATGCCCAGTGAGATGATAACAATCTTCTATTCAAAGCCCTCCAATTCCTTTCCATCTCATTTATAGTGAAAGCTGACATCTTTACAGTCTATAAAGTCCTAGAAGACATGGACATCCTGCTGCCTGCAAATCCTTTTTTATATTATTCTTCCCTTTGCTCAGTCTTTCCTAGCCATATGTTCTCTTGTTCCCTGAACACACCTAAAGTCCTACACCCCAGGGCCTCTTCCCTTGCTTTTTCCCCTTTTTGGAAGCCCAGATAACCACGTGATTCACTCTCGCACTTCCCTCTGGTATTTGTCCAAATGTCAACTTATTAGTGAGGTCTTTCTCAACCAAACTGCTCCCTCTCCTCCTTCCCATTTAGTCCCTTTCTCTGCTTTATTTTTCTCCATCTGATATATTGTACACTTATTTTTCACTTTGTGTTTCCCCTTCTAGAATGTAAGCTCCATTAAGACAACACCTTTTATCTTGTTTTATTCACTACCTACCTACTTCATTTCTTCAAAGTCTTTAACAGTTGCTGGCACATAATATGCACTCAATAAGTATTTGCTATGCGATTAAAAGAATATCTTAAATAACTGGCATTTCATCTTTTTCCACAAACACATTTTAATAAGAAATCAAAAGATAAAAAGTACTGAGTCTCCAAAGATTATCCATAATAATAATCATCATCAATAAGCACCAGAATAGATAAATTCAGAGTATTAGCATTATCACCACAGAGTATTTCAGAAAATAAAACAGAGACTTAACACAAGATAAATCCTACCTGCAATAGTAATACAAAGTGTTTACTTGCAAAATCCTTATTCTGTAGTCCACAGCATCCCAAGCATAAAACAGCCAGGTTTCTTACTACAGGATGAACACTTATTATTCCAGGAAGAATCTGAAATGAATCAGAAATTAAAATAATTCTGACCAGGGTAACAAATGTATAGTAGTGTACTAAAATCATATTCAAAATGACAATTTCCATATGATTTCATGGATCTACTTCATTTCCCTGTTGTCTATTAACTCAAAGATATCATTTTTCACTTTTAAAGAAAAATGAGTAAATATTAAATAGCCAGAATGACCTTCCTAAAATAGTCTGATCATGAGATACCTCCCCTCCACCTGCTAAAAGGCACTCAGTGGCTTCCCAATGCTCACAGAACAAGATAAATCTCCTTAACATGACATATACCATTCCCTATTGTATAGTTTCTTTCAGAATCTTCTTATGCTACCTCTTGCTCTCAGTTTGTTCAACTAGTTTCATTTGGATTCAATGCTATCGAACAGAAATATAATAAAAGCCACAAATGGGAGCCACTTATGTCATGTAAGTAGCAGTCATATTAAAAAACAAAAGGTGAAACTAATTTTAATATATTTAACTCAATATAACAAAAACCTTGTAATTGTAGTATTTAATCAATATAAATACTATTAACAAGATAACTCACCTTCTGTTCTTTGTACTAGTCTTTGAAACTCAACATGGTTTCTTCTTTTCTTTTTTTTTTTCTTTTTTGAGACACAGTCTTATGCTGTCACCCAGGCTGAAGTGCAGTGGCGCAATCTCAGCTCACTGCAACTGCAGCCTCTTAGGCTCAAGTGATCCTCCCACCTCAGCCTCCCAAGTAGCTGGGAGCATAGGCCTAAGCCACACCTGGCTAATTATTCTATTTTATTTTTGTAGAGATAGGGTTTCACCATGTTGCGTTGAGATCACTGTTGTGGTCTCCAACTCCTGAGCTCAAGCCATCCACCTGCCTTGGCCTCCCAATGTATTAGAATTACAGGTATAAGCCACAACTCCCATCCCCAATGTGTTTTAGTCATTACAGCATACCTCATTTTGGACTAGTTTTTATAAGCCATGTGTAGCTGGCAGCTACCATATTAAGCATTCTCTATCTTTTTCATATAAAGTCTACTCAAATATCAGACCAGAATCACCTTCAATGAATATGTCAAATCCTGCTATTATAAGTTCACATATGGTCATAACAAGCACTAACAGCACAAACTTTCACTTTTTATTTACTTCACTGATGCTCCTCTCACTTGACCAGATTAATGAGGACAATCTATATCTCATTTTCTTTGTATACCATGTATACTTTATTCCCAGAAATTAGTATGTAATAGATGTTCAGTAAATACTTCCTCAATGAATAATTTATGAATATTTTCCCAATGAATAATTTATTAAATTTTTTATTTAAAACATAGTAACTTCATAAAAATATAACTTTTATCCAAATATCTTTTATATTCTTCTACTAATCTCTTTCAATCTTTAGCCATAGACTTTTATACACTTAATATCATTATGACCATTCAATTTTGTGTCCCTTCTTCACATAGCACTGTATGCCTTTCCCTCATATATAGTCTTCATATTTACTACTTCAATTTTGTAGGGCCAGACATAAAATACCCAAGTACAACTTAAAGAGCACTACTTTTCACTAAAGATAATTGCTTCTCTAAAAATAAAGCTAAATTCTAATGGTTGAGTACAAAATAGTATTTCTCCAGAAGCTCTAAACTATTAAAATTGGTTTTCTTTACTACATTTAGGAACTCACGACAACCAAGGAATTAGACTTCAGATCACATTCACTGGCTAATTCTCACTAGTATCAAGTCAATACAATTTTGAGATACTTCTTTAAGAGCCTGGCTACATATAGAATTTGCTTTGGATGAGTAGTACTATCAAAACAACAACAAAATACTCCACTAATACTGTGACCATTAGCTTCATGATGTGTCTACCGAACACTTGAAATGTGACTAGTCCAGTTTAGGATGTGCTGTAAAGACTTAGCATGCAAAACAGAATGTAAAGCACTGCAAGTTTTAATATTGAGTAAATAATGAAATAATTAATATTTTGGATATATTGGATATATCCAAATAAAACAGTTGGATACATTTAATACACTAAAATTATACTTTTTTTTTACTTTTTTTAATGTGGCTACTAGAAAATGTAAAGTTATATATGGTTTGTACTATATTCCTTATCAGAAAGTAATGTGCTAGAAGAATCTTACAGTACTTGTGTACCTATGGGAATTACCTACAAAGGGTTATTTTAAAAGTCCTTTAAATATAATAAATAAATTCCTTTCAGAGGGCATATAATATGATCAATTCAGTCTCATTATATAGCAAGATTCCAGTACTTAAATATTCCTGGTTATGTTTCAGTATCTCCTCTCTTATTATTCAAAGAATGAAGATATTCTGTATCTCCTTCTAGTATGAAATCATTTTTTCAAATCTTTAAAAGATTATAACTTATGTATCAGGTCCTTAACATACATTATCTTATTTAATCCTCACAATATGAAGTGGCTACTATATTTATTTATTTATTTATTTACCATTTATACTTATCAGATATTTAAGATTGTAATCTGTTCACTTTTTTGATTTTGAAAGAACACATTACTTATAAAATAAGAAAGGACTGGACTAAAATAAAGCCCAAGAGGCCACCAACAAACCAAAGATTCGATGATTCCATTCATAGTTGCACTTATGCCTGTTGAAATGGACATCTGCTTCAACAGTTCATAGCATAAAATAAGACATTTCTGCAATGTTTCAGCATCATTCTAAAATGAAGACAAAATATTCAGCATTAGTAATATCTTCTGCCCATCTCTTAAATGTTTGCTTTCTCAGGGCTTTGTGTAGGGCTTACTGTCACTCTATATAGACTCTGTGAGTGATCTTACAGCTATCACACAGATAGTAAGTGGTAGAGGCAGGATTTTAAAATTGACAACTTCAGCCAGGCGCAATGGCTCATGCCTTAATCCCAGCACTTTGGAAGGCCGAGGCGGGTAAATCACTTGAGGCCAGAAATTTGGGAGCAGCCTGGTCAACATGGCAAAACCTCATCTATACTAAAAACACAAAAATTAGCATGGTGGTACACACCTGTGGTCCCAGCTACTTGAGAGGCTGAAGCACAAGAATCTCTTGAACCCAGGAGGCGGAGGTTGCAGCGAGCCGCGATCATGTCACTGCACTCCAGCCTGGGTGACAGAGGGAGACTCTGTCTCAAACAAAACAAAACAAAACAACCTGACAACCTCATTTATCATCTATGAGCTAGCCCAGCTATTTTCTAAGTTTCAGATTCATATATACAACTGCAAAAAGACATCTCCTCTTGGATGTTCCAGTCTCCTCAAACTCAACATGTACACAAATCTCTTCTCTTCCTTGTTCTCTATCTTCATACTGCCATCACCGTCTACCCAGCCGTCTAAACCAAAAGACCTAAGATATATTCCTGACTCCCTTTTCTCCCGATTACTCATTTCTAAATATCTCTCAAGTTCATCACTACTTTCCATATCCACTGTTATTACCTTGTTCAGACTACCATCATCTGTAAGTGTCCCAACCCTACTGTATGTCTCCCAACTATTATGCCTGTCTAAGCTTTTACTACTCTCCTATCCATTTCCTGAACAACAGTGATCTGAGACATATGAGTTACCTAACCACTTAAAATACTAGTGGTTCACTATGATCCTTAAAATACAAAATTTTTAATATTGCTTACGCAAGGCCTTACATGACCTAGCCCTTAATTTTTCCCCAGATTTTTCTCTTGCCTCTCCCCATCAATTCTCTTGTCATGTGGACCTGAAGTTTTAAAACACAACAAGCATTCTTTAACTTCTGGACTATCACAGATGTTGTTCCATCTATCTACAATATTCCCTCCATAATTCATTGAGAATAGACAGCACAGAATGAGTTAAAAGCACAAGTCTAGAGCCACTTCTTGGGTTTAAATCCTGCCTCCACCATTTACTATCTGTGTGATGTTGGGCAAGTTACTTGCCCTTTGTAAAATGAAGATAATAATAGTACCAACATCATAGGCCTATAGTAAGAAAACGAATTCACATTTGTGAAGTAATGCTGTGACCACGACAGAAAAAGTATCCTCTAACTGTTAGATTACATTGTTATTTTTATTCAGATCTCAGGATAAAACATGTTCTCCTCTGGGGAAGCCAACAATACTCTACCAGCATTAGATTATCTCTCCATAAAACCTCTATACTTCCCTGATCATAGCATCGATTACGCTCTGTTGAAGTTGCACTTTAACAGATTTATAGTCCTCAAACAGGACAAATGAACACATAAATGGTCAAAGCAAGTCAAGTTAAACAGGTACTAACCATGATAAACTACTTTTGCTAATTTTTTAATTTTGACATACAGTTTGTCATTTTCAGATGATATTTTCAGATTTTATTTTAAATTTACTTTCCAAATTTAATAACCTATAATGGTCCACAGACTTTGTCAAACAAAAGAAGCTACCAGCTACCAAAATAAAATTCAGGCATATTCTTTTGGAAGGTGGGTATTGAAGTTGGGATGTCTATGGCTAAAGAGATCAAGAACATAACTCATGAAACTCTCCTATATAGAAGGGTCTCCTATTTAGCATTCTCTTTATGAGAATAATCAGCGCATCCCTTTTAAAAGTACAATAAAAAATGATGTTCATTACAAAAGGTAATATCCCAAAAGAAATTAAAGTTAATATCAAATATTAATTGATACCTATCTTATGTTCACATATTTATCATTTGTTACAAGATAGAATGGTATCAATATCATTAACAAAAAATTTCTTTCAAGAGGAAAGAAATAATCCATTAAGAGTCTCCTTATCAAACTAATTTGTTTTAAAAAAAGGAACTACTGTAAAGCAAGTTTTAAATGTTACTAGACATATAAGTTTAGTATTTCATTAAACACAACAACACTGCTTAGCTTTTTCTAAAAACACAAGAGTAATTTAGCTTTAAAAAAGGCTCATGTTACCATAGAAATTATTTTGCTAGCAGTAGAAAAGAAAGGTCACGGATCTTCCACAAATAAGAGAAAAATAGATGCATTTTCCTTTTTTAAACCATTCAAGACAAAAAAAAACAAAAACAAAAAAACCCAGAAAACTCAGAAGTGAACCACTGGAAAGCTAGCTTCCCTGGTAAGAAAGAGTTCAGATTCTAGGTATTAGCATGACAAGGCAGCAAATAAAGACCTAATAATAATTAAGGCTTTTCAAAGTCCAAAAATAGAAACAGGGGAAAACTTTTTCATTTTAATTCATGTCACTGTTATAAATTGCTCCAAAGTAAATATATTTTGGCAATTCCTGCAGTTAGAGAAAAGATTTAGTTAAGATGCTTAATAACATCTGAGATTTAGTATGAAAAAAGTTACCTATACCTTCTCTATGTGGACTTCTTTAATTTCAAGTTGTTCTGTCTCTTTCAAAAGGTTTTTTCTGGCATCTTCTAATGCTTTTATTTCTTCTTTTAATTCTGATGCCCGATTAAAATCCTGTAAGGCAATGCAATTTTCCAAAGCTTCTTTGGCTTCGATGAGCTTAACTTTTATTTCAGCCATCTAAGAAAAGATATAAATTGTTTCAACACTAAACAAAAACTGTTCATATCTGCAGCAACTCAGGAGTATTATTTAATAACTATCGAGAATTTAAAGAGTCAGGCATATGCAAACTTGTAATTTTCCTGATAGAGATCTGCAAATCTCTGAGACTGACGTAAAATAGTAACGTTTTAAATGTTCTTATAGTTTAACAATTAAACAGTGATTATGTAAGAAACATTTCAGAACTGCACATCAAGAGGAAAGAATAGACTTGTACAACAACATTACACTCAAGCACTTATTTTATTTATATTATTTATAAAACACTTACCTTGAGTTCTTTCTTTCTTGCATCAGCTGGATCATCATTAACACCAACAGTAACAATGGGCGCCCGAATCTCTGAGATAATTTCTGTAACCTGATAAGTTATGATTCAGAGTACATGCTTTAATATATGTATGATACATCAGCAAATAGTATCAAAATGCTATATAAAACTCCAAGTAGTATCCACCATATATTGGATAATAGAGAAAAAAATATACAGGTAGAAATAGCACACATTCTGTTTGCTAGACAATTTTAGGAAGGAAAATAAATAAATAAATAAATACATATATATACCTGACTACAAACTGAAATTATCTGAAGAGAAGGGAAACAGGCACACAGACACTGAAAATAAATTATCCCTCATATAGTGTCTGAAAAACAGAAAAACGAATGATCGTGCTTAAGATGAAACACCATTAAATTCTCTGCCTGAAATCCTCAATCCTTCTCTTGTTCACCTATGTAGGAGTTAAATACAGAAAAATGGAATATCCTTTTATTCTTCCTTTGGGTACGCAATCCATAAATATTAACAGCATAAGAAAAGACTTTCCTTTCAGAACCACTTGTCCATTGGAATTGGCTGATCAGGAAATGGCTGCCTCCCAAATAAAAGTTGTAGAAGGGGTGTATATGAAAGGAGAAATTGGAAGAGATGACCTGTGAATTAACCTGCAACTGAAATTATATGATTTTTTTGAAAGAAATGATACAGATCTGTCTTTTTTGGCTATGCCAGAAAAAAATAACACTGAAATAGTATTATAGTAAACATTAATTCTGTATTTATCAAGCACTTTATAAGCAATACCTCACTGAACAATGAAAGGTAGGTTTCATTGCTATTCTTATTTGCAGACAAGTAAAAAGACTGAATAACTTGTCCAAAGTCACGAAGCCAGAAAGGGTCAGAGGGGATTCTAAAACCAAGTACGTACACTTTGAGTAAGCTCTCAAACACACTAGCACCCACTGCCTCATGGACAAAGCCACATCCCCACTTGTAACTTCCTACCAAATCTGCTCCATTTTTAACTGATTCAACAATGACAGGTACACTAAGAGGAAGAAGGTGATATTTTTAAAATATTCTGTATATGAAAAAGAGATAATTGGTTTTAAGAAATTTTAAAACTCATTAAAGAGACAAAGCTAAAACAAAACAAAGACAAAATCAAAAGTTCTAAAGAGAAAATAAGACAGTCTTCGGGACCAGGTGCGGTGACTCATGCCTGTAATCCAAGCACTTTGGAGGCCAAGGCGGGAGGATCACCTAAGGTGGGGAGTTCAAGACCAGCCTGACCAACATGGTGAAACCCGTCTTTAAAAAATAAAAATAATAAAATAAAAAAAGACAGTCTTCAATGTCACTGGCCAAAACCTCTTTATCAACAATGAGGAAAATTACTTACAATTTGTGTTCTCTTATTATCATCTATAATGATGTGGAGTAGTCTTCCAACAAGAAAAGAAACCAAGGATATTGGGATTGTGGGTAGAGTAAGAATCTCCTGTAAAATAGCCAGCAGTTTTTTTCTGCAGTCAAAAAGAACTAATTTAAATATCATTATGACAAAACGTATTTTCTCTCTAACATTCACCTATTCTGCAGACTTAATTACATTTGCCTCAGTTCTTTCACTTACATTTATCACTATAATAGGTACAAAAATCTGTATGCACAGACTTTAAGTCAAATATTCTTATTCCACACAAAAATAATTTTCAAAAAACTTCCTATGATTTTTAATAAATCAACCTGATAAAATGACAAAATAACAGAAATGATTCAACCTTTTAGAAAATGCTACTAGCCTTAAAAAACCTAAATAGAAACTTTTAACCAAAAACTGCTATTGGTTTATTCTGAGAAAACTGAACTAGAAAAATAAATGTATGTGTATACATGGAAACATGTATAAGGGAAAAGGGAAAAAAACTTTTTATACCACTTTAGAGAGCTAGGATAAATATGTTTAATTATATTGAAAAAGGCCTATATTACTATACAGGAAATTAGAAGAGCAAATTGGAATAAGTGTTAACATTTAGATATACCTTCCTCCTTCTTCATTGGTATCCAAAGACTTAATAATTAGAATCAATTGTTGACCTATGAATTCTTTTGTCATCAAATTTCCAATATAGGAAAAATCACCTCTGTTTTCTTCATTAACAACTGGAATGCTCTGAATATAACTAAAACAAGCAGAATTAATAAATTAGAATCTGTTAAGAAACATCAAACAAGAATTGGTTCCCACCATTAGGTCAAAAAAGGGCATTTTCAGGTCATATTAGTCTAAACACATAGATGTCTATGCCATGTAATTTGGTCTACAAACTCAATCCTATACCATTGTCATTAACTTTTGCAAACAAATTTATTGATGAATCAAATAATTTCGAAAATATTTTCAATAATGATTCAAATTTTTTATGGAAAATTTTCTGAAGGTACATATTTATATCTAACTGATATCTAATGATTTCAATGTCGCCAGCATTCTCCCAATTACAGATGGTCCCCAATTACAGGTGGTTCAACTTACAATTTTTCAACTTTAGGATGAGTTTATCTGAGAATTAAACTCATTTGACTTATGACATAGCCCCACTATAAGTCAAGAAGCATCTGTCAAGTTCTGAATCCCTTGTCCAAAAATCCAATTAGTCATAAAGATCTAACTTCATCATGTATAATTATCATTCTTTTATTTAAAAAAAATTTTAACAATAATTACACAAGTAATCCATGAATACAATTATCTTGTTTGAAAAAAATCAGAAAAATGTGGACAACTTCACAAATTTTTATTATTCTTTCTTAGGAACCCTAATCTCTGTATACACCACCACCATCAGCTACCCTTTATTCTTTTTTTTTTAACCTTTTATTTTATTACAGACATCACCACCCAAACTAAAGCCCTTCACAATCCTCACCAAGAGGGCTGTATATTTGGTAGCCTCTGCTTTTTGTGTGGAACATTAAAAAAAAAAAAAAAGTTACTTAAAAGCAGAACTAAGAGTGTAAACTTAGATAGCAAAGTGCCTTTAAGATAGAAGAAACATGAAAAACAATCCCGACCAAAAATGTCATTCAAAAAATGTCACCAGGTACAGGGGCTCACACCTGTAATCCCAGCACTTTGGGATGCTGCAGCGGGTGGATCACTTGAGGTCAGGAGTTTGAGAAGAGCCTAACCAACAGGGTGAAGCCCATCTCTATCAAAAATACATAAAGTAGCTAGGTGTGGTGGTGGGCACCTGTAAACCCAGCTACTTGGGAGGCTGAGACAGGAGAATTGCTTGAACCTGTGAGGTAGAGGCTGCAGTGAGTTGAGATCACGCCACTGCACTCCAACCTGGGCAACAGAGCAAGACTCCATCTCCAAACAAAAAAAAAAAAGTCAACAAAAATCAAGTTATAGAAATTGTGGTATAATATGTAATAAATAAGTATATTCTTATGTATTACAAAGTGACAACCAAAAGTAAATAAAAGCACATAAATTTCTGGCCACAAGATTAGGACTTTCAAGACATCAGCCACCCTTTAGATTCTAATAGGAAACTAAGGAAACCTACACAACTGATAACTATCAAAATCAATCAATCAGTAGAGTTACTCTTTTCTGACAAGTTAAAAGAAAACCTTCATTTATACTCATCTTTGGATCTCTCTCCACTTCTCCAGTTCCATCTTTAGCAAAATGCACAGCAACTTGGCTGAGGGTATTTTTTTTAAGTAAATTCAAACTGTTTAATTAATAGATTAAAAAATCCTCAGCTGCATAAATACAACTTGAAACTGACCCACCAATTTTAGTTACCATGAAATCTTCTCATTATAATGAAGAGACCACTCAAGAAAGTATTTTAAAGTCAAACAATTTATATTTAAGACAGCTTTCAACAAATTTCATTGTTGTCCATTTTAATCTAATTTGATAAGCCTCACTTCCTTGTTTGCTCTTTAAGTGAACACCTTAGTTAACCAATTGTTTCACATCAGAGTTCCCAGTCATTGAATCTACTGCCTAAAATATACAATATGCCTGAAAATATATTCCTGAGAATATTAGGAAACAATTTTTCAATTTAATTTTGTTTCTGTACTCAAGTATACTAATCCCACCTAGTGATGTTGCCCAAAAAAGAAAGTCATTCTATTTTTTAGGTATTCTTTCAACAATCATTAAAATAAATTTCTGAAAGTTTTCCTCTTTAAAGGTGAAGAAAACAAGTCGATGAAGTTAAAGTTACTTATTTCAAAACTCAAAGATTGAGTGACAAAGGAAATGTTAAACCCTGATCTTTCAGAAGGGAGGACTCAAGCTCTTTACAAGTCATCTTCTGATGACGTCCTTGAGGAAAACCCCTCCTCCTTTATGCCATTTAAATATTTAACATTTCCTCATCTTTTCTTGTATTTTCACTATCTTCTATAAACATCTTTTATATTCATACACATTATTAAACTCTGCCACAAACTCATTCCTTTTAAATATTTCCAAATATTTGGAAATATTTCAACATGGCCCACACAGCATTATAATGAATTCTCTAATTAAATGTCAAAGTCTGAAATAATTACCATTAAAACGCTTATTAGATTCACACAGGTTCTTCATGATGTTAATATGGGCTTGAGCTGTAGTTTCCCTATTGGCTCACATTTGAGATATTTATTCTAGATTTAGGACTTTTGCAGAGGAAATTTAGAGGCATTCACAGTTTTGCTGCCTAACTTCTATGTGAGACCATTATGAACAAAAGCAGAGAAGTGTTATTTTGTACAGATAATTCAGGTCCATAATTCATATTATATGGAGACTTTTTTAAAAAATACATCAAAAGCATAAAGTTAAAAACCTACATACCAATATCTGTCAAAATATATGTATATTATCCTCTGACCTAGCAATTTATTTCTTGGAATTAGCCCCAAAAAATCCCAAAGCTACTCAAAAATGTAAAGGAAGTGTAACGTACTTTTGCTTTTATCAGTGAAAAATAGCAATATCCTAAATGTCCTTCAACAGAGGAATGAATTAAATGTTATCACCGTACTATGCAATGATATGCTGTTAAAATGGTAATGGCACCTATTACATTATATACACACCAACATATAATGATCTCAGGTATCAGCTGAAAAAAAACAGTATTTGTAGAGTGCTATATTTTTAAAGAAACCTGTATTCAAAAAATATATATACATATAGAGAAAGATGTTTGAGTATATACCCCATATTGTTTAGTTGCTAATTCTAAGGAGATAATGGGACTGAGGAAGTAGGAAATAAAATGGAGAATTCCACATTTTTATTCTATATACCTCTATATCTGAATTTTGACAAGAATTCATTCATGTTTTTCTTGTATAATTTTAAAGTGAAATAAATTAATCCAAATAATTTCTTAAAAGGTGTAAATATGGCAATCCAAATATTTTTTTTTAAGGTATATTTTGAAAAAACTTTAAAACATGAAGCCAAATAGTAAGTTTTTAATAAATAAAACTGGCCACAAAGATCCATGCTGTGAGTTGGAAAACTGTGGTCCATGCACCAAATCCAGCCTACTACTTGTTACATAGCTTGCAAGCTAAGAATATTTTAAATTTTTAACCATCATTTTTAAAAATTTCTTATTTTGTTAACACATGAATATTAAAGTTCAACCCTTTAGTGGCCATAAAAGTTAATAAAAGTTTTATTGCTAAACAGTTATTTACACTGTCATTGGCCGCTTTTATGATACCATGGCAGAGTTAAGTCATTGTGACAGACAGTATATGGCCCAGAAGACCCTAAAATACTAATTATCTGGCACTTAACAGAAAATGTGCCAACCAATTTCAGAAATAATATATCATCATTATCAACTTTATGCAGAAATGTTCATAATCATATCTTAACAGTTTTAAAGAAATGATCCTAAACATAGTGACTTGTCTTTCACTATACATACCAGCATAAAATATTCAAAAAGACTCAATGTAAATAACTATCCCTGCATGTACAAGAAAAGGATTTTTAGCATATTCACAATCAAGCATGACTTTGAGGAAGGGGGTAGGGAGGTTGACACATGCAGCAACACAAGCATTCTCCAAACTGAAAGAAAAAAAATTTACCTCAGTAAATAGTCTGCATATACTACAGGCTCTGGCAAAATCTGTTCTAAAAATTCTTCACCTTCATCTCCTTTTGATTTCAAATATTCACAAAGGGCACACCAATACAAAGCAATTTCAGGAGTTAATGTTTCCACTGGAACCAATTTCCTTCATTTAAAAGAAAGAGTATAAGAAAAAGCATGATCTTTATATCACTAAAAATTGAAGAGTACAAAAATGGGAATAAGATTTGTTTTAAAACCACTATCCTTTTAATTACTCATTAATGTATCCACACAAAAAGGAATGAAGAAACTTAGAACAAAAAAGAACCAAATAAGGAAACATACACTAGAGATGCATGCTGTTGGATTTTCTCATGGTAGGCTAATTCAAAAATCAAAGTAAGAAACTGAGGAGGGAAAAAAACATAGCTAAAGTATATAGGCAATGATAAAGCAATGAGTTCTTACACCAGAAGGGGAAAAAGGGAAAAAAGATATTCGTCAGACTAAAAGAAAACAAAAGAGAGGTAAGATTAAAGGTATTAATATAATCTTTTTTTTTCTTTTTTTTTTTTGAGACAGAGTCTCGCTCTGTCCCCAGGCGCCAGGCTGGAGTACAGTGGCGCGATCTCGGCTCACTGCAACCTCCACCTCCCAGGTTCAAGCAATTCTCTTGCCTAAGCCTCCTGAGTAGCTGGGACTACAGGCGCACGCCACCACGCCCAGCTAATTTTTGTATTTTTTTAGTAGAGACGAGGTTTCACCATGTTGGCCAGGATGGTCTCGATCTCTTGACCTCATGATCCGCCCACCTCGGCCTCCCAAACTGTTGGGATTACAAGCGTGAGCCACCACGCCTGGCCCGGTTTTAATATAACCTTAAGCTATGGGGAGGAAAAAAAAATTGATTGCAGAAGTTAATCAGTATTACATTTCAAAGAATGAATCCTTTATATACCTGCCATCATCGTTTTTACAGATTCCCACCAGTTCACTGAGGGGAGTCACTGAAAACAAGGTATTGAGAGCAGAGACTGCCACTTCAGAAGAATTTTCTACATCCAACCGATGAAGCAGCTCTAAGATATTTCCCTCAGAGAACCGTAACCAGCCTTGGAGAAGATGCTTCTGCATAGCTTGTTTCACAGCATCTGTTGAGTCATTTGAAACATAGGTGAACAAAGGCTCCCTCTAGCTTCCATCTCCTGTATTTTGTCTGTTTTAATTAACAAAGTCAATATTTACAACAGAAATAATAGATTAAGAGGCACAACTAAGCATATTAAAGGAAAAAAAAAAAAGAAGTACTACGATACTGCAAAAGTCACTGTGATGGTCACAGATAAAAATGAAAAAGGTCCAGCACCAAATACCACAGCCTACACAAATACCTTTGCATTCCTTCTCCCCTGGGTTCAATGGGCTTCAGGTGTTAGCTTAGAATATCCAATAGCTATTATTCCGCTTGTTACCTGATTTCATCTATTACACGACTGCTATTTATAGTACTGAACTATGCAAGCACACATCACTGAACAAACCTTATTTTTAGCTTTTAAGGTTATCCTAGTAATTAGTGCTGACAGTGTTTTCAAACTCAAGTCGGTTTTCTCACCACAGCACAATAGAGCCATCTTGGCCTTCTCTTGAGAGTTAAAAATTTCAAAAAATATCATTCCTATACGCAGATGCTCTGAGGGGTCCCCAGCTCCTGGAACACAGACCAGTATCAGTCTGTGGCCTGTTAGGAATAGGGCCACACAGCAGGAGGTAAGCCGAGGTCTAAGGGCCTGAGCTCTTCCTCCTGTCTGATCAGTGGAGGCATTAGATTCTCACAGGCGCAGGCACTCTACTGTGAACTGCGCATGTGTGCTATCCAGATTGCGCTCTCCTTACGAAAATCTAACTAATGCCTGATGATTTCAGGTGGTACAGTTTCATCCGGAAACCATTCTGCCCACCCTCTGTGGAAAAACTGTCTTCCACGAAATTCATCCTTGGTGCCAAAAATGTTGGGGAACGCCACTCTAACAGAAAACAAAAAGGAAAATTATACTGGTCAAACTATTCCTAATTGTTTCTGATACACAGAACACATTCATACCAAGGTATACACACAGGGAACAGCATTTTCTTTCTAAGGAAGAGAGAGAGCAAATAGATCTTTTCCTATTTCTGACATGAATTAGCTCTGTAGACTTAAGTATTGTTTCACCATCTGTAAAACACAGAAAGGTTGAAAGAAATAAGCTCTACTCCTTCAAAATATCAAGATCTTGGCCGGGTGTAGTGGCTCATGCCTATAATCCTAACACTTTGGGAGGCTGAAGCAGGCGGATCACTTGAGGTCAGGAGTTTGAGACCACCCTGGCCAACATGGTGAATCCCCGCCTCTACAAAAATACAAAAATTAACCAGGTGTGGTGGTGTGCACCTGTAATCCCAGCTGCTCAGGAGGCTGAGGCAGGAGAATCGCTTGAACCAGAGAAGCAGAGGCTGCAGTGAGCCAAGATCGCACTGCACTCCAGTCTGGGTGATAGAGCAGGACTCAGTCTCAAAAACAAAAAAAATCAAGATCTTTAGCCCTATGTTTTTCTATATAATACGGCAAGATAAATTTCACCAGGTTCACGGGACTGGCAAGCTTACTTAATCTGATTTCATACTTGTTTCCTAAACCTTGTTGTCTGGCCTCAAAATCTCACTAAAGTTTTGTATATATAAAATTGTTTATCTTACCTGATCTGTCATTAAGACCTTGTTGAAGCAGCATTACTCTCTGAGCAATGGACAAAGCTCTCATATGAACCTTTTCAGCTAAAACCTTAAAAATAATTTATAAAGATGGTCATTAAACAACACAATTTATAGATTTCATAATAAATATCACCATCTTAGAAAATTACCCAGAATCTCCAAAAGAAATTAGTATCTGGTAACACAATACAGTAAGATTCTACCTAAATTACCTGTGTTCTCTGTAAAAACCTCAACTGAAGAAATAATTATTATATGCCAAATATTTTTCTAAAGCACTTTAAGAAAATGGCTTCTTGTCCTTTAAGAATATACCAACACAAGACATTGAACTTATTTACCTGATAAGCCAACTTTCTGACAGCCTCTTTCACATCCTTGGTGCGCCCTACGATTTTTGGCAAAGTCTTTGCTGATGGTGCAATACATGATAACACTGCCCGTCTAACTTCTGAATTTGAATCATTTTCAATCAAAGTAGCATATGCTAAAAATAAAGCAATACCTTTTAGTCCTGAAGAAATTATTTAACTAGAGTCATAAAATCACATTTTGATATTTAAAATGTCTTTAATATGATAAAAGATAGGCTGGGCACGATGGCTAATGCCTGTAACCAGCACTTCAGGAGGCCATGGTAGGTAGAGAACTTCAAGACCAGCCTGGGCAATACAGGATGACTCCATCGCTACAAAGTAATTTTAAAAATAAAAAGTTAGCCAGGCATGGTGGTGGCGCTTCCAGTTACTTAGGAGGCTGAGGTAGAAGTATCACTTAAGCCCAGGAGTTTGAGGCCACACTTCTATAATCAAGCCTGAGTGAGACCCCCCTCTGTAATAAAAAGTAATAATGTCATTTTTTAGTCTTACACATTTTAGTTCAAGTTTTTTTTCCCCCCCACCACCAACTTCCTTTTTTTTTTTTGAGACAAGTTCTCACTGTGTTGCCCAGGTTGGAACCAAAGTGCTGTGATTATAGTCCTGAGTCACTGCTGCACAGGCCACCAACTTCCCTTCTAAAGACACAGAAGCAATGGAATGGCTCTAAGGCCAAAAGTGAAAACAAACAGCACTAAAAGTCATGGAAAATTCATCATTAGATTATGTCTGTGCTACTCCTCAATATTTAAGAGAAAGTTTAATATAGCAGACAGTTTATTTTAAACTAATATTGCTTTATAAGGGCCCATTATTTTTGTTTTTTAATGAGGCCTAAAAAGAAATATCTTCTGGTTTTATTCACTGAAACAAACCCATTTCTAATATTTAAATATATTTATCTGTACTTCTCACATCTTTCCCACCTTAATTATTAAGTACATGTTGACTATCAAACATATATGTTTTACACATTATGTGTATCTTTTAACACCAAAAAAAACCCCCAACTACTATGCTATCAAATAATTGTGATAAATATACCAGTGATTATAAAACTGGCAACAAGGACAGAGAGAACAGAAGAGTGCCTAAAATATACCTAGGCATATATAGAAAAATGAAATACAGCCATCTTTATGACCACAGAGGTAGAAAAAAATTCCTTAAAAAGAGATCTAAAAATACGAATCGTAATGGCAGAGATTTATATGTTTTACATTAGAATTTCTGTTCATAAAAGGATACCACAAAGGGAGTGAAACAATGATACCCCAATAAGCCATCTAAAACAGGAAGAGATCTACAATTCATATAAACTCAAGCACTACTTTTCAAAATAGATAAAGAATTCCAATGAATTAATTTTTTAAAATGGTATATTAAATTAAAAACCAGATGGAAAAATGGGCAAAACACAGTAACAGGTTTTATACAGAAATATAACTGGCTGCTAAATATATAAGTACAGCATGGTTTACACAAAATGATAGGAGAACATTAAGATAGACATGATTTATGTAAAACAAAATTTTTTTAATCTAAGCAAAAGATTAACTCAAAATTGAGAATAGTTACTTCTGAGGGAAAGGGATGCATCGGGAAAGGATGCAAGCAGGCTTCAAAGGTACTTTTTTTTAAGCTCAGTGGTTGCTACTTAGGTTTTTTTTTTTTTTTAATCTGATTCATACATTAATTACCTCTACTCTTCCATATGTGTAGACCATACTAAAAAATTTCAAATACTGAGAATTTAACAAAATCAACAATTCTGAAAAAAAGATTTCAGAAACTACACATACCATTAACCACTGGGCACTCATCATCCTTTGGATCCTGAAGTCGTGAAAGCGCCAGAACTGCCTGTATTCTCACATTTGGAATCTTATCTTTCAATCTGATAAGCATGGCTTCATTAATTTTATCAAACACATCATCATCAATCTGAGCATTTTCTGGCATACTTCCCAAAAGCTTGTTTATAAGCTGGCACACTCTAAATCTCACTGCATTGCTGTTTGCTTCATGAGACTAAAACAGAAACAAATCAAAATTTATTCATAGTCACATACCACTCCCAAATAATCAATATTATCTGAACACTATACATTCAGAATTCAAGAAGTTACAACAATTCATTTCCTGAAGAGAACCTACAATGCTACCTTGGTCCATATGTATAGCAAATACATATTTTATAAAGTCTCAAAATAAACAATCTGAGAGAAGTTTTTGCTAAGTTACACAGTCCTTTTTGTAGAAATTTCTAAAATACAGAACTCATTTAAAACAAACATAGGCGAACTAATCTAAAGAGGTCATCAAAAATGTAATGCTGCATGCAGTTAGAGTCCACCTTTTAATCATAATAACTCTAAGATTTCCTATAAATGATAGACTCATTCACTTTCTTAATCACTAGATATTTCATTGTCAAAAACAAACTTCCACGACCCTTTTCAAATGGCAACATTTCTAAAATCCCTCCCCAAAGTGATCGTTTTCATAGTACCTTTAAGAGAAAAGTAAACAAATAATTTAAAAGACCATCATCTTTCTCTTCCTCATCATCTTCAATATCCGATTGGTGAAATGAAGTAACAAACTTTGCTGCAAATTCTACTACCCTCTCCACAGCTGGCTCACGTTTATAGACCACCATAGCATATTTAAGGTAATGAACGAACTTCTCATGAAAACCTGTTTTATCATCCGTCTGAAAGACAAAAGAAACCCTTCATAAACTACACCGATAAAAATCCTTTATTCCCAACATCACTTCAAGACTGCTGAAAGGACTAGCCGTAATAATGCAAACAAATTAAAATCTTTATTTAGCAAACTCTTAATTATCCAAGCCAGCAAAAGGGGAATCAATTTGCATGAATTTCTCTCCAGGCTATAATTGTAGTACACAAGATTGACTTTTTACAGTGAAAAGATTTGATTTTTTTTTCCAATATCTTTGAATTCTCAATAATCTTTCAGTACCAGTTCAGTACAAATATGCTTCTTCATCAACAACCCAAAATCAATACTGGCTTTTATATTTCTCATATTCTGGCTTTCCTATCACCAGCAGTTTCTTTATGAGACAATCTGTACATCGTATCTCATATCCTCAAAGCCCTGTGACGCTGACTTACAATTTTTCTTGAGCCTCAAGATCATCTTCTCCAAATTCATTGTTCTATTATTCTCAAGGTTCCACTCAAAACAAACAAATAATATGTACATAAATGGGAATGCCCAGGCCCTAACGCCTCATTTGGTAAATGACTGGATTCAATGTAACCATGGGACGAGGGTAGAGTCATTTGACCGTCGGCAGGGAGCGATGACCCCAGGGGCAACGACCACTGAACCCCCGCGTTCAGGATCCACTCTGTGGCTCAATTTTTGATGCCTGGTCGCCTCGGTGCTCGTAAGCGTTTCTTTCCACGTTCACGATCAGACTGAGGAATAACGGTCCGTACCGCCCGGAGGTTACGGGTGTCGGGCCAGAAACGCCAAGGCGGGAACCGAGTGGGCGACGCCCAGGCTTCGGAGTCTTTCTACCCCGGGCCCAGGCGACCTCGGGTAAGTCCCTGACTTCTCCGAACCTCAAGTCCCTCTGAAGTGAGTCGCGAAGGTGAACAAGGCTGGAGTTACGGTGTGCCGAGCCCAAGAGCGTTGGAAGGCCCCTGACGGAGGCTGGGCCGGGGCGGGAGAGGGGCGGCGACCAAGGCCGGGCGCGCTTACCGTGCGGTAGGTGCGGCTCAAAGCCACCACCAGCTTGGCCTGGTTCTGGTGCGGCTGCTGCGCCAGCCGAAAAGTCTCCTTGATTGACAGCAGCCTCTTTTCCGCTCCCATGGCTCTGGGACCCTGCCGGGACGAGTACTGCCCGCGCTTGGCTACAGCCAGCCCTCCTCCCCCGCCAGCCCTGAGGCAGAGCTCTCGGTGGAATCTCCTCAGGCTGGAGAGAGCGGGACCCAGGCGCCCAGGGAGTCTTTACCGCCCAGACGTTCAAATAATTCCCGCTAGAAGGAGAAATCTCGCGAGACTGCCGCAAACGCTTTGGGAGGCGAAAGCGGGAAGCAGTGGGCCCACCCACCTGAAATCCCGCGCTTTGGGCGCATGCGTCTAGGTTCAACCTAGTCCAACCGTTTTCCCAGAGGGAAGTGGCGTTGCTGAAAGGGAGGGGCCGTTGGCTCGGCCGGAAGTGGCGGCGACGCGGGAGCGGGGTTGAGTGGTCTTGCCACGGTCGGGGCAGGGCTGCAGGCGTGAGGCCTAGCTGGGTCGTGCGGCCGAGCGTGAAGAGGGGAAGAAGAAGCGATATTCCAAGGGTGAGAACGGGAAATCTGCCCAGGATAACAATCTCCCTTGTGGTCGAAGGGCGGGGGATCCCTACACTAGGGCTCCGTTTCGAGAGACGGCGACTAAGGAAAGGTAGCGCGCGTTCCGGAGGCCCGGCCGCCTCTGAGAAGGGAGACGCTGCCGGGTCCGCTGCGCGGGGCGACCCGAGGTTAGTGGAGACTGATGCGGTCTTTTAAGGCGTTTGTCGCTGGCCTGGTGAAGCCGACTGCCAAGTCCCGCATGGCGTGCGGGCGGCCCGGGGATCGCTGCAAAGGGGGGTGCGGGCCAGCTTAGCTGCTGCCGTTTCTAGATGTGCAGCTCTTGAGGCCCTGTTTTGAAGTGGGCGTAAGGACAGTGTATTAAGGGATAACTCGAGAAGGGAAATGTCCTTCAGGTAGTGGTTAAGATAAAGAAGAGTAGGAACTAGGTCTTTAAATCACTTTTTTAAATAAAATTACATCAGACAAAACTTGTGTTGGGTCTCAGGATGCACCATCCAAAAATAGGACTGTGTTATTTATAACCCAGCCAAAGAACCTAGGAGGATGGAGGGAAGCCGTTTTTCCCTCTCCTACACCCACTGCCAGCTGAAGAAATACAACATTACTAAGCCACCTGTACACCTTTCTCCTTTTGAATTACCTTCCCTCAGCAGTCATGGATTTTCTGAATTTACTGTTAACTATACCATGCAGATTTTTATGTACTTGTGAATAAATCCCTGAATGAGGATATTGTACTATTTTGATGTTTTAACCATTAAATGAATAATTATATGGACATCTGGCTTTTTTCAGTCAATATTGTTGTGGTTCATATTCATATATTAATAATAGTAACTTGCACTTAATTGACCTTTATCATGTGCCAGACATGAAACACTTCATTTAATACATGCAAACAAACCCTGCAGGATAACTCTGATCTTCTTTTAAGATGAGGAAACTAAGGCACAGACAGTTTTCCATTGTATTAATATGCCATACCTTATCCATTCTCCTGCTTAATTCCTCAAACTTTGTAGATATTCAATTGCTAGTTAAGGTAAGAATGTGGTAACATATGTGTTGCCCATAGTTGTGCTTTGTGACATTTCTTTTNTGTTAAACTATGAAAACACTTGGCACATAGTAAGTACTCAAGTAAATGTGAACTTCTTTTTTTTCTTTTTGAGACAGCCTCTCTCTGTTGCCCAGACTGGAGTGCAATGGCATGATCTTGGCTCACTGCAAACTCTGCCTCTCGGGTTCAAGCAGTTCTGCCTCAGCCTCCCAAGTAGCTGGGTACAGGCGTGCACCACCATGCCTGGCTAATTTTTTGTGTTTTTAGTAGAGACAGGGTTTCGCCATATTGGCCAGGCTGGTCTCAAACCCTTGACCTCAGGTGGTCCACCCGCCTCAGCCTCCTTTCTTTACTGTATTGTATTCTTCTATCTCACCAACAGAGACTTCATACCGTTTTGTCAGTTATAGAAGAATGAGCTGTCTGGCCACCAGAGGTCAGCCTAACTATATTTTGGTTAGGTGTTTTTTGTTTGTGTGTGTGTTTGTTTTAATGGTCAAAGCCATGGGGGGAGGGTCAGTATTTCTTGATATTATAATCTGAAGTTTTTTTTTTTAAAAGATGCTAAATTTAAACAACATAATATCACTGCCTTAAAGCTTACATGTTTCCTGACTTTTGATTTGTACTGTGAAATAGAACAAAAGCAATTATGGAAACGTGAGAACCTTTTTAAAAATATTCTGAGTAACACAATAACTGAAGTATAGCCAATTAGTAATTTCACAGGTGCAGTCTGGTTGAAATGAAAACAGTAAAAATATTAGAGGAGAGCACAATGAAAAGCCAACAACTTCTCCTGTCTCAGTTAATAAAGACTTAGAGTCCATGACAAAGATTGAATACTCTTTTTCAGATTGAACTAAGTAATAGTATTGTAAATTAAGAGGTATCACATCAATGTTTCTTCTTAAAGAAGTTATAAGCAGTTTCCTTTATATTACTGTAGTAGCATCACATATGTTGATCCTGCCTTAAAAATTAATCTAATTTGTCTTTCTCTTAACATTATCAAATCACCAAGATATAACTTGGAAACTCTTCTCTCCCTGGAGTAAAATAGAACGTGCCTGTGGTAGTTTCTTACTGCCTTTGTCGTTCTCCGATTCCCTCAAATATATTTGCTGAGCCACTAACATATGCCAGACACTGTGCTAGGAGTGTCTGGAAGACACGGAAATACTCATGAGTGGACAATTGCTGACCTGAAGCCATACCATATGACCTTATTAGCACAACTCAGTGTATTTGATAATGCAAATGTTCACTGACTTTGATTTTGGAAATCCCCCCCTACAGAGTAGCATAAATGAGACATTGATATTGTTCCTTTTTTTTTGAACTGGTTAGAAAAGTTTATTTTGTGTTTAGCATATTTTTCTAAGGTATCACAAGTTACACATCCAAACTCTTCAACGGTATAGTATTTTATATTCTAAAGGAGAGGCCTTTAAAGAAAACTTGTATATTATAATACTGCAAGTCTAATGGATTCACATCACAACAGAGCCTAGAAAGAAGGGGACATTAGAGAAATTGTCTACTACATAAGGGTCAGTTGATTCATTGTATTTATGGTTTTCCCCCTTGTAAGGTGAAAACTATATGTTCTAGCTCTTTAAGGAGTAAAAATACACTAAATGTTCCATCCTGTTGATTTCTACCTGTGAAATTCCACACAATATTAGCAGTCGGGAAAGAACAGGAGAATATGAAGTCTGCCTTTTAAAAAATATTAAAATGTTATGATTTTAAAACATCAAGCATTACAGTCTATAAAATCAATTAAGAACTTTCTGTATATAAGGACAAAGATACATTTAAGACATATACAAGAAGATGCTTTTTCCTGAGTAGAATGCAAACTTTGTTTTATATTAAGTTTCTGTGAATTTTGAAAGTGTAAAATGCCAGAGTTTTTCCACATCAGACAAAAATCAGGAATGTTCACCTTCACATCCAAAAAGAAAAAGAAAAAAAAAACAATTTCAAGTAGAAGTTCAGCAAGAATAATGTAAATTCTGAAAAGAGTGGCCAAAATTTTAAATTATCAACAGACAGCTCAATTTGATGGATCTTTCAGTAAACTTAAGTTTGAAACAACAAAAAAATTACTGTTTAATAAAACATAGAAAAATATTTCCTGGAAATTATCATCCAATTTGAAAAATAAAAAATGTAACCCATAGTAAATAAAAATACAAGAGAAAATCAACCTCTATTGGAATCAAGGTATTGTTTCTTTTCTCATTTAAAGCTATGCCTTTAAAGGCAACCCATGTTGCCATATATACTTTACCAGTCGGATTCTCCAGTGATAAGAACCTAGAATGCTTCTAATTCCTATCATCACAGATGTAGCTTCAGGGTATATCCTCATACATGTTCTTACTGAATTTCTTTGCTATCTATGCCCAAAAGTAGGATTGCTAGATCATGAAATGGGCATAGTTTGCCTAAGTAGTGCTGCCAGGTTCTTCTTTGGAACAGTTATTCTACTCTGCAGTCCCAGCAGCAGTGGCAGTACCATAAGAGAACTCACCGACACTCCCCATTCTGATTTTGCCAAACTGATAGCATAATGTGATCATATTATTCATGTCTTGGGATTTTCTCTTTTATAATTTGGCTATCTTTGTCCTTTGCTCATTTCCTTATTGTGTTGCTATCTTTTTTAAAAATTGACTTTATTTTGTCCTTGGTATCTTCAGAAATGATTAATAGTGATGTGATTAAATTCATTTTTTGGTCTGGAGCTTTATGATTTTGTTTAAGAAGTCTTTCCGTGGACTGGGTTCACAAAGATATTCTGTATTATATTCAACTAACTATATAGTTCTACCATCCCCATTTAGGTCTTTAATCTATCATGAGTCCTCCCTTATACATGTCATTATATAGGAATACGGTTTTACTTTTCATTTTTTTCTTAACCTTGTTCTTAATTTTTTCTTAATTCTTACTCCAATACAGTTTTACTTTTTTTCATATAATGAGCCAGTTGTACCAATATTGTATACTAGCCATGTCCATTCACCCTTAGTTTATGTGCCAACCTTATTTTATATTACATTCCCAAATTATATATGGCTCTGTTTCTAAGCTCTGTTCTGCTCTATTGGACTATCGTCTACACTAATCCTACCCTATTTTAATTTCTGTGATTTTAGTCACAGGACATACCTTGAAGAATAGGAACTCCCTTACTCTTCTGTTTAAACAGTTCATTTGGCTATATGTGGAATTTTATCCTTTCTGTATAAACTTTAAAGTTTATTTATAGAGTTCCTTAAAATCTTGATTGGAATTGTAATTAATAGGGAGAAAGTTGATATCTTTAGGATATTTGCTCCATCCAAGAGCATGGAATGTCTGTATTTTAAATTATCTTCTATATTGTTTATTAGATCCTGTATATTAATGATGAGTTCCTAGGTTTTTTACAGGATTAGATTTTTGTTGTTTCTTTTTTCTTCTGTGAAATGTCCTTATATATGGTTTAGTTAGTATTGCTGGTATAAAAGTTAATAATGCCTGGGTTGAAACACTGACCCTATGACTTACTAGATGAATGGCTTTTGTTACATAACTTAATCCACAGGTAAGATGGGGACAATAAAAGTACTTATCTTTTAGGGTTGTTAGAAGAATTTTAAAATAGTTAACATTTGTGCAGTTCACTAGAGTAGGATATGGCAAATAGTAAGTACTATATAAGTAATTAAATTAATGAATATTCATAGGTTAATCTCAGTTGAGGAACCTTGTTGAAGTCTAATAGTTTGTATGGCTTTTTTTTTAATTAGATGGTATCATCTATAAACTAATACTTTTACTTCTTCCAATTCTTAACGTATCTTTGTTTAAAAAAAAAAAAAGAAAAAAGAAAGAAAAGCATTCATTTTTAGTATACCACGTCAGACAGTATCTGACTCAGTCAACATAGTCATCTTTACTGAATTTCATCTTTTTATTTTTTATAGAGAAGAGTCTCAGAAGAGTTTCATTTTGTCATCCAGACTGTAGTAAATCAGTGCGATCATGGCTCACTGTGCAGCCTCCATCTCCTGGGCTCAAGCAATCCTCCTGCCTCAGCCTCCCAAGTAGCTAGAACTAAAGGTACATACCACCATGCCTGGCTAAATTTTTTGTAGAGACAGGGTCTTACTATATTCCCAGGCTGGTCTTGAACTTCTGACCTCAAGTGATCCTCCTGCCTGGGCCTCCCAAAATGCTAGGGTTATAAGCATGAGCCACTGTGCCCTGCCCCAGACTTCACTATTAAAGGAAATGTATCTCATCTCATTTAGGATTATAGTTTTTGGTAGATAACCTTTACCACATTGAGAAAGTTATATCCTCTTTCTAATTTAGTAAAAATGTTTTATTTTTAAAGCTTAAATACATGTTGGTGAGGAACTAACAAAGGTTAAATGTCCACATTCAATAAAATCTTTTCTTTAGTTCTGGTAATTTTTTTTTTTTTTTTTTTTGAGACAGAGTCTTGCTATTGCCCAGGCTTGACTACAATGGCTGGATCTCAGCTCACTGCAACCTCTGCCTCCTGGGTTCAAGCAATTCATCTGCCTCAGCCTCCCAACCAGCTGGGACTACAGGCGTGCACCACCATGCCCGGCTAGTTTTTGTTAGACGGGGTTTCACCATATTGGCCAGGCTGGTCTTGAACTCCTGAGCTTGTGGTCTGCCAGCCTCGGCCTCCCAAAGTGCTGGGATTACAGGCATGAGCCACAGCACACCTTACACATTTTTTTAATTTGAGTTATTCTTGCTTTCCTGGGATAGGCTGTATTTGATAATAACATATTCTTTTTTCTTTGATGTACTGTTGGATTCTGTTAACTGATATTTAGGATTTTGCAAGTGAAATGAGCCTATACTTTTCTTACTTGGTTCATCCCTAAGTTGGAATTGATTTTTATTATCTTTATAAAAGGAGCTGGTCAGCTTTCATGCTTTTTCTTTTTTGTAGAACAGCTTATATCAGATTGGTCATAGGATCACAACTTCTGAGGTCCCAGCAAGAATCCTAACATGTAGCAGCTCTGCCACCAGGACAGGCCCCCTAAAACTAATCCCAACAAGCACCTCTGAAGGTTAAAAAAAAAATACCTCTTATAGCTCTCTATTTAGAGTTTGGGGCATAAGGGATCAGCTTTTGCAAAATAATTTTCTGGGCTAAAGCTGCATACAAACTGGCCCAGTTATGTACTAACAAAGGATTAAAATGGCCCTAGACTCTCCTCCCCAATACTATGATTTTAAGAGCTATTATCAACAGGTAAATTGGCCTAAGCCTGTGAGATAGAGAGGGAAGAGTCTGTAAGACTTCTTGCTCAGCATGTATTCTGTTTTTAGATACCCTAAAGTTAGATAGGTAATGGTGTTATCCAGTGCTTTCAGGCTTTACAATCATGTCTCTAGTCTTCTCATTCACAGGTTAAGGCTACCTTTCCAGATAGTCCAACAGCTAACCCAACAGTTTCCAAGGGCATTTGCATCACCTGTGAAAACATCGGATCCTTATACACCAGATGTTCTTGACAGCTCATCCCATCATTCCCTCTCTGCACAAAAGTTGCTATACCAGTGGACAACCAAGACAGCTACTGAGCTTCTTTTCATTATCAAGTAGATATTATGTCACTGCCAGCAAAACAGCACAAAAATATATCTTCACGGTACCACTACCAACTGGGACTATGCTAAATAAATCAGCTTGCCTAGATGAGGACCCCTTCTCTTCTTGGATAGCCAGGATTTGAAGGAGATAATCTGACCTGTGCCACTGGTAAGTGACTAATACTTTTACACACTGAACTGGTCCTGGAAACTGAGATGTCTTCTTTGTAAGTGAAGAATATTCAACATAATCTTGAAGAACTGCACAGTGGTGTGGGCCACAAGCATACTTTATGTGTGTAATTGACTGAAAGACAAAGTAACCTTGGTGAAAGGATTTTTCATCTCATTTCTATTTGCCAGTGTTAGTCAGTGTTCTGCTGGCTTAGATTATTACCTTTTTCTGGTTCCTTACTCTGTTTTATTCCAATGGGTCCTAGAAATCCCTCTCCTGACCACTTGTCAGAATCAGAAAGTGAGGAAGAAGAAAACATGAGCTACCTAAATGAGAGTTCTGGGGAAGAGTGGGATTCCTCTGAAGAAGAGGACTCCATGGTACCCAACTTATCGCCTCTTGAGAGTCTTGCCTGGCAGGTGAAGTGCCTTTTAAAATATTCTACAACTTGGAAACCTTTAAATCCTAATTCCTGGTTGTATCATGCTAAACTCTTGGATCCAAGCACGCCAGTCCATATACTTCGAGAGATAGGTCTAAGACTCTCCCATTGTTCCCATTGTGTCCCCAAACTGGAACCAATTCCTGAATGGCCCCCTCTGGCCTCTTGTGGAGTCCCACCTTTTCAGAAGCCCCTTACAAGTCCCAGCCGGCTCTCTAGAGATCATGCCACTCTAAATGGAGCACTGCAATTTGCCACCAAACAGCTAAGCCGAACATTGAGTAGAGCCACTCCCATACCTGAATACCTAAAACAGATCCCTAATTCATGTGTTTCTGGGTGTTGCTGTGGCTGGCTAACTAAAACAGTTAAGGAAACAACTCGTACTGAACCCATCAACACTACTTATTCTTACACTGACTTCCAAAAGGCAGTTAACAAACTCCTAACTGCATCACTATAAAGATCTACCGTTTGCTCTGATATCTCTGATGTTGCTAATTGAGAAAGTGGTACAAAGTCATTACACAGCCCACCAATGCCTTCTCAATCAAACTATTTTGTGCCCTGGTAAGCCAATGAGGATACCCTTTGACAAATCCTATGGATAAAATGATAATATCAAGGCCGGACTTGGTGGTTCACACCTGGAATCCCACCACTTTGGGAGGCCGAGGCAGGCGGATCACCTGAGGTCAAAAGTTCAAGACCAGCCTGGCCAACATGGCGGAACCCATCTCTACTAGAAGTAGAAAAATTAGCCGGCTACGGCAGTGCATTCCTGTAATCCCAGCTATTCAGGAGACTGACACAGGAGAATTGATTGAACCCAGGAAGCGGAGGTTGCAGTGAATGGAGATTGCGCCACTGCAGTCCAGCCTGGGCAACAGCGAGACTCAGTCTCAAAAAAGAAACGATAATATCAGTGGAGAATTAGTTAAGGAAACCATGTTACAAAAAATAGTTGAATATTCTTCACTCAGTTCTCACCCTCCCCATCCCAATTTACTCTGCGTTTCTGAATGGCTTTAATGAGATATCTAGTTATTAATGGAGAAAAGTAGACCACCACCCCTTTTGTAATCCATACTTCAGAACAGCCATCATTGAAAGCAAGAAGTTGGTTATCCACAATAATACCTTTCTGAGCATACTCTTCTCTGACATGGAGGTAGTTGAACTAAATTGAGTACACAAAGGAAAATGTCAGGAATATGACTTTTTCCAGCTTTTATATAGATGTGCCTACATGTGACACTCGTTAGGGTTCCTTTTATTTTTATAGAGGCAGGGCAGGAAGGACTGCAGTTTGAAGACTATCATATACTACTACAAACTTCGGTACTTAAAGTTGCAGCATGAACCTTCTATATCAGAGTCTCCCACCAGACTGTCTCTGGCTGACTCAGCCTATAAGATCATCTCTTGGGATTAAACAAACACATGTTCTGTAGGGAATGTGTTCCCTGAATCTTGGCACTCAGACTTTTGTCAAGAGTAAATACATTTTGAAAGATGAATGGAAAATTATTAAGAGCATTTATGCTTTCAGTGTTAACTGCTAATGGATTAAAATTTTAATCTGTGTAACGTTTCCTGGAGCAAAAGTTCAAGTACTTTCCACATCCATTGCAAACTTTGGGAACCCTTCAATTTTAAAGAACCTTCTTATTAGAAAATCTCAGCCTAATACAATCTGAAGTTGAGTTTTAGCATTGTTTTTCTAAGTAGATTTAGTTACAGATTTTCTTCTGACCAAACAGGAGTATGTGCCCTTGTAAATGAGTCTTGTTTATTTAAATGAGTCAAAACCTAGAAATCAATATATGTAAAATGCATGAGACTATTTAATCTTTTCATATACTCTTAGAAATGAAATCTGTGCATGGTCCTGGTTGACTGGGCATCTAAAGGGAATCAGAAAAGAGATTGTAAAAAATATATATATCCTCTTCCTTATTTTAGTTTTCCTTTTTCCTGGTCAGGAGTTCGTGACCAGCCTGGCCAACATGGTGAAACCCCATCTCTATTAAAAATATAAAAATTAACCAGGCGTGTGGCACACACCCTGTAATCCCAGCTACTCAGGAAGCTGAGGCAGGAGAATTGCTTGAACCCAGAAGGTGGAGGTTGCAATGGGCCAAGATCGCACCACTGCACTCCAGCCTGGGTGACAAAGTGAGATACTGTCTCAAAAAAAAAAAAAGCAGTTAGGAATCACAAATTGTGTAAATACATAGCAACTTTAAGAAGAGAGAAGAATGCTTATAACCTAATGAATGTTTATGCTGAGCCTTAGCTGTCTGGTCTAAAGGAAAACAGAGGGAATTGTAGAATAAAAGTATTTGCCTAAAACTATATCATATTGTTAGTGTAATTGGATGTATCAGAAACTGTTCATATATAGATACTCTGTTAGAAACTGGTTTCTAAAATGTTACAAGAAACTCTTCCTTTTTTTTGTTTAAGGGGAGGTGGGATGAGATAGGGAAGAGGCCTGCATATTAAAATATGTTGATGTTTATGTATCCATAATGTGTTCCATTTTCTCTCTGTGTGTGTATAAAAGTGCCTTGTTCATAAATGCATTTTTGCTATTCACTTCAAAAGGAAGCCTTTCCCCAGCTTGGCAGCTGAATAAACCAACAGCTTTGTACATGCTAAACAGAGTATGGTCATTTGTCCTCAACAAATGAAGTAGATCCTACTTTGCTTAAGGCATATTCAACATTCACTAAGTACTGAATAGAGTTAATAGATGTAGTACCTGTATCTATATAATATGTCTGACTGGAGATGATTTGACATCCCTAGAGAAGAAACGCACTTGAAGAAGAAAATTCTGATATTCAGTCAGGATTAAATTGAGCTTATTTTTGTTTTTATATTTTAAGTAATTTCAGATTGCACAAAATAATAGGTAACTACATAAGACTTAAGTTAACTTTTTGTGTGGCACAGACACTGGGGTTTGGGAATGAATTTACTACCTTTGCATTCCCTGTGTTGGCTTCTGGTTAAATGCAGTCACCATAATTTGGATAAAAAGAGATGAATTTATCCTGTTTATAGAAATATTTATCAAAGCAGTAAGGAAACTATTTCTAAACCAGTGGACATTAACAGCCTTTCACTTCATCAGCGTAGATAGGAAACTTTTTTTTTTTTTTTTAAGATGGAGTTTTGCTCTTGTTGCCCAGACCAGAGTGCAGTGGCGCGATCTCTGCTCACTACAGCCTCTGCCTTCCACGTTCAAGCAATTCTGCCTCAGCCTCCCTAGTAGCTGGCATTACAGGCATGAGCCACTGCACCCGGCCATAGGCAACATTTTTATTAAAACGATCCAGATAACCTTGAGCTTCAAATACCATAATCATGTCTTTTAATCCCATCTGCCTCCTAAGAAAAGGAAAAAATTCATACATTCATGGCAGGAGGGCAAATGATAGGTCCCCTCCAGGAGATAGAAGCCCCTCCTGCTGGGCCTTCTATCACACCTGTTCCTATAAAAAAAAATTGTCTTTCTAATGAAAATAACATTTTGATATTAGTATAGATAGCTAAGGTATTTGAGGACCTTAGAAATCACTTGGCTTATTATGTATAAGTTGTCTTGCATCTGGCTTTCTACTTTTGGCTCCAGTGTTAGAGAACGTGTCTTTTGGAGTAGGCTGTTAATTTTAAATAACTGTTAGAAATTTAGCCATTCATCCAATATTGCTCTGGAAAAGTGCCTACTATAGTACAGATGCTGGGAATGCAAAATTAGATACTACACATGGGAAATTAGTTTTAAAATAATATTTATATGTTACCCCAAGCCATTTCTGCTATCTAAGGTCATGTTAAATAAGCCTAAACCCTAATCCATATGTTGGCCCTTTACATAGTGAAAATAGCTTATAGTGGAGAATCATATAAAAGAATTGAATGGAGCAGCCATCCAAGTGTAGTGAAGAGCACACTTCAATTAAACCCGCACAGTGATTACTCAGCCAAGGAAATGGAGAAAATATATAGATATTTTGTATGCAAATTTAAATTATATCTGCCATTCACAAGGCAGTGGCACAAAGATCAGGGCCAGAAGTGTTTTGCTCAGGTAGCTAGGATATATAGAACAGCCCGAGAAGTCTGGGTAGCTTCTCAGACTTTATAACTGTGCAAGCTGATAACATGTTTGTCCACCAGTGATAGCCACTGGACTGAGGGAGCTACATTAGCTGGCACCAACCACCAGTACTTCTTTGTCAATTTGCTGTTGCTAAAAGAAAAATCTCTATGATGTATCTATGATAATTTTAAATAAATTTTAGTTAATGACTACATATTTGAGTCTGATAATTTCATGCCATTTGCCAGGCTTTTCCTTTCAGTTAGCAGCAGCAGTAAGACTATAAAAGTTTGCGAGTGAGATCAAGAAATGGAAAGGACGAGAATATGCCACAGTGACCCAACACTTACTGGCTTTCCATCTTCTGTGAGAGCTATGACCAGCCATTCTCAGTGAGATGTGGAAAATGCCTGGTTTTCATTTTTTTTTATTTTTTTTATTTATTTATTTTGACACAGGGTTTCCCTCTTACCTAGGCTGGAGTGCAGTGGCATGATCTTGGCTCACCGCAGCCTTGACCTCCCACCGCAGCCTTGTTGGTAGCTATGGACTACAGGTGCACACCACCACACAGCCCAATTTTTTTGTATTTCTTTGTAGAGACAGTTTCACTCAGGCTGGTCAGGAACTCCTGAGCTTCAGCGATCCTCCCACCTCATGCTCCCAAAATGCTGCTGTTACATTGGTACCTGTTTTTTTTTTGTTTTTTTTTTTTTTTTTTTTTTTAAAGGAAAATAGCAGTTTAACGGGAAGATAGCAGTAGGGTTATTGCTTCTAAACTGTGGAGTCAGTTAAATATGTTAGCAGCGGTTTCAAGTTGAATCATAAAACAGGAAGTTGACTGGAATTTGGGCAGTTTATTTGGGAAGACATGACTCTGACACGTGATATGAAAATTTCTGGGATCATTAGGGGAGTTAGGCCCTATAACAATAATGATTCAGAAGGGACTCAGGATATTGGTTAGCCTAACAAGATTAAAACTAACTTTCTAGTATACACAGAAACCAAGCTGGTTTGTCAAATTAGCAACAGAAACCAAATAAAACTTAAAATGAGTTGCAGTTAATAAATTAAGGAGCTGGTAGTATAGTTCTGTTTGGGGGAAAATTGTTAAGTTTGGGTTAACTGCTCAGCCTCTGCCTAATATATTATCCTTCCATCTATGGTATCAGCTGTGGGACCTGACACTGCAATGTATCAACTGATCATTCTGGTTTGCAATATATTAATTAAGCAATGAAGCAGTAGGGGCAACTTCCTTTGAGAGCGCCAGCAAAAAAGACCCTAGTTGGGCTTTATGGTTGCACCCTGAGTAACTAGGATGGCCTGAGTGGTGATTGGCAGGGCTCGGGTGAAAGAAGGGTGCAGCAACTACCTGGAGAATCCTAATTTCTGAATTAATTGAAGGCTGGCATTAATGTTGGCCACAGCCAATGCATTCCATGTAGACTCACTGCAAAGTGTGTTATATGATATTGGTCCCTGTCTACCTAGTTGGTTCTGAAGTAAACTTTCCCATGGCTTGAAAGCTTTGGTGCAGAGCCCAGTTTCCTTCTTTGGATGCAATTTTTCTATGTTGGTCACATTCTACTTGAGACACATTTCTTTAAATGTGTTGGGTTGCCAGATTTAGCAAACAGAAATACAGGACACCCAAATAAATTTGAATTTGAGATAAATAATGAAATATGGCATATATACCAGAAAAAAGTTATTTATCTGAAATTCAAATTTAGTTTTTTGCATTTTATCTACAACCCTATAAATGTGTTAGTGGCATGGATTAAGCTTGAGTTTTAGTCATATAGTTGTTCCCAGGAACTGACTCTTTTCATTATGTGTTTTGCTGTTTGTTTTTGAGTCGGAGCTTTGCGCTTGCTGCCTAGACTGGAGTGCAATGTCATGATCTCAGCTTACCGCAACCTCCATCTCCCAGGTTCAAGTTATTTTCCTGCCTCAGCCTCCCAAGTAGCTGGGATTATAGACATGCACCACCACACCCAGCTAATTTTGTATTTTTGGTAGAGTTGGGGTTTCTCCATGTTGGTCAGACTTGTCTTGAACTCCCAACCTCGGGTGATCTGCCCGCCTCAGCCTCC
This sequence comes from Cebus imitator, assembly GCF_001604975.1. NCBI lineage: Eukaryota > Metazoa > Chordata > Mammalia > Primates > Cebidae > Cebus > Cebus imitator. Next base: position 3,904,166 of record NW_016107442.1, read on the forward strand.
CAAAGTGTTGGGATTACAGGCGTGAGCCACTGCTCCCAGCCTACGTGTTGTTTTCTTATGCCTAAATAATTGATTTGTAGCCAGGAGCAGTGTTGTGCACACCTATAGTCCCAGCTACTCAGGAGGCTAAATTGGGAGAACTGCTTGAGCTGAGAAGTTAAAGGTTGTAGTGAGTTATGATCATGCTACTGCACTCCAACATGAGCACCAGAGCAAGTGCCCGTCTCTAAAATAATAATATTTAATAATAAGAGATTGGGGGTGAGGAAGGCTCACACATAGTTGACCCAAGGTTAAAACTGTTGTTGAGTGTTAGAAGACAAGGCCCAATTGTAGATACTAGATTTTTTAGAGGAGACACGTGATATTTAGCTAAAATAACCACATAACCGTTACAATATTTGCAAACACAAATTTTTAAAATGCTCTCTCAACAGTAGGTAGTTTGGGTTTGTGGTTTTTTGTCTGTGTGTGTTTTAAGCAGTTACTTTCTCACTCTACTATACCATGAAGGCAAAGTATATCACTTTAAAAAAAAAATACTTGATAGGCAGTACAGTTATGGCAGCCATTCACAAATTTGGAACACCTGTCTTTGCCTTCCAGAACCCCCACCAAAGACTCAGGGATTTGAAAGACACAAGAAATTACTCCCGGAAGGTGGGAGTAATAAACAATAATGCCCTTGAAATAAAGGTATTATTTGAACTATTTTTTTTTTTTTTTGCCCTCCCTTTGTAGGCAAGCAGGTATCTCTCTACCAAATAACTGAAGCCTTATTGTCTGGAGAAATTAAACCAAATAGAATTGAGGGCAGGGGGAGGATGGTAGTGGTAGTGATGGGCTATATGAAAGACAAAATGATTGAGAGAATGTCAGTATTCTGAACATTATGAGCCTCCAGTCCACTCTCCACCTGGCTACAGAACCTGGCAACTAGGCTTATACCCAGCCCTCTTCATCCCACCCAAAAAGAAGAGCAGTATAAAAAACAGCTTGACACTTGATTATTTGTTACAGTGAAACTGAGAGTCCACAAGCCCTGCTCATTCTTATATAGTTTTCAGTCACTTGAAATCACTGTACACAAATAGCCAAGGATCACTATTTGAGGAAACCTTCAACGTGAAAGATGATCATAATCTGTGATATTCTCAGAAACAAATATACTGCTTCCATGAAATAGGATCAGGATGCCAGTTTAAAAAATGAACAACCCAAAAACAAGAGCTATTGGAAAAACAGGAAAACCAAAATTAAACATTCAGTAGATGTATTAGAAAATAAGTTGAAGAAATTTTGAAAAAGAACAAAGAGATGAAAAGTAGGCAAAAACAAAATGAAACTGAAACCTGAATAGGATGCAACATCTAATAAAGAGTTCCAAAATGAGAGAATGGAGAAAGAAGGTGAAGAGAGAAAAAATTAAAGAAAATTTTCTGAAAATATAAGACATTAGTCTCCTAAATTAAAAGGGTCCACTGGGTGCGCTGTGAAAAGAATTTAAAAATGCAATAGCACATTGTTAATATATTTCAGCATGCCAGAATTATGGAAGGACCTAAAAGCTTCCCAAAGAAGGTCGGGGAGTAATTTACATAAAAAGGATACATTTTCAGAATGGGATTTAGACTTCTTGGTAGCAACACTGGATGCTGGGAGACTATGAAAGCAAGGTCTTTAAATTTAAAAAGAAATGATTTCCAACCTATAATTTTGTGCTCAAATAATCGAATTAAGAGTGGGGCTAAAATAAAGATACCTTAAGACTTGCATGGTCTCGGAATTTTATCTCACCATCTACCCTTTCTTAGGAGGTCTCTGAAGGATGTGCTTCACCAAAATGAGGGAGTAATCTAAGTAAGAAGGCATGGGATCCTGAAACTAAAAGATGTCTCAAAGGAAAACGAGGGAAGTCCTAGGATGATTACTGTGTCAAGTAAGTAGCTTGGAGGTTCCAGGAAGTAGGTCTCCAGGAAAACTGGGAACAAAGTATTTGAGTACATGGAAAGTGTATAAATGAGTAGGAAATTTGAAATTTTATTTCTTAGAAAGTATGCTATTTAGTAATCCGATTTTTAAAATTTGACATTAAAAGTATAGTAAAATTATAGTCTTATTAGCTATAATTAGATTGGTCCTTATGGCATAATACTCCACAATTGCAGTAGATGCTGACCTTCAATAAGATGTGCACTGCAGAAGATATTTTTAGAAAATAAAGTTTTTCAAATTGATTTTTTGATTTGCTTAGGCAAATCTCAATTTTTATTTACAGAAATAATGCATAGTCTATAGAAGTAATTTCAGCAAGCTTTTTGTTGAAATGTTAGCATCTGTATAATCAAAAACATATGGAATTACAGGTTGAGCATCCCTAATCCAAAAATTCAAAATCTGAAATTTTCCAAAATCCAAAAATTTTTGAGTGCCAACATGACACCACAAATGGAGAATTTCACACCTAACCTCATGTGACAGGTCAGTCAAAACAAGGGCACACAATACATAGTTTATTAAAAATATTGTATAAAATTACTTTCAAGTTATGTGTATGTGAAACATGAATGAATTTCATATTTAGACTTCCCATCCCAAAGACATCTCATTATGTATACATAAATATTCCAAAATCTGGAAAAGTTAAATCCAAAGCACTTCTGTTCCCACACATTTTAGATAAGGGATACCCAACCTGTATCTACTTTTTAAAAATAGCATTTTGAAATTTGATATTGTTTTTCATCTTATGTGCTATTTTTGCTATCAAGATATAGTTACATACACTGGCTGGTCCATAATGTGTTCCTATATAATATTTTAGATTTTTCTGGGAGTTATAGTTCAGGGTTTTTTCTATGCTTTGTTTATATTAATTTTACATAATCTCAGAATTAATTTTGATTTACTTGCTAATGATATGTGTGCTGATAGGTTTTTTTCTCTATCATCAAATCTGTTGAGTAAACCATGCCAGGCCAATTGGTTCATCTCCTTTTTTCTAAGTAAGGAATAACATTTATACAGTAAATAAAGTACACTAATCATAAGTGTACTTGATTTTTTTACATATCTGTACATTCATATCAAGATGATATAAAAATGTACACACTCAGATCAAAGTATTAAAAATCTCAGATTCTCTGGTGCCCTTTCCTAGTCTATATATCTCCCAGAAATAACTACTCTTTTCTAATGATCTATTCATTTTGCTTGTTCTCAAATTTCATGTGAATGGAATCATACTGTATATATTGTTTTATGCCTGACTTCTTTCATCAATGTACTTGTTAATTTTTTATTGTTACAGACTATTTGATTATATGAATATATCTTAATTCATTTATCCTTTCACCTGTTGACATTTATTTCCAATTTTTTGTTTTTTTGTTTTTTTTTTTTTTTTTTTTT